>NW_028127880.1:0-286176 GCF_965231255.1 Vanellus vanellus
TTCAAATGCCCCCAGACAATTTGGCCCTCTCTGCTTTCCTGCGGACTCCATCCTCAAAAGCACCTGTTTTTCGCTTTCGGCAGCCTCCGGAGCAAAAAAGACAAACGTCCAGGTTTTGATGCCACAGCAAAGGTGCCACCGGGGAAAAGTAATGCTGGTTCTCACTGCCTCCTGGAACTCTTTCAAATGCCCCAGACAATTTGGCCCTCTCTGCTTTCCTGCGGACTCCATCCTCAAAAGCACCTGTTTTCGCTTTCGGCAGCCTCAGGAGCAAAAAAGACAAACGTCCAGGTTTTGCTGCCACAGCAAAGGTGCCAGCCGGGAAAAGTAATGCTGGTTCTCACTGCCTCCTGGAACTCTTTCAAATGCCACAGACAATTTGGCCCTCTCTGCTTTCCTGCGGACTCCATCCTCAAAAGCACCTGTATTCGCTTTCGGCAGCCTCCGGAGCAAAAAAGACAAACGTCCAGCTTTTGCTGCCACAGCAAAGGTGCCAGCGGGGAAAAGTAATGCTGGTTCTCACTGCGTCCTGGAACCTCTTCAAATGCACAGACAATTTGGCCCTCTCTGCTTTCCTGCGGACTCCATCCTCAAAAGCACCTGTTTTCGCTTTCGGCAACCTCAGGAGCAAAAAAGACAAACGTCCAGCTTTTGCTGCCACAGCAAAGGTGCCAGCGGGCAAAAGTAATGCTGGTTCTCACTGCCTCCTGGAACCCTTTCAAATGCCCCAGACAATTTGGCCCTCTCTGCTTTCCTGCGGACTCCATCCTCAAAAGCACCTGTTTTCGCTTTCGGCAGCCTCCGGAGCAAAAAAGAAAAAAGTCCAGCTTTTGCTGCCACAGCAAAGGTGCCAGCGGGCAAAAGTAATGCTGGTTCTCACTGCCTCCTGGAACTCTTTTCAAATGCCCCAGACAATTTGGCCCTCTCTGCTTTCCTGCGGACTCCATCCTCAAAAGCACCTGTTTTCGCTTTCGGCAGCCTCCAGAGCAAAAAAGACAAACGTCCAGCTTTTGCTGCCACAGCAAAGGTGCCAGCGGGGAAAAGTAATGCTGGTTCTCACTACCTCCTAGAACTCTTTCAAATGCCCCAGACAATTTGGCCCTCTCTGCTTTCCTGCGGACTCCATGCTCAAAAGCAACTGTTTTCGTTTTCGGCAGCCTCCGGAGCAAAAAAGACAAACGTCCAGGTTTTGCTGCCACAGCAAAGGTGCCAGCGGGGAAAAGTAATGCTGGTTCTCACTGCCTCCTGGAACCTCTTCAAATGCCCCAGACAATTTGGCCCTCTCTGCTTTCCTGCGGACTCCATCCTCAAAAGCACCTGTTTTCGCTTTCGGCAACCTCCGGAGCAAAAAAGACAAACGTCCAGCTTTTGCTGCCACAGCAAAAGTGCCAGCCGGGAAAAGTAATGCTGGTTCTCACTACCTCCTGGAACCCTTTCAAATGCCCCAGACTATTTGGCCCTCTCTGCTTTCCTGCGGACTCCATCCTCAAAAGCACCTGTTTTCGCTTTCGGCAGCCTCCAGAGCAAAAAAGACAAACGTCCAGCTTTTACTGCCACAGCAAAGGTGCCAGCGGGGAAAAGTGATGCTGGTCCTCATTGCCTCCTGGAACCTCTTCAAATGCCACAGACAATTTGGCCCTCTCTGCTTTCCTGCGGACTCCATCCTCAAAAGCACCTGTTTTCGCTTTCGGCAACCTCAGGAGCAAAAAAGACAAACGTCCAGGTTTTGCTGCCACAGCAAAGGTGCCAGCGGGCAAAAGTAATGCTGGTTCTCACTGCCTCCTGGAACCCTTTCAAATGCCCCAGACAATTTGGCCCTCTCTGCTTTCCTGCGGACTCCATCCTCAAAAGCACCTGTTTTCGCTTTCGGCAGCCTCCGGAGCAAAAAAGACAAACGTCCAGCTTTTGCTGCCACAGCAAAGGTGCCAGCGGGGAAAAGTAATGCTGGTTCTCACTGCCTCCTGGAACCTCTTCAAATGCCCCAGACTATTTGGCCCTCTCTGCTTTCCTGCGGACTCCATCCTCAAAAGCACCTGTTTTCGCTTTCGGCAACCTCAGGAGCAAAAAAGACAAACGTCCAGGTTTTGCTGCCACAGCAAAGGTGCCAGCCGGGAAAAGTAATGCTGGTCCCTCATTGCCTCCTGGAACCTTAACAAATGCCACAGACAATTTGGCCCTCTCTGCTTTCCTGCGGACTCCATCCTCAAAAGCACCTGTTTTCGCTTTCGGCAGCCTCAGGAGCAAAAAAGACAAACGTCCAGGTTTTGCTGCCACAGCAAAGGTGCCAGCCGGGAAAAGTAATGCTGGTTCTCACTGCCTCCTGGAACTCTTTCAAATGCCACAGACAATTTGGCCCTCTCTGCTTTCCTGCGGACTCCATCCTCAAAAGCACCTGTTTTCGCTTTCGGCAGCCTCCGGAGCAAAAAAAGACAAACGTCCAGCTTTTGCTGCCACAGCAAAGGTGCCAGCGGGGAAAAGTAATGCTGGTCCTCATTGCCTCCTGGAACCTTATCAAATGCCACAGACAATTTGGCCCTCTCTGCTTTCCTGCGGACTCTATCCTCAAAAGCACCTGTTTTCGCTTTCGGCAACCTCCGGAGCAAAAAAGACAAACGTCCAGCTTTTGCTGCCACAGCAAAGGTGCCAGCGGGGAAAAGTAATGCTGGTTCTCACTGCGTCCTGGAACCTCTTCAAATGCCACAGACAATTTGGCCCTCTCTGCTTTCCTGCGGACTCCATCCTCAAAAGCACCTGTTTTCGCTTTCGGCAACCTCAGGAGCAAAAAAGACAAACGTCCAGCTTTTGCTGCCACAGCAAAGGTGCCAGCGGGCAAAAGTAATGCTGGTTCTCACTGCCTCCGGGAACCCTTTCAAATGCCCCAGACAATTTGGCCCTCTCTGCTTTCCTGCGGACTCCATCCTCAAAAGCACCTGTTTTCGCTTTCGGCAGCCTCCGGAGCAAAAAAGAAAAACGTCCAGCATTTGCTGCCACAGCAAAGGTGCCAGCGGGGAAAAGTAATGCTGGTTCTCACTACCTCCTAGAACTCTTTCAAATGCCACAGACAATTTGGCCCTCTCTGCTTTCCTGCGGACTCCCATGCTCAAAAGCACCTGTTTTCGCTTTCGGCAGCCTCCGGAGCAAAAAAGACAAACGTCCAGCTTTTGCTGCCACAGCAAAGGTGCCAGCGGGGAAAAGTAATGCTGGTTCTCACTGCCTCCTGGAACCTCTTCAAATGCCCCAGACAATTTGCCCCTCTCTGCTTTCCTGCGGACTCCATCCTCAAAAGCACCTGTTTTTGCTTTCGGCAACCTCCGGAGCAAAAAAGACAAACGTCCAGCTTTTGCTGCCACAGCAAAGGTGCCAGCGGGCAAAAGTAATGCTGGTTCTCACTGCCTCCTGGAACCCTTTCAAATGCCCCAGACAATTTGGCCCTCTCTGCTTTCCTGCGGACTCCATCCTCAAAAGCACCTGTTTTCGCTTTCGGCAACCTCAGGAGCAAAAAAGACAAACGTCTAGGTTTTGCTGCCACAGCAAAGGTGCCAGCGGGCAAAAGTAATGCTGGTTCTCACTGCCTCCTGGAACCCTTTCAAATGCCCCAGACAATTTGGCCCTCTCTGCTTTCCTGCGGACTCCATGCTCAAAAGCACCTGTTTTCGCTTTCGGCAGCCTCCGGAGCAAAAAAGACAAACGTCCAGGTTTTCCTGCCACAGCAAAGGTGCCAGCGGGGAAAAGTAATGCTGGTTCTCACTGCCTCCTGGAACCTCTTCAAATGCCACAGACAATTTGGCCCTCTCTGCTTTCCTGCGGACTCCATCCTCAAAAGCACCTGTTTTCGCTTTCGGCAACCTCCGGAGCAAAAAAGACAAACGTCCAGCTTTTGCTGCCACAGCAAAGGTGCCAGCCGGGAAAAGTAATGCTGGTTCTCACTGCCTCCTGGAACCCTTTCAAATGCCACAGACTATTTGGCCCTCTCTGCTTTCCTGCGGACTCTGTCCTCAAAAGCACCTGTTTTCGCTTTCGGCAACCTCCGGAGCAAAAAAGACAAACGTCCAGCTTTTGCTGCCACAGCAAAGGTGCCAGCCGGGAAAAGTAATGCTGGACCTCATTGCCTCCTGGAACCTTATCAAATGCCACAGACAATTTGGCCCTCTCTGCTTTCCTGCGGACTCCATCCTCAAAAGCACCTGTTTTCGCTTTCGGCAACCTCAGGAGCAAAAAAGACAAACGTCCAGCTTTTGCTGCCACAGCAAAGGTGCCAGCGGGGAAAAGTGATGCTGGTCCTCATTGCCTCCTGGAACCTCTTCAAATGCCACAGACAATTTGGCCCTCTCTGCTTTCCTGCGGACTCCATCCTCAAAAGCACCTGTTTTCGCTTTCGGCAACCTCCGGAGCAAAAAAGACAAACGTCCAGGTTTTGCTGCCACAGCAAAGGTGCCAGCGGGCAAAAGTAATGCTGGTTCTCACTGCCTCCTGGAACCCTTTCAAATGCCCCAGACAATTTGGCCCTCTCTGCTTTCCTGCGGACTCCATCCTCAAAAGCACCTGTTTTCGCTTTCGGCAGCCTCCGGAGCAAAAAAGACAAACGTCCAGGTTTTGCTGCCACAGCAAAGGTGCCAGCGGGCAAAAGTAATGCTGGTTCTCACTGCCTCCTGGAACCCTTTCAAATGCCCCAGACAATTTGGCCCTCTCTGCTTTCCTGCGGACTCCATGCTCAAAAGCACCTGTTTTCGCTTTCGGCAGCCTCCGGAGCAAAAAAGACAAACGTCCAGGTTTTCCTGCCACAGCAAAGGTGCCAGCGGGGAAAAGTAATGCTGGTTCTCACTGCCTCCTGGAACCTCTTCAAATGCCACAGACAATTTGGCCCTCTCTGCTTTCCTGCGGACTCCATCCTCAAAAGCACCTGTTTTCGCTTTCGGCAACCTCCGGAGCAAAAAAGACAAACGTCCAGCTTTTGCTGCCACAGCAAAGGTGCCAGCCGGGAAAAGTAATGCTGGTTCTCACTGCCTCCTGGAACCCTTTCAAATGCCACAGACTATTTGGCCCTCTCTGCTTTCCTGCGGACTCTGTCCTCAAAAGCACCTGTTTTCGCTTTCGGCAACCTCCGGAGCAAAAAAGACAAACGTCCAGCTTTTGCTGCCACAGCAAAGGTGCCAGCCGGGAAAAGTAATGCTGGACCTCATTGCCTCCTGGAACCTTATCAAATGCCACAGACAATTTGGCCCTCTCTGCTTTCCTGCGGACTCCATCCTCAAAAGCACCTGTTTTCGCTTTCGGCAACCTCAGGAGCAAAAAAGACAAACGTCCAGCTTTTGCTGCCACAGCAAAGGTGCCAGCGGGGAAAAGTGATGCTGGTCCTCATTGCCTCCTGGAACCTCTTCAAATGCCACAGACAATTTGGCCCTCTCTGCTTTCCTGCGGACTCCATCCTCAAAAGCACCTGTTTTCGCTTTCGGCAACCTCCGGAGCAAAAAAGACAAACGTCCAGGTTTTGCTGCCACAGCAAAGGTGCCAGCGGGCAAAAGTAATGCTGGTTCTCACTGCCTCCTGGAACCCTTTCAAATGCCCCAGACAATTTGGCCCTCTCTGCTTTCCTGCGGACTCCATCCTCAAAAGCACCTGTTTTCGCTTTCGGCAACCTCCGGAGCAAAAAAGACAAACGTCCAGGTTTTGCTGCCACAGCAAAGGTGCCACCGGGGAAAAGTAATGCTGGTTCTCACTGCCTCCTGGAACTCTTTCAAATGCCCCAGACAATTTGGCCCTCTCTGCTTTCCTGCGGACTCCATCCTCAAAAGCACCTGTTTTCGCTTTCGGCAGCCTCAGGAGCAAAAAAGACAAACGTCCAGGTTTTGCTGCCACAGCAAAGGTGCCAGCCGGGAAAAGTAATGCTGGTTCTCACTGCCTCCTGGAACTCTTTCAAATGCCACAGACAATTTGGCCCTCTCTGCTTTCCTGCGGACTCCATCCTCAAAAGCACCTGTATTCGCTTTCGGCAGCCTCCGGAGCAAAAAAGACAAACGTCCAGCTTTTGCTGCCACAGCAAAGGTGCCAGCGGGGAAAAGTAATGCTGGTTCTCACTGCGTCCTGGAACCTCTTCAAATGCACAGACAATTTGGCCCTCTCTGCTTTCCTGCGGACTCCATCCTCAAAAGCACCTGTTTTCGCTTTCGGCAACCTCAGGAGCAAAAAAGACAAACGTCCAGGTTTTGCTGCCACAGCAAAGGTGCCAGCGGGCAAAAGTAATGCTGGTTCTCACTGCCTCCTGGAACCCTTTCAAATGCCCCAGACAATTTGGCCCTCTCTGCTTTCCTGCGGACTCCATCCTCAAAAGCACCTGTTTTCGCTTTCGGCAGCCTCCGGAGCAAAAAAGACAAACGTCCAGCTTTTGCTGCCACAGCAAAGGTGCCAGCGGGCAAAAGTAATGCTGGTTCTCACTGCCTCCTGGAACTCTTTCAAATGCCCCAGACAATTTGGCCCTCTCTGCTTTCCTGCGGACTCCATCCTCAAAAGCACCTGTTTTCGCTTTCGGCAGCCTCCAGAGCAAAAAAGACAAACGTCCAGCTTTTGCTGCCACAGCAAAGGTGCCAGCGGGGAAAAGTAATGCTGGTTCTCACTACCTCCTAGAACTCTTTCAAATGCCCCAGACAATTTGGCCCTCTCTGCTTTCCTGCGGACTCCATGCTCAAAAGCACCTGTTTTCGTTTTCGGCAGCCTCCGGAGCAAAAAAGACAAACGTCCAGGTTTTGCTGCCACAGCAAAGGTGCCAGCGGGGAAAAGTAATGCTGGTTCTCACTGCCTCCTGGAACCTCTTCAAATGCCCCAGACAATTTGGCCCTCTCTGCTTTCCTGCGGACTCCATCCTCAAAAGCACCTGTTTTCGCTTTCGGCAATCTCCGGAGCAAAAAAGACAAACGTCCAGCTTTTGCTGCCACAGCAAAAGTGCCAGCCGGGAAAATTAATGCTGGTTCTCACTACCTCCTGGAACCCTTTCAAATGCCCCAGACTATTTGGCCCTCTCTGCTTTCCTGCGGACTCCATCCTCAAAAGCACCTGTATTCGCTTTCGGCAGCCTCCGGAGCAAAAAAGACAAACGTCCAGCTTTTGCTGCCACAGCAAAGGTGCCAGCGGGGAAAAGTAATGCTGGTTCTCACTGCGTCCTGGAACCTCTTCAAATGCACAGACAATTTGGCCCTCTCTGCTTTCCTGCGGACTCCATCCTCAAAAGCACCTGTTTTCGCTTTCGGCAACCTCAGGAGCAAAAAAGACAAACGTCCAGGTTTTGCTGCCACAGCAAAGGTGCCAGCGGGCAAAAGTAATGCTGGTTCTCACTGCCTCCTGGAACCCTTTCAAATGCCCCAGACAATTTGGCCCTCTCTGCTTTCCTGCGGACTCCATCCTCAAAAGCACCTGTTTTCGCTTTCGGCAGCCTCCGGAGCAAAAAAGAAAAAAGTCCAGCTTTTGCTGCCACAGCAAAGGTGCCAGCGGGCAAAAGTAATGCTGGTTCTCACTGCCTCCTGGAACTCTTTCAAATGCCCCAGACAATTTGGCCCTCTCTGCTTTCCTGCGGACTCCATCCTCAAAAGCACCTGTTTTCGCTTTCGGCAGCCTCCAGAGCAAAAAAGACAAACGTCCAGCTTTTGCTGCCACAGCAAAGGTGCCAGCGGGGAAAAGTAATGCTGGTTCTCACTACCTCCTAGAACTCTTTCAAATGCCCCAGACAATTTGGCCCTCTCTGCTTTCCTGCGGACTCCATGCTCAAAAGCACCTGTTTTCGTTTTCGGCAGCCTCCGGAGCAAAAAAGACAAACGTCCAGCTTTTGCTGCCACAGCAAAGGTGCCAGCGGGGAAAAGTAATGCTGGTTCTCACTGCCTCCTGGAACCTCTTCAAATGCCCCAGACAATTTGGCCCTCTCTGCTTTCCTGCGGACTCCATCCTCAAAAGCACCTGTTTTCGCTTTCGGCAACCTCCGGAGCAAAAAAGACAAACGTCCAGCTTTTGCTGCCACAGCAAAAGTGCCAGCCGGGAAAATTAATGCTGGTTCTCACTACCTCCTGGAACCCTTTCAAATGCCCCAGACTATTTGGCCCTCTCTGCTTTCCTGCGGACTCCATCCTCAAAAGCACCTGTTTTCGCTTTCGGCAGCCTCCAGAGCAAAAAAGACAAACGTCCAGCTTTTACTGCCACAGCAAAGGTGCCAGCGGGGAAAAGTGATGCTGGTCCTCATTGCCTCCTGGAACCTCTTCAAATGCCACAGACAATTTGGCCCTCTCTGCTTTCCTGCGGACTCCATCCTCAAAAGCACCTGTTTTCGCTTTCGGCAACCTCAGGAGCAAAAAAGACAAACGTCCAGGTTTTGCTGCCACAGCAAAGGTGCCAGCGGGCAAAAGTAATGCTGGTTCTCACTGCCTCCTGGAACCCTTTCAAATGCCCCAGACAATTTGGCCCTCTCTGCTTTCCTGCGGACTCCATCCTCAAAAGCACCTGTTTTCGCTTTCGGCAGCCTCCGGAGCAAAAAAGACAAACGTCCAGCTTTTGCTGCCACAGCAAAGGTGCCAGCGGGGAAAAGTAATGCTGGTTCTCACTGCCTCCTGGAACCTCTTCAAATGCCCCAGACTATTTGGCCCTCTCTGCTTTCCTGCGGACTCCATCCTCAAAAGCACCTGTTTTCGCTTTCGGCAACCTCAGGAGCAAAAAAGACAAACGTCCAGCTTTTGCTGCCACAGCAAAGGTGCCAGCCGGGAAAAGTAATGCTGGTCCTCATTGCCTCCTGGAACCTTAACAAATGCCACAGACAATTTGGCCCTCTCTGCTTTCCTGCGGACTCCATCCTCAAAAGCACCTGTTTTCGCTTTCGGCAGCCTCAGGAGCAAAAAAGACAAACGTCCAGGTTTTGCTGCCACAGCAAAGGTGCCAGCCGGGAAAAGTAATGCTGGTTCTCACTGCCTCCTGGAACTCTTTCAAATGCCACAGACAATTTGGCCCTCTCTGCTTTCCTGCGGACTCCATCCTCAAAAGCACCTGTTTTCGCTTTCGGCAGCCTCCGGAGCAAAAAAGACAAACGTCCAGCTTTTGCTGCCACAGCAAAGGTGCCAGCGGGGAAAAGTAATGCTGGTCCTCATTGCCTCCTGGAACCTTATCAAATGCCACAGACAATTTGGCCCTCTCTGCTTTCCTGCGGACTCTATCCTCAAAAGCACCTGTTTTCGCTTTCGGCAACCTCCGGAGCAAAAAAGACAAACGTCCAGCTTTTGCTGCCACAGCAAAGGTGCCAGCGGGGAAAAGTAATGCTGGTTCTCACTGCGTCCTGGAACCTCTTCAAATGCCACAGACAATTTGGCCCTCTCTGCTTTCCTGCGGACTCCATCCTCAAAAGCACCTGTTTTCGCTTTCGGCAACCTCAGGAGCAAAAAAGACAAACGTCCAGCTTTTGCTGCCACAGCAAAGGTGCCAGCGGGCAAAAGTAATGCTGGTTCTCACTGCCTCCGGGAACCCTTTCAAATGCCCCAGACAATTTGGCCCTCTCTGCTTTCCTGCGGACTCCATCCTCAAAAGCACCTGTTTTCGCTTTCGGCAGCCTCCGGAGCAAAAAAGAAAAACGTCCAGCATTTGCTGCCACAGCAAAGGTGCCAGCGGGGAAAAGTAATGCTGGTTCTCACTACCTCCTAGAACTCTTTCAAATGCCACAGACAATTTGGCCCTCTCTGCTTTCCTGCGGACTCCATGCTCAAAAGCACCTGTTTTCGCTTTCGGCAGCCTCCGGAGCAAAAAAGACAAACGTCCAGCTTTTGCTGCCACAGCAAAGGTGCCAGCGGGGAAAAGTAATGCTGGTTCTCACTGCCTCCTGGAACCTCTTCAAATGCCACAGACAATTTGCCCCTCTCTGCTTTCCTGCGGACTCCATCCTCAAAAGCACCTGTTTTTGCTTTCGGCAACCTCCGGAGCAAAAAAGACAAACGTCCAGCTTTTGCTGCCACAGCAAAAGTGCCAGCCGGGAAAAGTAATGCTGGTTCTCACTGCCTCCTGGAACCCTTTCAAATGCCCCAGACTATTTGGCCCTCTCTGCTTTCCTGCGGACTCCATCCTCAAAAGCACCTGTTTTCGCTTTCGGCAACCTCCGGAGCAAAAAAGACAAACGTCCAGGTTTTGCTGCCACAGCAAAGGTGCCAGCCGGGAAAAGTAATGCTGGTCCTCATTGCCTCCTGGAACCTTAACAAATGCCACAGACAATTTGGCCCTCTCTGCTTTCCTGCGGACTCCATCCTCAAAAGCACCTGTTTTCGCTTTCGGCAGCCTCAGGAGCAAAAAAGACAAACGTCCAGGTTTTGCTGCCACAGCAAAGGTGCCAGCCGGGAAAAGTAATGCTGGTTCTCACTGCCTCCTGGAACTCTTTCAAATGCCACAGACAATTTGGCCCTCTCTGCTTTCCTGCGGACTCCATCCTCAAAAGCACCTGTTTTCGCTTTCGGCAGCCTCCGGAGCAAAAAAGACAAACGTCCAGCTTTTGCTGCCACAGCAAAGGTGCCAGCGGGGAAAAGTAATGCTGGTCCTCATTGCCTCCTGGAACCTTATCAAATGCCACAGACAATTTGGCCCTCTCTGCTTTCCTGCGGACTCTATCCTCAAAAGCACCTGTTTTCGCTTTCGGCAACCTCCGGAGCAAAAAAGACAAACGTCCAGCTTTTGCTGCCACAGCAAAGGTGCCAGCGGGGAAAAGTAATGCTGGTTCTCACTGCGTCCTGGAACCTCTTCAAATGCCACAGACAATTTGGCCCTCTCTGCTTTCCTGCGGACTCCATCCTCAAAAGCACCTGTTTTCGCTTTCGGCAACCTCAGGAGCAAAAAAGACAAACGTCCAGCTTTTGCTGCCACAGCAAAGGTGCCAGCGGGCAAAAGTAATGCTGGTTCTCACTGCCTCCGGGAACCCTTTCAAATGCCCCAGACAATTTGGCCCTCTCTGCTTTCCTGCGGACTCCATCCTCAAAAGCACCTGTTTTCGCTTTCGGCAGCCTCCGGAGCAAAAAAGAAAAACGTCCAGCATTTGCTGCCACAGCAAAGGTGCCAGCGGGGAAAAGTAATGCTGGTTCTCACTACCTCCTAGAACTCTTTCAAATGCCACAGACAATTTGGCCCTCTCTGCTTTCCTGCGGACTCCATGCTCAAAAGCACCTGTTTTCGCTTTCGGCAGCCTCCGGAGCAAAAAAGACAAACGTCCAGCTTTTGCTGCCACAGCAAAGGTGCCAGCGGGGAAAAGTAATGCTGGTTCTCACTGCCTCCTGGAACCTCTTCAAATGCCACAGACAATTTGCCCCTCTCTGCTTTCCTGCGGACTCCATCCTCAAAAGCACCTGTTTTTGCTTTCGGCAACCTCCGGAGCAAAAAAGACAAACGTCCAGCTTTTGCTGCCACAGCAAAAGTGCCAGCCGGGAAAAGTAATGCTGGTTCTCACTGCCTCCTGGAACCCTTTCAAATGCCCCAGACAATTTGGCCCTCTCTGCTTTCCTGCGGACTCCATCCTCAAAAGCACCTGTTTTCGCTTTCGGCAGCCTCCGGAGCAAAAAAGACAAACGTCCAGCTTTTGCTGCCACAGCAAAGGTGCCAGCCGGGAAAAGTAATGCTGGTCCTCATTGTCTCCTGGAACCTTATCAAATGCCACAGACAATTTGGCCCTCTCTGCTTTCCTGCGGACTCCATCCTCAAAAGCACCTGTTTTCGCTTTCGGCAACCTCAGGAGCAAAAAAGACAAACGTCCATCTTTTGCTGCCACAGCAAAGGTGCCAGCGGGGAAAAGTGATGCTGGTCCTCATTGCCTCCTGGAACCTCTTCAAATGCCACAGACAATTTGGCCCTCTCTGCTTTCCTGCGGACTCCATCCTCAAAAGCACCTGTTTTCGCTTTCGGCAACCTCCGGAGCAAAAAAGACAAACGTCCAGGTTTTGCTGCCACAGCAAAGGTGCCAGCGGGCAAAAGTAATGCTGGTTCTCACTGCCTCCTGGAACCCTTTCAAATGCCCCAGACAATTCGGCCCTCTCTGCTTTCCTGCGGACTCCATCCTCAAAAGCACCTGTTTTCGCTTTCGGCAGCCTCCGGAGCAAAAAAGACAAACATCCAGCTTTTGCTGCCACAGCAAAGGTGCCAGCGGGGAAAAGTAATGCTGGTTCTCACTGCCTCCTGGAACCTCTTCAAATGCCCCAGACTATTTGGCCCTCTCTGCTTTCCTGCGGACTCCATCCTCAAAAGCACCTGTTTTTGCTTTCGGCAACCTCAGGAGCAAAAAAGACAAACGTCCAGGTTTTGCTGCCACAGCAAAGGTGCCAGCCGGGAAAAGTAATGCTGGTTCTCACTGCCTCCTGGAACCCTTTCAAATGCCCCAGACTATTTGGCCCTCTCTGCTTTCCTGCGGACTCCATCCTCAAAAGCACCTGTTTTCGCTTTCGGCAACCTCCGGAGCAAAAAAGACAAACGTCCAGCTTTTGCTGCCACAGCAAAGGTGCCAGCCGGGAAAAGTAATGCTGGTCCTCATTGCCTCCTGGAACCTTATCAAATGCCACAGACAATTTGGCCCTCTCTGCTTTCCTGCGGACTCCATCCTCAAAAGCACCTGTTTTCGCTTTCGGCAACCTCAGGAGCAAAAAAGACAAACGTCCAGCTTTTGCTGCCACAGCAAAGGTGCCAGCGGGGAAAAGTGATGCTGGTCCTCATTGACTCCTGGAACCTCTTCAAATGCCACAGACAATTTGGCCCTCTCTGCTTTCCTGCGGACTCCATCCTCAAAAGCACCTGTTTTCGCTTTCGGCAGCCTCCGGAGCAAAAAAGACAAACGTCCAGCTTTTGCTGCCACAGCAAAGGTGCCAGCGGGCAAAAGTAATGCTGGTTCTAACTGCCTCCTGGAACCCTTTCAAATGCCCCAGACAATTTGGCCCTCTCTGCTTTCCTGCGGACTCCATCCTCAAAAGCACCTGTTTTCGCTTTCGGCAGCCTCCGGAGCAAAAAAGAAAAACGTCCAGCTTTTGCTGCCACAGCAAAGGTGCCAGCGGGGAAAAGTAATGCTGGTTCTCACTGCCTCCTGGAACTCTTTCAAATGCCCCAGACAATTTGGCCCTCTCTGCTTTCCTGCGGACTCCATCCTCAAAAGCACCTGTTTTCGCTTTTGGCAGCCTCCGGAGCAAAAAAGACAAACGTCCAGGTTTTGCTGCCACAGCAAAGGTGCCACCGGGGAAAAGTAATGCTGGTTCTCACTGCCTCCTGGAACTCTTTCAAATGCCCCAGACAATTTGGCCCTCTCTGCTTTCCTGCGGACTGCATCCTCAAAAGCACCTGTTTTCGCTTTCGGCAGCCTCCGGAGCAAAAAAGACAAACGTCCAGGTTTTGCTGCCACAGCAAAGGTGCCAGCGGGGAAAAGTAATGCTGGTCCTCATTGCCTCCTGGAACCTCTTCAAATGCCACAGACAATTTGGCCCTCTCTGCTTTCCTGCGGACTCCATCCTCAAAAGCACCTGTTTTCGCTTTCGGCAACCTCAGGAGCAAAAAAGACAAACGTCCAGCTTTTGCTGCCACAGCAAAGGTGCCAGCGGGGAAAAGTAATGCTGGTCCTCATTGCCTCCTGGAACCTCTTCAAATGCCACAGACAATTTGGCCCTCTCTGCTTTCCTGCGGACTCCATCCTCAAAAGCACCTGTTTTCGCTTTCGGCAACCTCAGGAGCAAAAAAGAGAAACGTCCAGGTTTTCCTGCCACAGCAGAGGTGCCAGCGGGGAAAAGTAATGCTGGTTCTCACTGCCTCCTGGAACTCTTTCAAATGCCCCAGACAATTTGGCCCTCTCTGCTTTCCTGCGGACTCCATCCTCAAAAGCACCTGTTTTCGCTTTCGGCAGCCTCCGGAGCAAAAAAGTCAAACGTCCAGCTTTTGCTGCCACAGCAAAGGTGCCAGCGGGGAAAAGTAATGCTGGTTCTCACTGCCTCCTGGAACTCTTTCAAATGCCACAGACAATTTGGCCCTCTCTGCTTTCCTGCGGACTCCATCCTCAAAAGCACCTGTTTTCGCTTTCGGCATCCTCAGGAGCAAAAAAGACAAACGTCCAGCTTTTGCTGCCACAGCAAAGGTGCCAGCGGGGAAAAGTAATGCTGGTTCTCACTGCCTCCTGGAACCCTTTCAAATGCCCCAGACAATTTGGCCCTCTCTGCTTTCCTGCGGACTCCATCCTCAAAAGCACCTGTTTTCGCTTTCGGCAGCCTCCGGAGCAAAAAAGACAAACGTCCAGCTTTTGCTGCCACAGCAAAGGTGCCAGCCGGGAAAAGTAATGCTGGTTCTCACTGCCTCCTGGAACTCTTTCAAATGCCACAGACAATTTGGCCCTCTCTGCTTTCCTGCGGACTCCATCCTCAAAAGCACCTGTTTTCGCTTTCGGCAGCCTCCGGAGCAAAAAAGACAAACGTCCAGGTTTTGTTGCCACAGCAAAGGTGTCAGCGGGCAAAAGTAATGCTGGTTCTCACTGCCTCCTGGAACCCTTTCAAATGCCCCAGACAATTTGGCCCTCTCTGCTTTCCTGCGGACTCCATCCTCAAAAGCACCTGTTTTCGCTTTCGGCAACCTCAGGAGCAAAAAAGACAAACGTCCAGGTTTTCCTGCCACAGCAAAGGTGCCAGCGGTGAAAAGTAATGCTGGTTCTCACTACCTCCTAGAACTCTTTCAAATGCCACAGACAATTTGGCCCTCTCTGCTTTCCTGCGGACTCCATCCTCAAAAGCACCTGTTTTCGCTTTCGGCAACCTCAGGAGCAAAAAAGACAAACGTCCAGGCTTTGCTGCCACAGCAAAGGTGCCAGCGGGGAAAAGTTATGCTGGTCCTCATTGCCTCCTGGAACCTCTTCAAATGCCTCAGACAATTTGGCCCTCTCTGCTTTCCTGCGGACTCCATCCTCAAAAGCACCTGTTTTCGCTTTCGGCAACCTCAGGAGCAAAAAAGAAAAACGTCCAGCTTTTGCTGCCACAGCAAAGGTGCCAGCGGGGAAAAGTAATGCTGGTTCTCACTGCCTCCTGGAACTCTTTCAAATGCCCCAGACAATTTGGCCCTCTCTGCTTTCCTGCGGACTCCATCCTCAAAAGCACCTGTTTTCGCTTTTGGCAGCCTCCGGAGCAAAAAAGACAAACGTCCAGGTTTTGCTGCCACAGCAAAGGTGCCACCGGGGAAAAGTAATGCTGGTTCTCACTGCCTCCTGGAACTCTTTCAAATGCCCCAGACAATTTGGCCCTCTCTGCTTTCCTGCGGACTGCATCCTCAAAAGCACCTGTTTTCGCTTTCGGCAGCCTCCGGAGCAAAAAAGACAAACGTCCAGGTTTTGCTGCCACAGCAAAGGTGCCAGCGGGGAAAAGTAATGCTGGTCCTCATTGCCTCCTGGAACCTCTTCAAATGCCACAGACAATTTGGCCCTCTCTGCTTTCCTGCGGACTCCATCCTCAAAAGCACCTGTTTTCGCTTTCAGCAACCTCAGGAGCAAAAAAGACAAACGTCCAGCTTTTGCTGCCACAGCAAAGGTGCCAGCGGGGAAAAGTAATGCTGGTCCTCATTGCCTCCTGGAACCTCTTCAAATGCCACAGACAATTTGGCCCTCTCTGCTTTCCTGCGGACTCCATCCTCAAAAGCACCTGTTTTCGCTTTCGGCAACCTCAGGAGCAAAAAAGACAAACGTCCAAGTTTTCCTGCCACAGCAGAGGTGCCAGCGGGGAAAAGTAATGCTGGTTCTCACTGCCTCCTGGAACTCTTTCAAATGCCCCAGACAATTTGGCCCTCTCTGCTTTCCTGCGGACTCCATCCTCAAAAGCACCTGTTTTCGCTTTCGGCAGCCTCCGGAGCAAAAAAGACAAACGTCCAGCTTTTGCTGCCACAGCAAAGGTGCCAGCCTGGAAAAGTAATGCTGGTTCTCACTGCCTCCTGGAACTCTTTCAAATGCCACAGACAATTTGGCCCTCTCTGCTTTCCTGCGGACTCCATCCTCAAAAGCACCTGTTTTCGCTTTCGGCAGCCTCCGGAGCAAAAAAGACAAACGTCCAGGTTTTGCTGCCACAGCAAAGGTGTCAGCGGGCAAAAGTAATGCTGGTTCTCACTGCCTCCTGGAACCCTTTCAAATGCCCCAGACTATTTGGCCCTCTCTGCTTTCCTGCGGACTCCATCCTCAAAAGCACCTGTTTTCGCTTTCGGCAACCTCAGGAGCAAAAAAGACAAACGTCCAGGTTTTCCTGCCACAGCAAAGGTGCCAGCGGGGAAAAGTAATGCTGGTTCTCACTACCTCCTAGAACTCTTTCAAATGCCACAGACAATTTGGCCCTCTCTGCTTTCCTGTGGACTCCATCCTCAAAAGCACCTGTTTTCGCTTTCGGCAACCTCAGGAGCAAAAAAGACAAACGTCCAGGCTTTGCTGCCACAGCAAAGGTGCCAGCGGGGAAAAGTTATGCTGGTCCTCATTGCCTCCTGGAACCTCTTCAAATGCCTCAGACAATTTGGCCCTGTCTGCTTTCCTGCGGACTCCATCCTCAAAAGCACCTGTTTTCGCTTTCGGCAACCTCAGGAGCAAAAAAGACAAATGTCCAGCTTTTGCTGCCACAGCAGAGGTGCCAGCGGGGAAAAGTAATGCTGGTTCTCACTGCCTCTTGGAACTCTTTCAAATGCCCCAGACAATTTGGCCCTCTCTGCTTTCCTGCGGACTCCATCCTCAAAAGCACCTGTTTTCGTTTTCGGCAGCCTCCGGAGCAAAAAAGACAAACGTCCAGCTTTTGCTGCCACAGCAAAGGTGCCAGCGGCGAAAAGTAATGCTGGTTCTCACTGCCTCCTGGAACCCCTTCAAATGCCCCAGACTATTTGGCCCTCTCTGCTTTCCTGCGGACTCTATCCTCAAAAGCGCCTTTTTTCACTTTCGGCGCCCTCCGGTGGTAAAAAGACAAACGTCCAGCTTTTGCTGCCACAGCAAAGGTGCCATCGGGGAAAAGTAATGCTGGTCCTCATTGCCTCCTGGAACCTCTTCAAATGCCACAGACAATTTGGCACTCTCTGCTTTCCTGCGGACTCCATCCTCAAAAGCACCTGTTTTCGCTTTCGGCAACCTCCGGAGCAAAAAAGACAAACGTCCAGCTTTTGCTGCCACAGCAAAGTTGCCATCGGGGAAAAGTAATGCTACTTCTCACTGCCTCCTGGAACTCTTTCAAATGCCCCAGACAATTTGGCCCTCTCTGCTTTCCTGCGGACTCCATCCTCAAAAGCACCTGTTTTCGCTTTCGGCAGCCTCCAGAGCAAAAAAGACAAACGTCCAGGTTTTGCTGCCACAGCAAAGGTGCCAGCGGGGAAAAGTGATGCTGGTCCTCATTGCCTCCTGGAACCTCTTCAAATGCCACAGACAATTTGGCCCTCTCTGCTTTCCTGCGGACTCCATCCTCAAAAGCACCTGTTTTCGCTTTCGGCAACCTCAGGAGCAAATAAGACAAACGTCCAGGTTTTCCTGCCACAGCAAAGGTGCCAGCGGGCAAAAGTAATGCTGGTTCTCACTGCCTCCTGGAACCCTTTCAAATGCCCCAGACAATTTGGCCCTCTCTGCTTTCCTGCGGACTCCATCCTCAAAAGCACCTGTTTTCGCTTTCGGCAGCCTCCGGAGCAAAAAAGACAAACGTCCAGCTTTTGCTGCCACAGCAAAGGTGCCAGCCGGGAAAAGTAATGCTGGTTCTCACTGCCTCCTGGAACTCTTTCAAATGCCCCAGACAATTTGGCCCTCTCTGCTTTCCTGCGGACTCCATCCTCAAAAGCACCTGTTTTCGCTTTCGGCAGCCTCCGGAGCAAAAAAGACAAACGTCCAGGTTTTGCTGCCACAGCAAAGGTGCCAGCGGGGAAAAGTAATGCTGGTCCTCTTTGCCTCCTGGAACCTCTTCAAATGCCACAGACAATTTGGCCCTCTCTGCTTTCCTGCGGACTCCATCCTCAAAAGCACCTGTTTTCGCTTTCGGCAACCTCAGGAGGAAAAAAGACAAACGTCCAGCTTTTGCTGCCACAGCAAAGGTGCCAGCGGGGAAAAGTGATGCTGGTCCTCATTGCCTCCTGGAACCTCTTCAAATGCCACAGACAATTTGGCACTCTCTGCTTTCCTGCGGACTCCATCCTCAAAAGCACCTGTTTTCGCTTTCGGCAGCCTCCGGAGCAAAAAAGACAAACGTCCAGCTTTTGCTGCCACAGCAAAGGTGCCAGCCGGGTAAAGTAATGCTGGTTCTCACTGCCTCCTGGAACTCTTTCAAATGCCCCAGACAATTTGGCCCTCTCTGCTTTCCTGCGGACTCCATCCTCAAAAGCACCTGTTTTCGCTTTCGGCAGCCTCCGGAGCAAAAAAGACAAACGTCCAGGTTTTGCTGCCACAGCAAAGGTGCCAGCGGGCAAAAGTAATGCTGGTTCTCACTGCCTCCTGGAACTCTTTCAAATGCCCCAGACAATTTGGCCCTCTCTGCTTTCCTGCGGACTCCATCCTCAAAAGCACCTGTTTTCGCTTTCGGCAGCCTCAGGAGCAAAAAAGACAAACGTCCAGCTTTTTCTGCCACAGCAAATGTGCCAGCTAGGAAAAGTAATGCTGGTTCTCACTGCGTCCTGGAACCTCTTCAAATGCCAAAGACAATTTGGCCCTCTCTGCTTTCCTGCGGACACCATCCTCAAAAGTACCTGTTTTCGCTTTCGGCAACCTCAGGAGCAAAAAAGACAAACGTCCAGGTTTTGCTGCCACAGCAAAGGTGCCAGCGGGGAAAAGTGATTCTGGTCCTCATTGCCTCCTGGAACCTCTTCAAATGCCTCAGACAATTTGGCCCTCTCTGCTTTCCTGCGGACTCCATCCTCAAAAGCACCTGTTTTCCCTTTCGGCAATTTCCGGAGCAAAAAAGACAAACGTCCAGGTTTTGCTGCCACAGCAAAGGTGCCAGCCGGGAAAAGTAATGCTGGTTCTCACTGCCTCCTGGAACCCTTTCAAATGCCACAGACAATTTGGCCCTGTCTACTTTCCTGCGGACTCCATCCTCAAAAGAACCTGTTTTCGCTTTCGGCAGCCTCCAGAGCAAAAAAGACAAACGTCCAGCTTTTGCTGCCACAGCAAAGGTGCCAGCGGGGAAAAGTAATGCTGGTTCTTATTGCCTCCTGGAACTCTTTCAAATGCCCCAGACAATTTGGCCCTCTCTGCTTTCCTGCGGACTCCATCCTCAAAAGCACCTGTTTTCGCTTTCGGCAGCCTCCAGAGCAAAAAAGACAAACGTCCAGCTTTTGCTGCCACAGCAAAGGTGCCAGCGGGGAAAAGTTATGCTGGTCCTCATTGCCTCCTGGAACCTCTTCAAATGCCACAGACAATTTGGCCCTCTCTGCTTTCCTGCGGACTCCATCCTCAAAAGCACCTGTTTTCGCTTTCGGCAGCCTCCAGAGCAAAAAAGACAAACGTCCAGCTTTTGCTGCCACAGCAAAGGTGCCAGCGGGGAAAAGTAATGCTGGTTCTCACTACCTCCTGGAACTCTTTCAAATGCCCCAGACAATTCGGCCCTCTCTGCTTTCCTGCGGACTCCATCCTCAAAAGCACCTGTTTTCGCTTTCGGCAGCCTCCAAAGCAAAAAAGACAAACGTCCAGCTTTTGCTGCCACAGCAAAGATGCCAGGGGGAAAAGTAATGCTGGTTCTTACTACCTCCTAGAACTCTTTCAAATGCCCCAGACAATTTGGCCCTCTCTGCTTTCCTGCGGACTCCATCCTCAAAAGCACCTGTTTTCGCTTTCGGCATCCTCAGGAGCAAAAAAGACAAACGTCCAGCTTTTGCTGCCACAGCAGAGGTGCCAGCGGGCAAAAGTAATGCTGGTTCTCACTGCCTCCTGGAACCCTTTCAAATGCCCCAGACAATTTGGCCCTCTCTGCTTTCCTGCGGACTCCATCCTCAAAAGCACCTGTTTTCGCTTTCGGCAGCCTCCGGAGGAAAAAAGACAAACGTCCAGCTTTTGCTGCCACAGCAAAGGTGCCAGCGGGGAAAAGTAATGCTGGTTCTCACTACCTCCTAGAACTCTTTCAAATGCCACAGACAATTTGGCCCTCTCTGCTTTCCTGCGGACTCCATCCTCAAAAGCACCTGTTTTCGCTTTCGGCAGCCTCCAGAGCAAAAAAGACAAACGTCCAGGTTTTGCTGCCACAGCAAAGGTGCCAGCGGCGAAAAGTAATGCTGGTTCTCACTGCGTCCTGGAACCTCTTCAAATGCCCCAGACAATTTGGCCCTCTCTGCTTTCCTGCGGACTCCATCCTCAAAAGCACCTGTTTTCGCTTTCGGCAGCCTCCGGAGCAAAAAAGACAAACGTCCAGGTTTTGCTGCCACAGCAAAGGTGCCAGCGGGCAAAAGTAATGCTGGTTCTCACTGCCTCCTGGAACCTTTTTCAAATGCCCCAGACAATTTGGCCCTCTCTGCTTTCCTGCGGACTCCATCCTCAAAAGCACCTGTTTTCGTTTTCGGCAGCCTCCGGAGCAAAAAAGACAAACGTCCAGCTTTTGCTGCCACAGCAAAGGTGCCAGCGGGGAAAAGTAATGCTGGTTCTCATTGCCTCCTGGAACTCTTTCAAATGCCACAGACAATTTGGCCCTCTCTGCTTTCCTGCGGACTTCATCCTTAAAAGCACCTGTTTTCACTTTCGGCATCCTCAGGAGCAAAAAAGACAAACGTCCAGCTTTTGCTGCCACAGCAAAGGTGCCAGCCGGGAAAAGTAATGCTGGTTCTCACTGCCTCCTGGAACCCTTTCAAATGCCCCAGACAATTTGGCCCTCTCTGCTTTTCTGCGGACTCCATCCTCAAAAGCACCTGTTTTCGCTTTCGGCAGCCTCCGGAGCAAAAAAGACAAACGTCCAGCTTTTGCTGCCACAGCAAATTTGCCAGCGGGGAAAAGTAATGCTGGTCCTCATTGCCTCCTGGAACCTCTTCAAAAACCACAGACAATTTGGCCCTCTTAGCTTTCCTGCGGACTCCATCCTCAAAAGCACCTGTTTTCGCTTTCGGCAACCTCAGGAGCAAAAAAGACAAACGTCCAGCTTTTTCTGCCACAGGAGAGGTGCCAGCGGGGAAAAGTAATGCTGGTTCTCACTGCCTCCTGGAACTCTTTCAAATGCCCCAGACAATTTGGCCCTCTCTGCTTTCCTGCGGACTCCATCCTCAAAAGCACCTGTTTTCGCTTTCGGCATCCTCAGGAGCAAAAAAGACAAACGTCCAGCTTTTGCTGCCACAGCAGAGGTGCCAGCGGGCAAAAGTAATGCTGGTTCTCACTGCCTCCTGGAACTCTTTCAAATGCCCCAGACAATTTGGCCCTCTCTGCTTTCCTGCGGACTCCATCCTCAAAAGCACCTGTTTTCGCTTTCGGCAACCTCCGGAGCAAAAAAGACAAACGTCCAGCTTTTGCTGCCACAGCAAATGTGCCAGCGGGGAAAAGTAATGCTGGTTCTCACTGCCTCCTGGAACTCTTTCAAATGCCCCAGACAATTTGGCCCTCTCTGCTTTCCTGCGGACTCCATCCTCAAAAGCACCTGTTTTCGCTTTCGGCAGCCTCCAGAGCAAAAAAGACAAACGTCCAGGTTTTGCTGCCACAGCAAAGGTGCCAGCGGGGAAAAGTTATGCTGGTCCTCATTGCCTCCTGGAACCTCTTCAAATGCCCCAGAGAATTTGGCCCTCTCTGCTTTCCGGCGGACTCCATCCTCAAAAGCACCTGTTTTCGCTTTCGGCATCCTCAGGAGCAAAAAAGACAAACGTCCAGCTTTTGCTGCCACAGCAGAGGTGCCAGCGGGGAAAAGTAATGCTGGTTCTCACTGCCTCCTGGAACCCTTTCAAATGCCCCAGACAGTTTGGCCCTCTCTGCTTTCCTGCGGACTCCATCCTCAAAGCACCTGTTTTCGCTTTCGGCAGCCTCCGGAGATAAAAAGACAAACGTCCAGCTTTTGCTGCCACAGCAAAGGTGCCAGCGGGGAAAAGTAATGCTGGTTCTCACTACCTCCTAGAACTCTTTCAAATGCCCCAGACAATTTGGCCCTCTCTGCTTTCCTGCGGACTCCATCCTCAAAAGCACCTGTTTTCGCTTTCGGCAACCTCCGGAGCAAAAAAGACAAACGTCCAGCTTTTGCTGCCACAGCAAAGGTGCCAGCCGGGAAAAGTAATGCTGGTTCTCACTGCCTCCTGGAACCTCTTCAAATGCCCCAGACAATTTGGGCCTCTCTGCTTTCCTGCGGACTCCATCCTCAAAAGCACCTGTTTTCGCTTTCGGCAGCCTCCAGAGCAAAAAAGACAAACGTCCAGCTTTTGCTGCCACAGCAAAGGTGCCAGCCGGGAAAAGTAATGCTGGTTCTCACTACCTCCTGGAACTCTTTCAAATGCCCCAGACAATTCGGCCCTCTCTGCTTTCCTGCGGACTCCATCCTCAAAAGCACCTGTTTTCGCTTTCGGCAGCCTCCAAAGCAAAAAAGACAAACGTCCAGCTTTTGCTGCCACAGCAAAGATGCCAGGGGGAAAAGTAATGCTGGTTCTTACTACCTCCTAGAACTCTTTCAAATGCCCCAGAGAATTTGGCCCTCTCTGCTTTCCTGCGGACTCCATCCTCAAAAGCACCTGTTTTCGCTTTCGGCATCCTCAGGAGCAAAAAAGACAAACGTCCAGCTTTTGCTGCCACAGCAGAGGTGCCAGCGGGGAAAAGTAATGCTGGTTCTCACTGCCTCCTGGAACCCTTTCAAATGCCCCAGACAATTTGGCCCTCTCTGCTTTCCTGCGGACTCCATCCTCAAAAGCACCTGTTTTCGCTTTCGGCAGCCTCCGGAGGAAAAAAGACAAACGTCCAGATTTGCTGCCACAGCAAAGGTGCCAGCGGGGAAAAGTAATGCTGGTTCTCACTACCTCCTAGAACTCTTTCAAATGCCACAGACAATTTGGCCCTCTCTGCTTTCCTGCGGACTCCATCCTCAAAAGCACCTGTTTTCGCTTTCGGCAGCCTCCAGAGAAAAAAAGACAAACGTCCAGCTTTTGCTGCCACAGCAAAGGTGCCAGCAGCGAAAAGTAATGCTGGTTCTCACTGCGTCCTGGAACCTCTTCAAATGCCCCAGACAATTTGGCCCTCTCTGCTTTCCTGCGGACTCCATCCTCAAAAGCACCTCTTTTCGCTTTCGGCAGCCTCCGGAGCAAAAAAGACAAACGTCCAGGTTTTGCTGCCACAGCAAAGGTGCCAGCCGGGAAAAGTAATGCTGGTTCTCACTACCTCCTGGAACCCTTTCAAATGCCCCAGACAATTTGGCCCTCTCTGCTTTCCTGCGGACTCCATCCTCAAATGCACCTCTTTTCGCTTTCGGCAGCCTCCAGAGCAAAAAAGACAAACGTCCAGGTTTGCTGCCACAGCAAAGGTGCCAGCGGGGAAAAGTAATGCTGGTTCTCACTACCTCCTGGAACTCTTTCAAATGCCCCAGACAATTTGGCCCTCTCTGCTTTCCTGCGGACTCCATCCTTAAAAGCACCTGTTTTCGCTTTCGGCAGCCTCCAAAGCAAAAAAGACAAACGTCCAGCTTTTGCTGCCACAGCAAAGGTGCCAGCGGGGAAAAGTAATGCTGGTTCTCACTACCTCCTAGAACTCTTTCAAATGCCCCAGAGAATTTGGCCCTCTCTGCTTTCCTGCGGACTCCATCCTCAAAAGCACCTGTTTTCGCTTTCGGCAGCCTCCAGAGCAAAAAAGACAAACGTCCAGCTTTTGCTGCCACAGCAAAGGTGCCAGCCGGGAAAAGTAATGCTGGTTCTCACTACCTCCTGGAACTCTTTCAAATGCCCCAGACAATTCGGCCCTCTCTGCTTTCCTGCGGACTCCATCCTCAAAAGCACCTGTTTTCGCTTTCGGCAGCCTCCAAAGCAAAAAAGACAAACGTCCAGCTTTTGCTGCCACAGCAAAGATGCCAGCGGGGAAAAGTTATGCTGGTTCTTACTACCTCCTAGAACTCTTTCAAATGCCCCAGAGAATTTGGCCCTCTCTGCTTTCCTGCGGACTCCATCCTCAAAAGCACCTGTTTTCGCTTTCGGCATCCTCAGGAGCAAAAAAGACAAACGTCCAGCTTTTGCTGCCACAGCAAAGGTGCCAGCCGGGAAAAGTAATGCTGGTTCTCACTGCCTCCTGGAACCCTTTCAAATGCCCCAGACAATTTGGCCCTCTCTGCTTTCCTGCGGACTCCATCCTCAAAAGCACCTGTTTTCGCTTTCGGCAGCCTCCGGAGGAAAAAAGACAAACGTCAAGCTTTTGCTGCCACAGCAAAGGTGCCAGCGGGGAAAAGTAATGCTGGTTCTCACTACCTCCTAGAACTCTTTCAAATGCCACAGACAATTTGGCCCTCTCTGCTTTCCTGCGGACTCCATCCTCAAAAGCACCTGTTTTCGCTTTCGGCATCCTCAGGAGCAAAAAAGACAAACGTCCAGCTTTTGCTGCCACAGCAGAGGTGCCAGCGGGGAAAAGTAATGCTGGTTCTCACTGCCTCCTGGAACCCTTTCAAATGCCCCAGACAATTTGGCCCTCTCTGCTTTCCTGCGGACTGCATCTTCAAAAGCACCTGTTTTCGCTTTCGGCAGCCTCCGGAGCAAAAAAGACAAACGTCCAGCTTTTGCTGCCACAGCAAAGGTGCCAGCGGGGAAAAGTAATGCTGGTTCTCACTACCTCCTAGAACTCTTTCAAATGCCACAGACAATTTGGCCCTGTCTGCTTTCCTGCGGACTCCATCCTCAAAAGCACCTGTTTTCGCTTTCGGCAGCCTCCGGAGCAAAAAAGACAAACGTCCAGGTTTTGCTGCCACAGCAAAGGTGCCAGCGGGGAAAAGTAATGCTGGTTCTCACTGCGTCCTGGAACCTCTTCAAATGCCACAGACAATTTGGCCCTCTCTGCTTTCCTGCGGACTCCATCCTCAAAAGCACCTGTTTTCGCTTTCGGAAACCTCAGGAGCAAAAAAGACAAACGTCCAGGTTTTCATGCCACAGCAAAGGTGCCAGCGGGCAAAAGTAATGCTGGTTCTCACTGCCTCCTGGAACTCTTTCAAATGCCCCAGACAATTTGGCCCTCTCTGCTTTCCTGCGGACTTCATCCTTAAAAGCACCTGTTTTCGCTTTCGGCATCCTCAGGAGCAAAAAAGACAAACGTCCAGCTTTTGCTGCCACAGCAAAGGTGCCAGCCGGGAAAAGTAATGCTGGTTCTCACTGCCTCCTGGAACCCTTTCAAATGCCACAGACAATTTGGCCCTCTCTGCTTTTCTGCGGACTCCATCCTCAAAAGCACCTGTTTTCGCTTTCGGCAGCCTCCGGAGCAAAAAAGACAAACGTCCAGCTTTTGCTGCCACAGCAAATTTGCCAGCGGGGAAAAGTAATGCTGGTCCTCATTGCCTCCTGGAACCTCTTCAAAAACCACAGACAATTTGGCCCTCTCTGCTTTCCTGCGGACTCCATCCTCAAAAGCACCTGTTTTCGCTTTCGGCATCCTCAGGAGCAAAAAAGACAAACGTCCAGCTTTTGCTGCCACAGCAGAGGTGCCAGCGGGCAAAAGTAATGCTGGTTCTCACTGCCTCCTGGAACTCTTTCAAATGCCCCAGACAATTTGGCCCTCTCTGCTTTCCTGCGGACTCCATCCTCAAAAGCACCTGTTTTCGCTTTCGGCAACCTCCGGAGCAAAAAAGACAAACGTCCAGCTTTTGCTGCCACAGCAAAGGTGCCAGCCGGGAAAAGTAATGCTGGTTCTCACTGCCTCCTGGAACTCTTTCAAATGCCCCAGACAATTTGGCCCTCTCTGCTTTCCTGCGGACTCCATCCTCAAAAGCACCTGTTTTCGCTTTCGGCAGCCTCCAGAGCAAAAAAGACAAACGTCCAGGTTTTGCTGCCACAGCAAAGGTGCCAGCGGGGAAAAGTTATGCTGGTCCTCATTGCCTCCTGGAACCTCTTCAAATGCCCCAGACAATTTGGCCCTCTCTGCTTTCCGGCGGACTCCATCCTCAAAAGCACCTGTTTTCGCTTTCGGCATCCTCAGGAGCAAAAAAGACAAACGTCCAGCTTTTGCTGCCACAGCAGAGGTGCCAGCGGGGAAAAGTAATGCTGGTTCTCACTGCCTCCTGGAACCCTTTCAAATGCCCCAGACAGTTTGGCCCTCTCTGCTTTCCTGCGGACTCCATCCTCAAAGCACCTGTTTTCGATTTCGGCAGCCTCCGGAGGAAAAAAGACAAACGTCCAGCTTTTGCTGCCACAGCAAAGGTGCCAGCGGGGAAAAGTAATGCTGGTTCTCACTACCTCCTAGAACTCTTTCAAATGCCCCAGACAATTTGGCCCTCTCTGCTTTTCTGCGGACTCCATCCTCAAAAGCACCTGTTTTCGCTTTCGGCAACCTCCGGAGCAAAAAAGACAAACGTCCAGCTTTTGCTGCCACAGCAAAGGTGCCAGCCGGGAAAAGTAATGCTGGTTCTCACTGCCTCCTGGAACCTCTTCAAATGCCCCAGACAATTTGGCCCTCTCTGCTTTCCTGCGGACTCCATCCTCAAAAGCACCTGTTTTCGCTTTCGGCAACCTCCGGAGCAAAAAAGACAAACGTCCAGCTTTTGCTGCCACAGCAAAGGTGCCAGCCGGGAAAAGTAATGCTGGTTCTCACTGCCTCCTGGAACTCTTTCAAATGCCCCAGACAATTTGGCCCTCTCTGCTTTCCTGCGGACTCCATCCTCAAAAGCACCTGTTTTCGCTTTCGGCAGCCTCCAGAGCAAAAAAGACAAACGTCCAGGTTTTGCTGCCACAGCAAAGGTGCCAGCGGGGAAAAGTTATGCTGGTCCTCATTGCCTCCTGGAACCTCTTCAAATGCCCCAGACAATTTGGCCCTCTCTGCTTTCCTGCGGACTCCATCCTCAAAAGCACCTGTTTTCGCTTTCGGCAGCCTCCAGAGCAAAAAAGACAAACGTCCAGCTTTTGCTGCCACAGCAAAGGTGCCAGCCGGGAAAAGTAATGCTGGTTCTCACTACCTCCTGGAACTCTTTCAAATGCCCCAGACCATTTGGCCCTCTCTGCTTTCCTGCGGACTCCATCCTCAAAAGCGCCTTTTTTCCCTTTCGGCGCCCTCCGGTGGTAAAAACACAAACGTCCAGGTTTTGCAGCCACAGCAAAGGTGCCATCGGGGAAAAGTAATGCTGGTCCTCATTGCCTCCTGGAACCTTATCAAATGCCACAGACAATTTGGCCCTCTCTGCTTTCCTGCGGACTCCATCCTCAAAAGCACCTGTTTTCGCTTTCGGCAGCCTCCAGAGCAAAAAAGACAAACGTCCAGCTTTTGCTGCCACAGCAAAGGTGCCAGCGGGGAAAAGTAATGCTGGTTCTCACTACCTCCTGGAACTCTTTGAAATGCCCCAGACAATTTGGCCCTCTCTGCTTTCCTGCGGACTCCATCCTCAAAAGCACCTGTTTTCGCTTTCGGCAGCCTCCGGAGGAAAAAAGACAAACGTCCAGCTTTTGCTGCCACAGCAAAGGTGCCAGCGGGGAAAAGTAATGCTGGTTCTCACTACCTCCTAGAACTCTTTCAAATGCCACAGACAATTTGGCCCTCTCTGCTTTCCTGCGGACTCCATCCTCAAAAGCACCTGTTTTCGCTTTCGGCAGCCTCCAGAGCAAAAAAGACAAACGTCCAGCTTTTGCTGCCACAGCAAAGGTGCCAGCAGCGAAAAGTAATGCTGGTTCTCACTGCGTCCTGGAACCTCTTCAAATGCCCCAGACAATTTGGCCCTCTCTGCTTTCCTGCGGACTCCATCCTCAAAAGCACCTGTTTTCGCTTTCGGCAGCCTCCGGAGCAAAAAAGAGAAACGTCCAGGTTTTGCTGCCACAGCAAAGGTGCCAGCCGGGAAAAGTAATGCTGGTTCTCACTACCTCCTGGAACTCTTTCAAATGCCCCAGACAATTCGGCCCTCTCTGCTTTCCTGCGGACTCCATCCTCAAAAGCACCTGTTTTCGCTTTCGGCAGCCTCCAAAGCAAAAAAGACAAACGTCCAGCTTTTGCTGCCACAGCAAAGATGCCAGGGGGAAAAGTAATGCTGGTTCTTACTACCTCCTAGAACTCTTTCAAATGCCCCAGAGAATTTGGCCCTCTCTGCTTTCCTGCGGACTCCATCCTCAAAAGCACCTGTTTTCGCTTTCGGCATCCTCAGGAGCAAAAAAGACAAACGTCCAGCTTTTGCTGCCACAGCAGAGGTGCCAGCAGGGAAAAGTAATGCTGGTTCTCACTGCCTCCTGGAACCCTTTCAAATGCCCCAGAAAATTTGGCCCTCTCTGCTTTCCTGCGGACTCCATCCTCAAAAGCACCTGTTTTCGCTTTCGGCAGCCTCCGGAGCAAAAAAGACAAACGTCCAGCTTTTGCTGCCACAGCAAAGGTGCCAGCGGGGAAAAGTAATGCTGGTTCTCACTACCTCCTAGAACTCTTTCAAATGCCACAGACAATTTGGCCCTCTCTGCTTTCCTGCAGACTCCATCCTCAAAAGCACCTGTTTTCGCTTTCGGCAGCCTCCAGAGCAAAAAAGACAAACGTCCAGGTTTTGCTGCCACAGCAAAGGTGCCAGCGGGGAAAAGTTATGCTGGTCCTCATTGCCTCCTGGAACCTCTTCAAATGCCCCAGACAATTTGGCCCTCTCTGCTTTCCTGCGGACTCCATCCTCAAAAGCACCTGTTTTCGCTTTCGGCAGCCTCCAGAGCAAAAAAGACAAACGTCCAGCTTTGCTGCCACAGCAAAGGTGCCAGCCGGGAAAAGTAATGCTGGTTCTCACTACCTCCTGGAACTCTTTCAAATGCCCCAGACAATTCGGCCCTCTCTGCTTTCCTGCGGACTCCATCCTCAAAAGCACCTGTTTTCGCTTTCGGCAGCCTCCAAAGCAAAAAAGACAAACGTCCAGCTTTTGCTGCCACAGCAAAGATGCCAGCGGGGAAAAGTAATGCTGGTTCTCACTACCTCCTAGAACTCTTTCAAATGCCACAGACAATTTGGCCCTCTCTGCTTTCCTGCAGACTCCATCCTCAAAAGCACCTGTTTTCGCTTTCGGCAGCCTCCAGAGCAAAAAAGACAAACGTCCAGGTTTTGCTGCCACAGCAAAGGTGCCAGCGGGGAAAAGTTATGCTGGTCCTCATTGCCTCCTGGAACCTCTTCAAATGCCCCAGACAATTTGGCCCTCTCTGCTTTCCTGCGGACTCCATCCTCAAAAGCACCTGTTTTCGCTTTCGGCAGCCTCAGGAGCAAAAAAGACAAACGTCCAGCTTTTGCTGCCACAGCAAAGGTGCCAGCCGGGAAAAGTAATGCTGGTTCTCACTACCTCCTGGAACTCTTTCAAATGCCCCAGACAATTCGGCCCTCTCTGCTTTCCTGCGGACTCCATCCTCAAAAGCACCTGTTTTCGCTTTCGGCAGCCTCCAGAGCAAAAAAGACAAACGTCCAGCTTTTGCTGCCACAGCAAAGATGCCAGGGGGAAAAGTAATGCTGGTTCTTACTACCTCCTAGAACTCTTTCAAATGCCCCAGAGAATTTGGCCCTCTCTGCTTTCCTGCGGACTCCATCCTCAAAAGCACCTGTTTTCGCTTTCGGCATCCTCAGGAGCAAAAAAGACAAACGTCCAGCTTTTGCTGCCACAGCAGAGGTGCCAGCCGGGAAAAGTAATGCTGGTTCTCACTACCTCCTGGAACCCTTTCAAATGCCCCAGACAATTTGGCCCTCTCTGCTTTCCTGCGGACTCCATCCTCAAAAGCACCTGTTTTCGCTTTCGGCAGCCTCCAGAGCAAAAAAGACAAACGTCCAGGTTTTGCTGCCACAGCAAAGGTGCCAGCGGGGAAAAGTAATGCTGGTTCTCACTGCGTCCTGGAACCTCTTCAAATGCCCCAGACAATTTGGCCCTCTCTGCTTTCCTGCAGACTCCATCCTCAAAAGCACCTGTTTTCGCTTCGGCAGCCTCCGGAGCAAAAAAGACAAACGTCCAGGTTTTGCTGCCACAGCAAAGGTGCCAGCCGGGAAAAGTAATGCTGGTTCTCACTACCTCCTGGAACCCTTTCAAATGCCCCAGACTATTTGGCCCTCTCTGCTTTCCTGCGGACTCCATCCTCAAAAGCACCTGTTTTCGCTTTCGGCAGCCTCCAGAGCAAAAAAGACAAACGTCCAGGTTTTGCTGCCACAGCAAAGGTGCCAGCGGGGAAAAGTAATGCTGGTTCTCACTGCCTCCTGGAACCTCTTCAAATGCCCCAGACCATTTGGCCCTCTCTGCTTTCCTGCGGACTCTATCCTTAAAAGCACCTGTTTTCACTTTCGGCATCCTCAGGAGCAAAAAAGACAAACGTCCAGCTTTTGCTGCCACAGCAAAGGTGCCAGCGGGGAAAAGTAATGCTGGTTCTCACTGCCTCCTGGAACCCTTTCAAATGCCCCAGACAATTTGGCCCTCTCTGCTTTTCTGCGGACTCCATCCTCAAAAGCACCTGTTTTCGCTTTCGGCAGCCTCCAGAGCAAAAAAGACAAACGTCCAGGTTTTGCTGCCACAGCAAAGGTGCCAGCGGGGAAAAGTTATGCTGGTCCTCATTGCCTCCTGGAACCTCTTCAAATGCCCCAGACAATTTGGCCCTCTCTGCTTTCCTGCGGACTCCATCCTCAAAAGCACCTGTTTTCGCTTTCGGCAGCCTCCAGAGCAAAAAAGACAAACGTCCAGCTTTTGCTGCCACAGCAAAGGTGCCAGCCGGGAAAAGTAATGCTGGTTCTCACTACCTCCTGGAACTCTTTCAAATGCCCCAGACCATTTGGCCCTCTCTGCTTTCCTGCGGACTCCATCCTCAAAAGCGCCTTTTTTCCCTTTCGGCGCCCTCCGGTGGTAAAAACACAAACGTCCAGGTTTTGCAGCCACAGCAAAGGTGCCATCGGGGAAAAGTAATGCTGGTCCTCATTGCCTCCTGGAACCTTATCAAATGCCACAGACAATTTGGCCCTCTCTGCTTTCCTGCGGACTCCATCCTCAAAAGCACCTGTTTTCGCTTTCGGCAGCCTCCAGAGCAAAAAAGACAAACGTCCAGCTTTTGCTGCCACAGCAAAGGTGCCAGCGGGGAAAAGTAATGCTGGTTCTCACTACCTCCTGGAACTCTTTGAAATGCCCCAGACAATTTGGCCCTCTCTGCTTTCCTGCGGACTCCATCCTCAAAAGCACCTGTTTTCGCTTTCGGCAGCCTCCGGAGGAAAAAAGACAAACGTCCAGCTTTTGCTGCCACAGCAAAGGTGCCAGCGGGGAAAAGTAATGCTGGTTCTCACTACCTCCTAGAACTCTTTCAAATGCCACAGACAATTTGGCCCTCTCTGCTTTCCTGCGGACTCCATCCTCAAAAGCACCTGTTTTCGCTTTCGGCAGCCTCCAGAGCAAAAAAGACAAACGTCCAGCTTTTGCTGCCACAGCAAAGGTGCCAGCAGCGAAAAGTAATGCTGGTTCTCACTGCGTCCTGGAACCTCTTCAAATGCCCCAGACAATTTGGCCCTCTCTGCTTTCCTGCGGACTCCATCCTCAAAAGCACCTGTTTTCGCTTTCGGCAGCCTCCGGAGCAAAAAAGAGAAACGTCCAGGTTTTGCTGCCACAGCAAAGGTGCCAGCCGGGAAAAGTAATGCTGGTTCTCACTACCTCCTGGAACTCTTTCAAATGCCCCAGACAATTCGGCCCTCTCTGCTTTCCTGCGGACTCCATCCTCAAAAGCACCTGTTTTCGCTTTCGGCAGCCTCCAAAGCAAAAAAGACAAACGTCCAGCTTTTGCTGCCACAGCAAAGATGCCAGGGGGAAAAGTAATGCTGGTTCTTACTACCTCCTAGAACTCTTTCAAATGCCCCAGAGAATTTGGCCCTCTCTGCTTTCCTGCGGACTCCATCCTCAAAAGCACCTGTTTTCGCTTTCGGCATCCTCAGGAGCAAAAAAGACAAACGTCCAGCTTTTGCTGCCACAGCAGAGGTGCCAGCAGGGAAAAGTAATGCTGGTTCTCACTGCCTCCTGGAACCCTTTCAAATGCCCCAGAAAATTTGGCCCTCTCTGCTTTCCTGCGGACTCCATCCTCAAAAGCACCTGTTTTCGCTTTCGGCAGCCTCCGGAGCAAAAAAGACAAACGTCCAGCTTTTGCTGCCACAGCAAAGGTGCCAGCGGGGAAAAGTAATGCTGGTTCTCACTACCTCCTAGAACTCTTTCAAATGCCACAGACAATTTGGCCCTCTCTGCTTTCCTGCAGACTCCATCCTCAAAGCACCTGTTTTCGCTTTCGGCAGCCTCCAGAGCAAAAAAGACAAACGTCCAGGTTTTGCTGCCACAGCAAAGGTGCCAGCGGGGAAAAGTTATGCTGGTCCTCATTGCCTCCTGGAACCTCTTCAAATGCCCCAGACAATTTGGCCCTCTCTGCTTTCCTGCGGACTCCATCCTCAAAAGCACCTGTTTTCGCTTTCGGCAGCCTCCAGAGCAAAAAAGACAAACGTCCAGCTTTGCTGCCACAGCAAAGGTGCCAGCCGGGAAAGTAATGCTGGTTCTCACTACCTCCTGGAACTCTTTCAAATGCCCCAGACAATTCGGCCCTCTCTGCTTTCCTGCGGACTCCATCCTCAAAAGCACCTGTTTTCGCTTTCGGCAGCCTCCAAAGCAAAAAAGACAAACGTCCAGCTTTTGCTGCCACAGCAAAGATGCCAGCGGGGAAAAGTAATGCTGGTTCTCACTACCTCCTAGAACTCTTTCAAATGCCACAGACAATTTGGCCCTCTCTGCTTTCCTGCAGACTCCATCCTCAAAAGCACCTGTTTTCGCTTTCGGCAGCCTCCAGAGCAAAAAAGACAAACGTCCAGGTTTTGCTGCCACAGCAAAGGTGCCAGCGGGGAAAAGTTATGCTGGTCCTCATTGCCTCCTGGAACCTCTTCAAATGCCCCAGACAATTTGGCCCTCTCTGCTTTCCTGCGGACTCCATCCTCAAAAGCACCTGTTTTCGCTTTCGGCAGCCTCAGGAGCAAAAAAGACAAACGTCCAGCTTTTGCTGCCACAGCAAAGGTGCCAGCCGGGAAAAGTAATGCTGGTTCTCACTACCTCCTGGAACTCTTTCAAATGCCCCAGACAATTCGGCCCTCTCTGCTTTCCTGCGGACTCCATCCTCAAAAGCACCTGTTTTCGCTTTCGGCAGCCTCCAGAGCAAAAAAGACAAACGTCCAGCTTTTGCTGCCACAGCAAAGATGCCAGGGGGAAAAGTAATGCTGGTTCTTACTACCTCCTAGAACTCTTTCAAATGCCCCAGAGAATTTGGCCCTCTCTGCTTTCCTGCGGACTCCATCCTCAAAAGCACCTGTTTTCGCTTTCGGCATCCTCAGGAGCAAAAAAGACAAACGTCCAGCTTTTGCTGCCACAGCAGAGGTGCCAGCCGGGAAAAGTAATGCTGGTTCTCACTACCTCCTGGAACCCTTTCAAATGCCCCAGACAATTTGGCCCTCTCTGCTTTCCTGCGGACTCCATCCTCAAAAGCACCTGTTTTCGCTTTCGGCAGCCTCCAGAGCAAAAAAGACAAACGTCCAGGTTTTGCTGCCACAGCAAAGGTGCCAGCGGGGAAAAGTAATGCTGGTTCTCACTGCGTCCTGGAACCTCTTCAAATGCCCCAGACAATTTGGCCCTCTCTGCTTTCCTGCAGACTCCATCCTCAAAAGCACCTGTTTTCGCTTTCGGCAGCCTCCGGAGCAAAAAAGACAAACGTCCAGGTTTTGCTGCCACAGCAAAGGTGCCAGCCGGGAAAAGTAATGCTGGTTCTCACTACCTCCTGGAACCCTTTCAAATGCCCCAGACTATTTGGCCCTCTCTGCTTTCCTGCGGACTCCATCCTCAAAAGCACCTGTTTTCGCTTTCGGCAGCCTCCAGAGCAAAAAAGACAAACGTCCAGGTTTTGCTGCCACAGCAAAGGTGCCAGCGGGGAAAAGTAATGCTGGTTCTCACTGCCTCCTGGAACCTCTTCAAATGCCCCAGACCATTTGGCCCTCTCTGCTTTCCTGCGGACTCTATCCTTAAAAGCACCTGTTTTCACTTTCGGCATCCTCAGGAGCAAAAAAGACAAACGTCCAGCTTTTGCTGCCACAGCAAAGGTGCCAGCGGGGAAAAGTAATGCTGGTTCTCACTGCCTCCTGGAACCCTTTCAAATGCCCCAGACAATTTGGCCCTCTCTGCTTTTCTGCGGACTCCATCCTCAAAAGCACCTGTTTTCGCTTTCGGCAGCCTCCAAAGCAAAAAAGACAAACGTCCAGCTTTTGCTGCCACAGCAAATTTGCCAGCGGGGAAAAGTAATGCTGGTCCTCATTGCCTCCTGGAACCTCTTCAAAAACCACAGACAATTTGGCCCTCTCTGCTTTCCTGCGGACTCCATCCTCAAAAGCACCTCTTTTCGCTTTCGGCAACCTCAGGAGCAAAAAAGAGAAACGTCCAGGTTTTTCTGCCACAGCAGAGGTGCCAGCGGGGAAAAGTAATGCTGGTTCTCACTGCCTCCTGGAACTCTTTCAAATGCCCCAGACAATTTGGCCCTCTCTGCTTTCCTGCGGACTCCATCCTCAAAAGCACCTGTTTTCGCTTTCGGCATCCTCAGGAGCAAAAAAGACAAACGTCCAGCTTTTGCTGCCACAGCAGAGGTGCCAGCGGGGAAAAGTAATGCTGGTTCTCACTGCCTCCTGGAACTCTTTCAAATGCCCCAGACAATTTGGCCCTCTCTGCTTTCCTGCGGACTCCATCCTCAAAAGCACCTGTTTTCGCTTTCGGCAACCTCCGGAGCAAAAAAGACAAACGTCCAGCTTTTGCTGCCACAGCAAAGGTGCCAGCCGGGAAAAGTAATGCTGGTTCTCACTGCCTCCTGGAACTCTTTCAAATGCCCCAGACAATTTGGCCCTCTCTGCTTTCCTGCGGACTCCATCCTCAAAAGCACCTGTTTTCGCTTTCGGCAGCCTCCAGAGCAAAAAAGAAAAACGTCCAGGTTTTGCTGCCACAGCAAAGGTGCCAGCGGGGAAAAGTTATGCTGGTCCTCTTTGCCTCCTGGAACCTCTTCAAATGCCCCAGACAATTTGGCCCTCTCTGCTTTCCTGCGGACTCCATCCTCAAAAGCACCTGTTTTCGCTTTCGGCAGCCTCCAGAGCAAAAAAGACAAACGTCCAGCTTTTGCTGCCACAGCAAAGGTGCCAGCGGGGAAAAGTAATGCTGGTTCTCACTACCTCCTGGAACTCTTTCAAATGCCCCAGACAATTCGGCCCTCTCTGCTTTCCTGCGGACTCCATCCTCAAAAGCACCTGTTTTCGCTTTCGGCAGCCTCCAAAGCAAAAAAGACAAACGTCCAGCTTTTGCTGCCACAGCAAAGATGCCAGGGGGAAAAGTAATGCTGGTTCTTACTACCTCCTAGAACTCTTTCAAATGCCCCAGAGAATTTGGCCCTCTCTGCTTTCCTGCGGACTCCATCCTCAAAAGCACCTGTTTTCGCTTTCGGCATCCTCAGGAGCAAAAAAGACAAACGTCCAGCTTTTGCTGCCACAGCAGAGGTGCCATCGGGGAAAAGTAATGCTGGTTCTCACTGCCTCCTGGAACCCTTTCAAATGCCCCAGACAATTTGGCCCTCTCTGCTTTCCTGCAGACTCCATCCTCAAAAGCACCTGTTTTCGCTTTCGGCAGCCTCCGGAGCAAAAAAGACAAACGTCCAGCTTTTGCTGCCACAGCAAAGGTGCCAGCGGGGAAAAGTAATGCTGGTTCTCACTACCTCCTAGAACTCTTTCAAATGCCACAGACAATTTGGCCCTCTCTGCTTTCCTGCGGACTCCATCCTCAAAAGCACCTGTTTTCGCTTTCGGCAGCCTCCAGAGCAAAAAAGACAAACGTCCAGGTTTTGCTGCCACAGCAAAGGTGCCAGCGGGGAAAAGTTATGCTGGTCCTCATTGCCTCCTGGAACCTCTTCAAATGCCCCAGACAATTTGGCCCTCTCTGCTTTCCTGCGGACTCCATCCTCAAAAGCACCTGTTTTCGCTTTCGGCAGCCTCAGGAGCAAAAAAGACAAACGTCCAGCTTTTGCTGCCACAGCAAAGGTGCCAGCCGGGAAAAGTAATGCTGGTTCTCACTACCTCCTGGAACTCTTTCAAATGCCCCAGACAATTCGGCCCTCTCTGCTTTCCTGCGGACTCCATCCTCAAAAGCACCTGTTTTCGCTTTCGGCAGCCTCCAGAGCAAAAAAGACAAACGTCCAGCTTTTGCTGCCACAGCAAAGATGCCAGGGGGAAAAGTAATGCTGGTTCTTACTACCTCCTAGAACTCTTTCAAATGCCCCAGAGAATTTGGCCCTCTCTGCTTTCCTGCGGACTCCATCCTCAAAAGCACCTGTTTTCGCTTTCGGCATCCTCAGGAGCAAAAAAGACAAACGTCCAGCTTTTGCTGCCACAGCAGAGGTGCCAGCCGGGAAAAGTAATGCTGGTTCTCACTACCTCCTGGAACCCTTTCAAATGCCCCAGACAATTTGGCCCTCTCTGCTTTCCTGCGGACTCCATCCTCAAAAGCACCTGTTTTCGCTTTCGGCAGCCTCCAGAGCAAAAAAGACAAACGTCCAGGTTTTGCTGCCACAGCAAAGGTGCCAGCGGGGAAAAGTAATGCTGGTTCTCACTGCGTCCTGGAACCTCTTCAAATGCCCCAGACAATTTGGCCCTCTCTGCTTTCCTGCAGACTCCATCCTCAAAAGCACCTGTTTTCGCTTTCGGCAGCCTCCGGAGCAAAAAAGACAAACGTCCAGGTTTTGCTGCCACAGCAAAGGTGCCAGCCGGGAAAAGTAATGCTGGTTCTCACTACCTCCTGGAACCCTTTCAAATGCCCCAGACTATTTGGCCCTCTCTGCTTTCCTGCGGACTCCATCCTCAAAAGCACCTGTTTTCGCTTTCGGCAGCCTCCAGAGCAAAAAAGACAAACGTCCAGGTTTTGCTGCCACAGCAAAGGTGCCAGCGGGGAAAAGTAATGCTGGTTCTCACTGCCTCCTGGAACCTCTTCAAATGCCCCAGACCATTTGGCCCTCTCTGCTTTCCTGCGGACTCTATCCTTAAAAGCACCTGTTTTCACTTTCGGCATCCTCAGGAGCAAAAAAGACAAACGTCCAGCTTTTGCTGCCACAGCAAAGGTGCCAGCGGGGAAAAGTAATGCTGGTTCTCACTGCCTCCTGGAACCCTTTCAAATGCCCCAGACAATTTGGCCCTCTCTGCTTTTCTGCGGACTCCATCCTCAAAAGCACCTGTTTTCGCTTTCGGCAGCCTCCAAAGCAAAAAAGACAAACGTCCAGCTTTTGCTGCCACAGCAAATTTGCCAGCGGGGAAAAGTAATGCTGGTCCTCATTGCCTCCTGGAACCTCTTCAAAAACCACAGACAATTTGGCCCTCTCTGCTTTCCTGCGGACTCCATCCTCAAAAGCACCTCTTTTCGCTTTCGGCAACCTCAGGAGCAAAAAAGAGAAACGTCCAGGTTTTTCTGCCACAGCAGAGGTGCCAGCGGGGAAAAGTAATGCTGGTTCTCACTGCCTCCTGGAACTCTTTCAAATGCCCCAGACAATTTGGCCCTCTCTGCTTTCCTGCGGACTCCATCCTCAAAAGCACCTGTTTTCGCTTTCGGCATCCTCAGGAGCAAAAAAGACAAACGTCCAGCTTTTGCTGCCACAGCAGAGGTGCCAGCGGGGAAAAGTAATGCTGGTTCTCACTGCCTCCTGGAACTCTTTCAAATGCCCCAGACAATTTGGCCCTCTCTGCTTTCCTGCGGACTCCATCCTCAAAAGCACCTGTTTTCGCTTTCGGCAACCTCCGGAGCAAAAAAGACAAACGTCCAGCTTTTGCTGCCACAGCAAAGGTGCCAGCCGGGAAAAGTAATGCTGGTTCTCACTGCCTCCTGGAACTCTTTCAAATGCCCCAGACAATTTGGCCCTCTCTGCTTTCCTGCGGACTCCATCCTCAAAAGCACCTGTTTTCGCTTTCGGCAGCCTCCAGAGCAAAAAAGAAAAACGTCCAGGTTTTGCTGCCACAGCAAAGGTGCCAGCGGGGAAAAGTTATGCTGGTCCTCTTTGCCTCCTGGAACCTCTTCAAATGCCCCAGACAATTTGGCCCTCTCTGCTTTCCTGCGGACTCCATCCTCAAAAGCACCTGTTTTCGCTTTCGGCAGCCTCCAGAGCAAAAAAGACAAACGTCCAGCTTTTGCTGCCACAGCAAAGGTGCCAGCGGGGAAAAGTAATGCTGGTTCTCACTACCTCCTGGAACTCTTTCAAATGCCCCAGACAATTCGGCCCTCTCTGCTTTCCTGCGGACTCCATCCTCAAAAGCACCTGTTTTCGCTTTCGGCAGCCTCCAAAGCAAAAAAGACAAACGTCCAGCTTTTGCTGCCACAGCAAAGATGCCAGGGGGAAAAGTAATGCTGGTTCTTACTACCTCCTAGAACTCTTTCAAATGCCCCAGAGAATTTGGCCCTCTCTGCTTTCCTGCGGACTCCATCCTCAAAAGCACCTGTTTTCGCTTTCGGCATCCTCAGGAGCAAAAAAGACAAACGTCCAGCTTTTGCTGCCACAGCAGAGGTGCCATCGGGGAAAAGTAATGCTGGTTCTCACTGCCTCCTGGAACCCTTTCAAATGCCCCAGACAATTTGGCCCTCTCTGCTTTCCTGCAGACTCCATCCTCAAAAGCACCTGTTTTCGCTTTCGGCAGCCTCCGGAGCAAAAAAGACAAACGTCCAGCTTTTGCTGCCACAGCAAAGGTGCCAGCGGGGAAAAGTAATGCTGGTTCTCACTACCTCCTAGAACTCTTTCAAATGCCACAGACAATTTGGCCCTCTCTGCTTTCCTGCGGACTCCATCCTCAAAAGCACCTGTTTTCGCTTTCGGCAGCCTCCAGAGCAAAAAAGACAAACGTCCAGGTTTTGCTGCCACAGCAAAGGTGCCAGCGGCGAAAAGTAATGCTGGTTCTCACTGCGTCCTGGAACCTCTTCAAATGCCCCAGACAATTTGGCCCTCTCTGCTTTCCTGCGGACTCCATCCTCAAAAGCACCTGTTTTCGCTTTCGGCAGCCTCCGGAGCAAAAAAGACAAACGTCCAGGTTTTGCTGCCACAGCAAAGGTGCCAGCCGGGAAAAGTAATGCTGGTTCTCACTACCTCCTGGAACCCTTTCAAATGCCCCAGACAATTTGGCCCTCTCTGCTTTCCTGCGGACTCCATCCTCAAAAGCACCTCTTTTCGCTTTCGGCAGCCTCCAGAGCAAAAAAGACAAACGTCCAGCTTTTGCTGCCACAGCAAAGGTGCCAGCGGGGAAAAGTAATGCTGGTTCTCACTACCTCCTGGAACTCTTTCAAATGCCCCAGACAATTTGGCCCTCTCTGCTTTCCTGCGGACTCCATCTTTAAAAGCACCTGTTTTCGCTTTCGGCAGCCTCCAAAGCAAAAAAGACAAACGTCCAGCTTTTGCTGCCACAGCAAAGGTGCCAGCGGGGAAAAGTAATGCTGGTTCTCACTACCTCCTAGAACTCTTTCAAATGCCACAGACAATTTGGCCCTCTCTTCTTTCCTGCGGACTCCATCCTCAAAAGCACCTGTTTTCGCTTTCGGCAACCTCAGGAGCAAAAAGGACAAACGTCCAGCTTTTGCTGCCACAGCAGAGGTGCCAGCGGGGAAAAGTAATGCTGGTTCTCACTGCCTCCTGGAACCCTTTCAAATGCCCCAGACAATTTGGCCCTCTCTGCTTTCCTGCGGACTGCATCTTCAAAAGCACCTGTTTTCGCTTTCGGCAGCCTCCGGAGGAAAAAAGACAAACGTCCAGCTTTTGCTGCCACAGCAAAGGTGCCAGCGGGGAAAAGTAATGCTGGTTCTCACTACCTCCTAGAACTCTTTCAAATGCCACAGACAATTTGGCCCTCTCTGCTTTCCTGCAGACTCCATCCTCAAAAGCACCTGTTTTCGCTTTCGGCAGCCTCCAGAGCAAAAAAGACAAACGTCCAGGTTTTGCTGCCACAGCAAAGGTGACAGCGGGGAAAAGTTATGCTGGTCCTCATTGCCTCCTGGAACCTCTTCAAATGCCCCAGACAATTTGGCCCTCTCTGCTTTCCTGCGGACTCCATCCTCAAAAGCACCTGTTTTCGCTTTCGGCAGCCTCCAGAGCAAAAAAGACAAACGTCCAGCTTTTGCTGCCACAGCAAAGGTGCCAGCCGGGAAAAGTAATGCTGGTTCTCACTACCTCCTGGAACTCTTTCAAATGCCCCAGACAATTCGGCCCTCTCTGCTTTCCTGCGGACTCCATCCTCAAAAGCACCTGTTTTCGCTTTCGGCAGCCTCCAAAGCAAAAAAGACAAACGTCCAGCTTTTGCTGCCACAGCAAAGATGCCAGCGGGGAAAAGTAATGCTGGTTCTTACTACCTCCTAGAACTCTTTCAAATGCCCCAGAGAATTTGGCCCTCTCTGCTTTCCTGCGGACTCCATCCTCAAAAGCACCTGTTTTCGCTTTCGGCATCCTCAGGAGCAAAAAAGACAAACGTCCAGCTTTTGCTGCCACAGCAGAGGTGCCAGCGGGGAAAAGTAATGCTGGTTCTCACTGCCTCCTGGAACCCTTTCAAATGCCACAGACAATTTGGCCCTCTCTGCTTTCCTGCGGACTCCATCCTCAAAAGCACCTGTTTTCGCTTTCGGCAGCCTCCGGAGCAAAAAAGACAAACGTCCAGCTTTTGCTGCCACAGCAAAGGTGCCAGCGGGGAAAAGTAATGCTGGTCCTCACTGCCTCCTGGAACCCTTTCAAATGCCACAGACAATTTGGCCCTCTCTGCTTTCCTGCGGACTCCATCCTCAAAAGCATTTTTTTTCGCTTTCCGCAGCCTCCAGAGCAAAAAAGACAAACGTCCAGGTTTTGCTGCCACAGCAAAGGTGCCAGCGGCGAAAAGTAATGCTGGTTCTCACTGCGTCCTGGAACCTCTTCAAATGCCCCAGACAATTTGGCCCTCTCTGCTTTCCTGCGGACTCCATCCTCAAAAGCACCTGTTTTCGCTTTCGGCAGCCTCCGGAGCAAAAAAGACAAACGTCCAGGTTTTGCTGCCACAGCAAAGGTGCCAGCCGGGAAAAGTAATGCTGGTTCTCACTACCTCCTGGAACCCTTTCAAATGCCCCAGACAATTTGGCCCTCTCTGCTTTCCTGCGGACTCCATCCTCAAAAGCACCTCTTTTCGCTTTCGGCAGCCTCCAGAGCAAAAAAGACAAACGTCCAGCTTTTGCTGCCACAGCAAAGGTGCCAGCGGGGAAAAGTAATGCTGGTTCTCACTGCCTCCTGGAACCTCTTCAAATGCCCCAGACCATTTGGCCCTCTCTGCTTTCCTGCGGACTCTATCCTCAAAAGCGCCTTTTTTCACTTTCGGCGCCCTCCGGTGGTAAAAAGACAAACGTCCAGCTTTTGCTGCCACAGCAAAGGTGCCATCGGGGAAAAGTAATGCTGGTCCTCATTGCCTCCTGGAACCTCTTCAAATGCCACAGACAATTTGGCCCTCTCTGCTTTCCTGCGGACTCCATCCTCAAAAGCACCTGTTTTCGCTTTCGGCAGCCTCCGGAGCAAAAAAGACAAACGTCCAGCTTTTGCTGCCACAGCAAAGGTGCCAGCGGGGAAAAGTAATGCTGGTTCTCAGTGCCTCCTGGAACTCTTTCAAATGCCCCAGACAATTTGGCCCTCTCTGCTTTCCTGCGGACTTCATCCTTAAAAGCACCTGTTTTCACTTTCGGCATCCTCAGGAGCAAAAAAGACAAACGTCCAGCTTTTGCTGCCACAGCAAAGGTGCCAGCGGGGAAAAGTAATGCTGGTTCTCACTGCCTCCTGGAACCCTTTCAAATGCCCCAGACAATTTGGCCCTCTCTGCTTTTCTGCGGACTCCATCCTCAAAAGCACCTGTTTTCGCTTTCGGCAGCCTCCAGAGCAAAAAAGACAAACGTCCAGCTTTTGCTGCCACAGCAAATTTGCCAGCGGGGAAAAGTAATGCTGGTCCTCATTGCCTCCTGGAACCTCTTCAAAAACCACAGACAATTTGGCCCTCTCTGCTTTCCTGCGGACTCCATCCTCAAAAGCACCTCTTTTCGCTTTCGGCAACCTCCGGAGCAAAAAAGACAAACGTCCAGGTTTTTCTGCCACAGCAGAGGTGCCAGCGGGGAAAAGTAATGCTGGTTCTCACTGCCTCCTGGAACTCTTTCAAATGCCCCAGACAATTTGGCCCTCTCTGCTTTCCTGCGGACTCCATCCTCAAAAGCACCTGTTTTCGCTTTCGGCATCCTCAGGAGCAAAAAAGACAAACGTCCAGCTTTTGCTGCCACAGCAGAGGTGCCAGCGGGGAAAAGTAATGCTGGTTCTCACTGCCTCCTGGAACTCTTTCAAATGCCCCAGACAATTTGGCCCTCTCTGCTTTCCTGCGGACTCCATCCTCAAAAGCACCTGTTTTCGCTTTCGGCAACCTCCGGAGCAAAAAAGACAAACGTCCAGCTTTTGCTGCCACAGCAAAGGTGCCAGCCGGGAAAAGTAATGCTGGTTCTCACTGCCTCCTGGAACTCTTTCAAATGCCCCAGACAATTTGGCCCTCTCTGCTTTCCTGCGGACTCCATCCTCAAAAGCACCTGTTTTCGCTTTCGGCAGCCTCCAGAGCAAAAAAGAAAAACGTCCAGGTTTTGCTGCCACAGCAAAGGTGCCAGCGGGGAAAAGTTATGCTGGTCCTCTTTGCCTCCTGGAACCTCTTCAAATGCCCCAGACAATTTGGCCCTCTCTGCTTTCCTGCGGACTCCATCCTCAAAAGCACCTGTTTTCGCTTTCGGCAGCCTCCAGAGCAAAAAAGACAAACGTCCAGCTTTTGCTGCCACAGCAAAGGTGCCAGCGGGGAAAAGTAATGCTGGTTCTCACTACCTCCTGGAACTCTTTCAAATGCCCCAGACAATACGGCCCTCTCTGCTTTCCTGCGGACTCCATCCTCAAAAGCACCTGTTTTCGCTTTCGGCAGCCTCCAAAGCAAAAAAGACAAACGTCCAGCTTTTGCTGCCACAGCAAAGATGCCAGGGGGAAAAGTAATGCTGGTTCTTACTACCTCCTAGAACTCTTTCAAATGCCCCAGAGAATTTGGCCCTCTCTGCTTTCCTGCGGACTCCATCCTCAAAAGCACCTGTTTTCGCTTTCGGCATCCTCAGGAGCAAAAAAGACAAACGTCCAGCTTTTGCTGCCACAGCAGAGGTGCCATCGGGGAAAAGTAATGCTGGTTCTCACTGCCTCCTGGAACCCTTTCAAATGCCCCAGACAATTTGGCCCTCTCTGCTTTCCTGCAGACTCCATCCTCAAAAGCACCTGTTTTCGCTTTCGGCAGCCTCCGGAGGAAAAAAGACAAACGTCCAGCTTTTGCTGCCACAGCAAAGGTGCCAGCGGGGAAAAGTAATGCTGGTTCTCACTACCTCCTAGAACTCTTTCAAATGCCACAGACAATTTGGCCCTCTCTGCTTTCCTGCGGACTCCATCCTCAAAAGCACCTGTTTTCGCTTTCGGCAGCCTCCAGAGCAAAAAAGACAAACGTCCAGGTTTTGCTGCCACAGCAAAGGTGCCAGCGGCGAAAAGTAATGCTGGTTCTCACTGCGTCCTGGAACCTCTTCAAATGCCCCAGACAATTTGGCCCTCTCTGCTTTCCTGCGGACTCCATCCTCAAAAGCACCTGTTTTCGCTTTCGGCAGCCTCCGGAGCAAAAAAGACAAACGTCCAGGTTTTGCTGCCACAGCAAAGGTGCCAGCCGGGAAAAGTAATGCTGGTTCTCACTACCTCCTGGAACCCTTTCAAATGCCCCAGACAATTTGGCCCTCTCTGCTTTCCTGCGGACTCCATCCTCAAAAGCACCTCTTTTCGCTTTCGGCAGCCTCCAGAGCAAAAAAGACAAACGTCCAGCTTTTGCTGCCACAGCAAAGGTGCCAGCGGGGAAAAGTAATGCTGGTTCTCACTGCCTCCTGGAACCCTTTCAAATGCCCCAGACTATTTGGCCCTCTCTGCTTTCCTGCGGACTCTATCCTCAAAAGCGCCTTTTTTCACTTTCGGCGCCCTCCGGTGGTAAAAAGACAAACGTCCAGCTTTTGCTGCCACAGCAAAGGTGCCATCGGGGAAAAGTAATGCTGGTCCTCATTGCCTCCTGGAACCTCTTCAAATGCCACAGACAATTTGGCCCTCTCTGCTTTCCTGCGGACTCCATCCTCAAAAGCACCTGTTTTCGCTTTCGGCAGCCTCCGGAGCAAAAAAGACAAACGTCCAGCTTTTGCTGCCACAGCAAAGGTGCCAGCGGGGAAAAGTAATGCTGGTTCTCAGTGCCTCCTGGAACTCTTTCAAATGCCCCAGACAATTTGGCCCTCTCTGCTTTCCTGCGGACTTCATCCTTAAAAGCACCTGTTATCACTTTCGGCATCCTCAGGAGCAAAAAAGACAAACGTCCAGCTTTTGCTGCCACAGCAAAGGTGCCAGCGGGGAAAAGTAATGCTGGTTCTCACTGCCTCCTGGAACCCTTTCAAATGCCCCAGACAATTTGGCCCTCTCTGCTTTTCTGCGGACTCCATCCTCAAAAGCACCTGTTTTCGCTTTCGGCAGCCTCCAGAGCAAAAAAGACAAACGTCCAGCTTTTGCTGCCACAGCAAATTTGCCAGCGGGGAAAAGTAATGCTGGTCCTCATTGCCTCCTGGAACCTCTTCAAAAACCACAGACAATTTGGCCCTCTCTGCTTTCCTGCGGACTCCATCCTCAAAAGCACCTCTTTTCGCTTTCGGCAACCTCCGGAGCAAAAAAGACAAACGTCCAGCTTTTGCTGCCACAGCAAAGGTGCCAGCCGGGAAAAGTAATGCTGGTTCTCACTGCCTCCTGGAACTCTTTCAAATGCCCCAGACAATTTGGCCCTCTCTGCTTTCCTGCGGACTCCATCCTCAAAAGCACCTGTTTTCGCTTTCGGCAGCCTCCAGAGCAAAAAAGAAAAACGTCCAGGTTTTGCTGCCACAGCAAAGGTGCCAGCGGGGAAAAGTTATGCTGGTCCTCTTTGCCTCCTGGAACCTCTTCAAATGCCCCAGACAATTTGGCCCTCTCTGCTTTCCTGCGGACTCCATCCTCAAAAGCACCTGTTTTCGCTTTCGGCAGCCTCCAGAGCAAAAAAGACAAACGTCCAGCTTTTGCTGCCACAGCAAAGGTGCCAGCGGGGAAAAGTAATGCTGGTTCTCACTACCTCCTGGAACTCTTTCAAATGCCCCAGACAATTCGGCCCTCTCTGCTTTCCTGCGGACTCCATCCTCAAAAGCACCTGTTTTCGCTTTCGGCAGCCTCCAAAGCAAAAAAGACAAACGTCCAGCTTTTGCTGCCACAGCAAAGATGCCAGGGGGAAAAGTAATGCTGGTTCTTACTACCTCCTAGAACTCTTTCAAATGCCCCAGAGAATTTGGCCCTCTCTGCTTTCCTGCGGACTCCATCCTCAAAAGCACCTGTTTTCGCTTTCGGCATCCTCAGGAGCAAAAAAGACAAACGTCCAGCTTTTGCTGCCACAGCAGAGGTGCCATCGGGGAAAAGTAATGCTGGTTCTCACTGCCTCCTGGAACCCTTTCAAATGCCCCAGACAATTTGGCCCTCTCTGCTTTCCTGCAGACTCCATCCTCAAAAGCACCTGTTTTCGCTTTCGGCAGCCTCCGGAGGAAAAAAGACAAACGTCCAGCTTTTGCTGCCACAGCAAAGGTGCCAGCGGGGAAAAGTAATGCTGGTTCTCACTACCTCCTAGAACTCTTTCAAATGCCACAGACAATTTGGCCCTCTCTGCTTTCCTGCGGACTCCATCCTCAAAAGCACCTGTTTTCGCTTTCGGCAGCCTCCAGAGCAAAAAAGACAAACGTCCAGGTTTTGCTGCCACAGCAAAGGTGCCAGCGGCGAAAAGTAATGCTGGTTCTCACTGCGTCCTGGAACCTCTTCAAATGCCCCAGACAATTTGGCCCTCTCTGCTTTCCTGCGGACTCCATCCTCAAAAGCACCTGTTTTCGCTTTCGGCAGCCTCCGGAGCAAAAAAGACAAACGTCCAGGTTTTGCTGCCACAGCAAAGGTGCCAGCCGGGAAAAGTAATGCTGGTTCTCACTACCTCCTGGAACCCTTTCAAATGCCCCAGACAATTTGGCCCTCTCTGCTTTCCTGCGGACTCCATCCTCAAAAGCACCTCTTTTCGCTTTCGGCAGCCTCCAGAGCAAAAAAGACAAACGTCCAGCTTTTGCTGCCACAGCAAAGGTGCCAGCGGGGAAAAGTAATGCTGGTTCTCACTGCCTCCTGGAACCCTTTCAAATGCCCCAGACTATTTGGCCCTCTCTGCTTTCCTGCGGACTCTATCCTCAAAAGCGCCTTTTTTCACTTTCGGCGCCCTCCGGTGGTAAAAAGACAAACGTCCAGCTTTTGCTGCCACAGCAAAGGTGCCATCGGGGAAAAGTAATGCTGGTCCTCATTGCCTCCTGGAACCTCTTCAAATGCCACAGACAATTTGGCCCTCTCTGCTTTCCTGCGGACTCCATCCTCAAAAGCACCTGTTTTCGCTTTCGGCAGCCTCCGGAGCAAAAAAGACAAACGTCCAGCTTTTGCTGCCACAGCAAAGGTGCCAGCGGGGAAAAGTAATGCTGGTTCTCAGTGCCTCCTGGAACTCTTTCAAATGCCCCAGACAATTTGGCCCTCTCTGCTTTCCTGCGGACTTCATCCTTAAAAGCACCTGTTTTCACTTTCGGCATCCTCAGGAGCAAAAAAGACAAACGTCCAGCTTTTGCTGCCACAGCAAAGGTGCCAGCGGGGAAAAGTAATGCTGGTTCTCACTGCCTCCTGGAACCCTTTCAAATGCCCCAGACAATTTGGCCCTCTCTGCTTTTCTGCGGACTCCATCCTCAAAAGCACCTGTTTTCGCTTTCGGCAGCCTCCAGAGCAAAAAAGACAAACGTCCAGCTTTTGCTGCCACAGCAAATTTGCCAGCGGGGAAAAGTAATGCTGGTCCTCATTGCCTCCTGGAACCTCTTCAAAAACCACAGACAATTTGGCCCTCTCTGCTTTCCTGCGGACTCCATCCTCAAAAGCACCTCTTTTCGCTTTCGGCAACCTCAGGAGCAAAAAAGACATACGTCCAGGTTTTTCTGCCACAGCAAAGGTGCCAGCGGGCAAAAGTAATGCTGGTTCTCACTGCCTCCTGGAACTCTTTCAAATGCCCCAGACAATTTGGCCCTCTCTGCTTTCCTGCGGACTCCATCCTCAAAAGCACCTGTTTTCGCTTTCGGCATCCTCAGGAGCAAAAAAGACAAACGTCCAGCTTTTGCTGCCACAGCAGAGGTGCCAGGGGGGAAAAGTAATGCTGGTTCTCACTGCCTCCTGGAACTCTTTCAAATGCCCCAGACAATTTGGCCCTCTCTGCTTTCCTGCGGACTCCATCCTCAAAAGCACCTGTTTTCGCTTTCGGCAACCTCCGGAGCAAAAAAGACAAACGTCCAGCTTTTGCTGCCACAGCAAAGGTGCCAGCGGGGAAAAGTAATGCTGGTTCTCACTGCCTCCTGGAACTCTTTCAAATGCCCCAGACAATTTGGCCCTCTCTGCTTTCCTGCGGACTCCATCCTCAAAAGCACCTGTTTTCGCTTTCGGCAGCCTCCAGAGCAAAAAAGAAAAACGTCCAGGTTTTGCTGCCACAGCAAAGGTGCCAGCGGGGAAAAGTTATGCTGGTCCTCTTTGCCTCCTGGAACCTCTTCAAATGCCCCAGACAATTTGGCCCTCTCTGCTTTCCTGCGGACTCCATCCTCAAAAGCACCTGTTTTCGCTTTCGGCAGCCTCCAGAGCAAAAAAGACAAACGTCCAGCTTTTGCTGCCACAGCAAAGGTGCCAGCGGGGAAAAGTAATGCTGGTTCTCACTACCTCCTGGAACTCTTTCAAATGCCCCAGACAATTCGGCCCTCTCTGCTTTCCTGCGGACTCCATCCTCAAAAGCACCTGTTTTCGCTTTCGGCAGCCTCCAAAGCAAAAAAGACAAACGTCCAGCTTTTGCTGCCACAGCAAAGATGCCAGGGGGAAAAGTAATGCTGGTTCTTACTACCTCCTAGAACTCTTTCAAATGCCCCAGAGAATTTGGCCCTCTCTGCTTTCCTGCGGACTCCATCCTCAAAAGCACCTGTTTTCGCTTTCGGCATCCTCAGGAGCAAAAAAGACAAACGTCCAGCTTTTGCTGCCACAGCAGAGGTGCCATCGGGGAAAAGTAATGCTGGTTCTCACTGCCTCCTGGAACCCTTTCAAATGCCCCAGACAATTTGGCCCTCTCTGCTTTCCTGCAGACTCCATCCTCAAAAGCACCTGTTTTCGCTTTCGGCAGCCTCCGGAGGAAAAAAGACAAACGTCCAGCTTTTGCTGCCACAGCAAAGGTGCCAGCGGGGAAAAGTAATGCTGGTTCTCACTACCTCCTAGAACTCTTTCAAATGCCACAGACAATTTGGCCCTCTCTGCTTTCCTGCGGACTCCATCCTCAAAAGCACCTGTTTTCGCTTTCGGCAGCCTCCAGAGCAAAAAAGACAAACGTCCAGGTTTTGCTGCCACAGCAAAGGTGCCAGCGGCGAAAAGTAATGCTGGTTCTCACTGCGTCCTGGAACCTCTTCAAATGCCCCAGACAATTTGGCCCTCTCTGCTTTCCTGCGGACTCCATCCTCAAAAGCACCTGTTTTCGCTTTCGGCAGCCTCCGGAGCAAAAAAGACAAACGTCCAGGTTTTGCTGCCACAGCAAAGGTGCCAGCCGGGAAAAGTAATGCTGGTTCTCACTACCTCCTGGAACCCTTTCAAATGCCCCAGACAATTTGGCCCTCTCTGCTTTCCTGCGGACTCCATCCTCAAAAGCACCTCTTTTCGCTTTCGGCAGCCTCCAGAGCAAAAAAGACAAACGTCCAGCTTTTGCTGCCACAGCAAAGGTGCCAGCGGGGAAAAGTAATGCTGGTTCTCACTACCTCCTGGAACTCTTTCAAATGCCCCAGACAATTTGGCCCTCTCTGCTTTCCTGCGGACTCCATCTTTAAAAGCACCTGTTTTCGCTTTCGGCAGCCTCCAAAGCAAAAAAGACAAACGTCCAGCTTTTGCTGCCACAGCAAAGGTGCCAGCGGGGAAAAGTAATGCTGGTTCTCACTGCCTCCTAGAACTCTTTCAAATGCCACAGACAATTTGGCCCTCTCTGCTTTCCTGCGGACTCCATCCTCAAAAGCACCTGTTTTCGCTTTCGGCATCCTCAGGAGCAAAAAAGACAAACGTCCAGCTTTTGCTGCCACAGCCGAGGTGCCAGCGGGGAAAAGTAATGCTGGTTCTCACTGCCTCCTGGAACCCTTTCAAATGCCCCAGACAATTTGGCCCTCTCTGCTTTCCTGCGGACTCCATCCTCAAAAGCACCTGTTTTCGCTTTCGGCAGCCTCAGGAGCAAAAAAGACAAACGTCCAGCTTTTGCTGCCACAGCAAAGGTGCCAGCGGGGAAAAGTAATGCTGGTTCTCACTGCGTCCTGGAACCTCTTCAAATGCCACAGACAATTTGGCCCTCTCTGCTTTCCTGCGGACTCCATCCTCAAAAGCACCTGTTTTCGCTTTCGGAAACCTCAGGAGCAAAAAAGACAAACGTCCAGCTTTTGCTGCCACAGCAGAGGTGCCAGCGGGGAAAAGTAATGCTGGTTCTCACTGCCTCCTGGAACCCTTTCAAATGCCCCAGAAAATTTGGCCCTCTCTGCTTTCCTGCGGACTCCATCCTCAAAAGCACCTGTTTTCGCTTTCGGCAGCCTCCGGAGCAAAAAAGACAAACGTCCAGCTTTTGCTGCCACAGCAAAGGTGCCAGCGGGGAAAAGTAATGCTGGTTCTCACTACCTCCTAGAACTCTTTCAAATGCCACAGACAATTTGGCCCTCTCTGCTTTCCTGCGGACTCCATCCTCAAAAGCACCTGTTTTCGCTTTCGGCAGCCTCCAGAGCAAAAAAGACAAACGTCCAGGTTTTGCTGCCACAGCAAAGGTGCCAGCGGCGAAAAGTAATGCTGGTTCTCACTGCGTCCTGGAACCTCTTCAAATGCCCCAGACAATTTGGCCCTCTCTGCTTTCCTGCGGACTCCATCCTCAAAAGCACCTGTTTTCGCTTTCGGCAGCCTCCGGAGCAAAAAAGACAAACGTCCAGGTTTTGCTGCCACAGCAAAGGTGCCAGCCGGGAAAAGTAATGCTGGTTCTCACTACCTCCTGGAACCCTTTCAAATGCCCCAGACAATTTGGCCCTCTCTGCTTTCCTGCGGACTCCATCCTCAAAAGCACCTCTTTTCGCTTTCGGCAGCCTCCAGAGCAAAAAAGACAAACGTCCAGGTTTTGCTGCCACAGCAAAGGTGCCAGAGGCGAAAAGTAATGCTGGTTCTCACTGCGTCCTGGAACCTCTTCAAATGCCCCAGACAATTTGGCCCTCTCTGCTTTCCTGCGGACTCCATCCTCAAAAGCACCTGTTTTCGCTTTCGGCAGCCTCCGGAGCAAAAAAGACAAACGTCCAGGTTTTGCTGCCACAGCAAAGGTGCCAGCCGGGAAAAGTAATGCTGGTTCTCACTACCTCCTGGAACCCTTTCAAATGCCCCAGACAATTTGGCCCTCTCTGCTTTCCTGCGGACTCCATCCTCAAAAGCACCTCTTTTCGCTTTCGGCAGCCTCCAGAGCAAAAAAGACAAACGTCCAGGTTTTGCTGCCACAGCAAAGGTGCCAGCGGGGAAAAGTAATGCTGGTTCTCACTGCCTCCTGGAACCTCTTCAAATGCCCCAGACCATTTGGCCCTCTCTGCTTTCCTGCGGACTCTATCCTCAAAAGCGCCTTTTTTCACTTTCGGCGCCCTCCGGTGGTAAAAAGACAAACGTCCAGCTTTTGCTGCCACAGCAAAGGTGCCAGCGGGGAAAAGTAATGCTGGTTCTCAGTGCCTCCTGGAACTCTTTCAAATGCCCCAGACAATTTGGCCCTCTCTGCTTTCCTGCGGACTTCATCCTTAAAAGCACCTGTTTTCACTTTCGGCATCCTCAGGAGCAAAAAAGACAAACGTCCAGCTTTTGCTGCCACAGCAAAGGTGCCAGCGGGGAAAAGTAATGCTGGTTCTCACTGCCTCCTGGAACCCTTTCAAATGCCCCAGACAATTTGGCCCTCTCTGCTTTTCTGCGGACTCCATCCTCAAAAGCACCTGTTTTCGCTTTCGGCAGCCTCCAGAGCAAAAAAGACAAACGTCCAGCTTTTGCTGCCACAGCAAAGGTGCCAGCGGGGAAAAGTAATGCTGGTTCTCAGTGCCTCCTGGAACTCTTTCAAATGCCCCAGACAATTTGGCCCTCTCTGCTTTCCTGCGGACTTCATCCTTAAAAGCACCTGTTTTCACTTTCGGCATCCTCAGGAGCAAAAAAGACAAACGTCCAGCTTTTGCTGCCACAGCAAAGGTGCCAGCGGGGAAAAGTAATGCTGGTTCTCACTACCTCCTGGAACCCTTTCAAATGCCCCAGACAATTTGGCCCTCTCTGCTTTCCTGCGGACTCCATCCTCAAAAGCACCTCTTTTCGCTTTCGGCAGCCTCCAGAGCAAAAAAGACAAACGTCCAGGTTTTGCTGCCACAGCAAAGGTGCCAGAGGCGAAAAGTAATGCTGGTTCTCACTGCGTCCTGGAACCTCTTCAAATGCCCCAGACAATTTGGCCCTCTCTGCTTTCCTGCGGACTCCATCCTCAAAAGCACCTGTTTTCGCTTTCGGCAGCCTCCGGAGCAAAAAAGACAAACGTCCAGGTTTTGCTGCCACAGCAAAGGTGCCAGCCGGGAAAAGTAATGCTGGTTCTCACTACCTCCTGGAACCCTTTCAAATGCCCCAGACAATTTGGCCCTCTCTGCTTTCCTGCGGACTCCATCCTCAAAAGCACCTCTTTTGGCTTTCGGCAGCCTCCAGAGCAAAAAAGACAAACGTCCAGGTTTTCCTGCCACAGCAAAGGTGCCAGCGGGGAAAAGTAATGCTGGTTCTCACTGCCTCCTGGAACCTCTTCAAATGCCCCAGACCATTTGGCCCTCTCTGCTTTCCTGCGGACTCTATCCTCAAAAGCGCCTTTTTTCACTTTCGGCGCCCTCCGGTGGTAAAAAGACAAACGTCCAGCTTTTGCTGCCACAGCAAAGGTGCCAGCGGGGAAAAGTAATGCTGGTTCTCAGTGCCTCCTGGAACTCTTTCAAATGCCCCAGACAATTTGGCCTTCTCTGCTTTCCTGCGGACTTCATCCTTAAAAGCACCTGTTTTCACTTTCGGCATCCTCAGGAGCAAAAAAGACAAACGTCCAGCTTTTGCTGCCACAGCAAAGGTGCCAGCGGGGAAAAGTAATGCTGGTTCTCACTGCCTCCTGGAACCCTTTCAAATGCCCCAGACAATTTGGCCCTCTCTGCTTTTCTGCGGACTCCATCCTCAAAAGCACCTGTTTTCGCTTTCGGCAGCCTCCAGAGCAAAAAAGACAAACGTCCAGCTTTTGCTGCCACAGCAAATTTCCCATCGGGGAAAAGTAATGCTGGTCCTCATTGCCTCCTGGAACCTCTTCAAAAACCACAGACAATTTGGCCCTCTCTGCTTTCCTGCGGACTCCATCCTCAAAAGCACCTCTTTTCGCTTTCGGCAACCTCAGGAGCAAAAAAGACAAACGTCCAGGTTTTTCTGCCACAGCAGAGGTGCCAGCGGGGAAAAGTAATGCTGGTTCTCACTGCCTCCTGGAACTCTTACAAATGCCCCAGACAATTTGGCCCTCTCTGCTTTCCTGCGGACTCCATCCTCAAAAGCACCTGTTTTCGCTTTCGGCATCCTCAGGAGCAAAAAAGACAAACGTCCAGCTTTTGCTGCCACAGCAGAGGTGCCAGCGGGGAAAAGTAATGCTGGTTCTCACTGCCTCCTGGAACTCTTTCAAATGCCCCAGACAATTTGGCCCTCTCTGCTTTCCTGCGGACTCCATCCTCAAAAGCACCTGTTTTCGCTTTCGGCAACCTCCGGAGCAAAAAAGACAAACGTCCAGCTTTTGCTGCCACAGCAAAGGTGCCAGCCGGGAAAAGTAATGCTGGTTCTCACTGCCTCCTGGAACTCTTTCAAATGCCCCAGACAATTTGGCCCTCTCTGCTTTCCTGCGGACTCCATCCTCAAAAGCACCTGTTTTCGCTTTCGGCAGCCTCCAGAGCAAAAAAGAAAAACGTCCAGGTTTTGCTGCCACAGCAAAGGTGCCAGCGGGGAAAAGTTATGCTGGTCCTCTTTGCCTCCTGGAACCTCTTCAAATGCCCCAGACAATTTGGCCCTCTCTGCTTTCCTGCGGACTCCATCCTCAAAAGCACCTGTTTTCGCTTTCGGCAGCCTCCAGAGCAAAAAAGACAAACGTCCAGCTTTTGCTGCCACAGCAAAGGTGCCAGCGGGGAAAAGTAATGCTGGTTCTCACTACCTCCTGGAACTCTTTCAAATGCCCCAGACAATTCGGCCCTCTCTGCTTTCCTGCGGACTCCATCCTCAAAAGCACCTGTTTTCGCTTTCGGCATCCTCAGGAGCAAAAAAGACAAACGTCCAGCTTTTGCTGCCACAGCAGAGGTGCCATCGGGGAAAAGTAATGCTGGTTCTCACTGCCTCCTGGAACCCTTTCAAATGCCCCAGACAATTTGGCCCTCTCTGCTTTCCTGCAGACTCCATCCTCAAAAGCACCTGTTTTCGCTTTCGGCAGCCTCCGGAGGAAAAAAGACAAACGTCCAGCTTTTGCTGCCACAGCAAAGGTGCCAGCGGGGAAAAGTAATGCTGGTTCTCACTACCTCCTAGAACTCTTTCAAATGCCACAGACAATTTGGCCCTCTCTGCTTTCCTGCGGACTCCATCCTCAAAAGCACCTGTATTCGCTTTCGGCAGCCTCCGGAGCAAAAAAGACAAACGTCCAGGTTTTGCTGCCACAGCAAAGGTGCCAGCCGGGAAAAGTAATGCTGGTTCTCACTACCTCCTGGAACCCTTTCAAATGCCCCAGACAATTTGGCCCTCTCTGCTTTCCTGCGGACTCCATCCTCAAAAGCACCTCTTTTCGCTTTCGGCAGCCTCCAGAGCAAAAAAGACAAACGTCCAGCTTTTGCTGCCACAGCAAAGGTGCCACCGGGGAAAAGTAATGCTGGTTCTCACTACCTCCTGGAACTCTTTCAAATGCCCCAGACAATTTGGCCCTCTCTGCTTTCCTGCGGACTCCATCCTCAAAAGCACCTGTTTTCGCTTTCGGCAACCTCCGGAGCAAAAAAGACAAACGTCCAGGTTTTGCTGCCACAGCAAAGGTGCCAGCGGGCAAAAGTAATGCTGGTTCTCACTGCGTCCTGGAACCTCTTCAAATGCCACAGACAATTTGGCCCTCTCTGCTTTCCTGCGGACTCCATCCTCAAAAGCACCTGTTTTCGCTTTCGGAAACCTCAGGAGCAAAAAAGACAAACGTCCAGGTTTTCCTGCCACAGCAAAGGTGCCAGCGGGGAAAAGTAATGCTGGTTCTCACTGCCTCCTGGAACCCTTTCAAATGCCCCAGACAATTTGGCCCTCTCTGCTTTCCTGCGGACTCCATCCTCAAAAGCACCTGTTTTCGTTTTCGGCAGCCTCCGGAGCAAAAAAGACAAACGTCCAGCTTTTGCTGCCACAGCAAAGGTGCCAGCGGGGAAAAGTAATGCTGGTTCTCACTGCCTCCTGGAACCCTTTCAAATGCCCCAGACAATTTGGCCCTCTCTGCTTTTCTGCGGACTCTATCCTCAAAAGCACCTGTTTTCGCTTTCGGCAGCCTCCAGAGCAAAAAAGACAAACGTCCAGCTTTTGCTGCCACAGCAAATTTGCCAGCGGGGAAAAGTAATGCTGGTCCTCATTGCCTCCTGGAACCTCTTCAAAAACCACAGACAATTTGGCCCTCTCTGCTTTCCTGCGGACTCCATCCTCAAAAGCACCTCTTTTCGCTTTCGGCAACCTCAGGAGCAAAAAAGACGAACGTCCAGCTTTTTCTGCCACAGGAGAGGTGCCAGCGGGGAAAAGTAATGCTGGTTCTCACTGCCTCCTGGAACTCTTTCAAATGCCCCAGACAATTTGGCCCTCTCTGCTTTCCTGCGGACTCCTTCCTCAAAAGCACCTGTTTTCGCTTTCGGCATCCTCAGGAGCAAAAAAGACAAACGTCCAGCTTTTGCTGCCACAGCAAAGGTGCCAGCGGGGAAAAGTAATGCTGGTTCTCACTGCCTCCTGGAACTCTTTCAAATGCCCCAGACAATTTGGCCCTCTCTGCTTTCCTGCGGACTCCATCCTCAAAAGCACCTGTTTTCGCTTTCGGCAGCCTCCAGAGCAAAAAAGACAAACGTCCAGCTTTTGCTGCCACAGCAAAGGTGCCAGCCGGGAAAAGTAATGCTGGTTCTCACTACCTCCTGGAACTCTTTCAAATGCCCCAGACAATTCGGCCCTCTCTGCTTTCCTGCGGACTCCATCCTCAAAAGCACCTGTTTTCGCTTTCGGCAGCCTCCAAAGCAAAAAAGACAAACGTCCAGCTTTTGCTGCCACAGCAGAGGTGCCAGCGGGGAAAAGTAATGCTGGTTCTCACTGCCTCCTGGAACCCTTTCAAATGCCCCAGACAATTTGGCCCTCTCTGCTTTCCTGCGGACTCCATCCTCAAAAGCACCTGTTTTCGCTTTCGGCAGCCTCCGGAGGAAAAAAGACAAACGTCCAGCTTTTGCTGCCACAGCAAAGGTGCCAGCGGGCAAAAGTAATGCTGGTTCTCACTACCTCCTAGAACTCTTTCAAATGCCACAGACAATTTGGCCCTCTCTGCTTTCCTGCGGACTCCATCCTCAAAAGCACCTGTTTTCGCTTTCGGCAGCCTCCAGAGCAAAAAAGACAAACGTCCAGGTTTTGCTGCCACAGCAAAGGTGCCAGCGGCGAAAAGTAATGCTGGTTCTCACTGCGTCCTGGAACCTCTTCAAATGCCCCAGACAATTTGGCCCTCTCTGCTTTCCTGCGGACTCCATCCTCAAAAGCACCTGTTTTCGCTTTCGGCAGCCTCCGGAGCAAAAAAGACAAACGTCCAGGTTTTGCTGCCACAGCAAAGGTGCCAGCCGGGAAAAGTAATGCTGGTTCTCACTACCTCCTGGAACCCTTTCAAATGCCCCAGACAATTTGGCCCTCTCTGCTTTCCTGCGGACTCCATCCTCAAAAGCACCTCTTTTCTCTTTCGGCAGCCTCCAGAGCAAAAAAGACAAACGTCCAGGTTTTGCTGCCACAGCAAAGGTGCCAGCGGGGAAAAGTAATGCTGGTTCTCACTACCTCCTGGAACTCTTTCAAATGCCCCAGACAATTTGGCCCTCTCTGCTTTATTGCGGACTCCATCCTTAAAAGCACCTGTTTTCGCTTTCGGCAGCCTCCAAAGCAAAAAAGACAAACGTCCAGCTTTTGCTGCCACAGCAAAGGTGCCAGCAGGGAAAAGTTATGCTGGTTCTCACTACCTCCTAGAACTCTTTCAAATGCCACAGACAATTTGGCCCTCTCTTCTTTCCTGCGGACTCCATCCTCAAAAGCACCTGTTTTCGCTTTCGGCAGCCTCAGGAGCAAAAAAGACAAACGTCCAGCTTTTGCTGCCACAGCAGAGGTGCCAGCGGGGAAAAGTAATGCTGGTTCTCACTGCCTCCTGGAACCCTTTCAAATGCCCCAGACAATTTGGCCCTCTCTGCTTTCCTGCGGACTGCATCTTCAAAAGCACCTGTTTTCACTTTCGGCAGCCTCCGGAGCAAAAAAGACAAACGTCCAGGTTTTGCTGCCACAGCAAAGGTGCCAGCGGGGAAAAGTAATGCTGGTTCTCACTACCTCCTAGAACTCTTTCAAATGCCACAGACAATTTGGCCCTGTCTGCTTTCCTGCGGACTCCATCCTCAAAAGCACCTGTTTTCGCTTTCGGCAGCCTCCGGAGCAAAAAAGACAAACGTCCAGGTTTTGCTGCCACAGCAAAGGTGCCAGCGGGGAAAAGTAATGCTGGTTCTCACTGCGTCCTGGAACCTCTTCAAATGCCACAGACAATTTGGCCCTCTCTGCTTTCCTGCGGACTCCATCCTCAAAAGCACCTGTTTTCGCTTTCGGCAGCCTCCGCAGCAAAAAAGACAAACGTCCAGCTTTTGCTGCCACAGCAAAGGTGCCAGCGGGGAAAAGTAATGCTGGTTCTCACTGCCTCCTGGAACCCTTTCAAATGCCCCAGACAATTTGGCCCTCTCTGCTTTCCTGCGGAGTCCCTCCTCAAAAGCACCTGTTTTCGCTTTCGGCAACCTCAGGAGCAAAAAAGACAAACGTCCAGCTTTTGCTGCCACAGCAAAGGTGCCAGCGGGGAAAAGTAATGCTGGTTCTCACTGCCTCCTGGAACCCTTTCAAATGCCACAGACAATTTGGCCCTCTCTACTTTCCTGCGGACTCCATCCTCAAAAGCACCTTTTTTCGCTTTCGGCATCCTCCAGAGCAAAAAAGACAAATGTCCAGCTTTTGCTGCCACAGCAACAGTGCCAGCGGCATAAAGTAATGCTGGTTCTCACTGCCTCCTGGAACCCCTTCAAATGCCCCAGACCATTTGGCCCTCTCTGCTTTCCTGCGGACTCTATCCTCAAAAGCGCCTTTTTTCACTTTCGGCGCCCTCCGGTGGTAAAAAGACAAACGTCCAGCTTTTGCTGCACAGCAAAGGTGCCAGCGGGGAAAAGTAATGCTGGTTCTCACTGCCTCCTGGAACCCTTTCAAATGCCCCAGACAATTTGGCCCTCTCTGCTTTCCTGCGGACTCCATCCTCAAAAGCACCTGTTTTCGCTTTCGGCAGCCTCCGGAGGAAAAAAACAAACGTCCAGGTTTTGCTGCCACAGCAAAGGTGCCAGCCGGGAAAAGTAATGCTGGTTCTCACTGCCTCCTGGAACTCTTTCAAATGCCCCAGACAATTTGGCCCTCTCTGCTTTCCTGCGGACTCCATCCTCAAAAGCACCTGTTTTCGCTTTCGGCAGCCTCCGGAGGAAAAAAGACAAACGTCCAGCTTTTGCTGCCACAGCAAAGGTGCCAGCGGGGAAAAGTAATGCTGGTTCTCACTACCTCCTAGAACTCTTTCAAATGCCACAGACAATTTGGCCCTCTCTGCTTTCCTGCGGACTCCATCCTCAAAAGCACCTGTTTTCGCTTTCGGCAGCCTCCAGAGCAAAAAAGACAAACGTCCAGGTTTTGCTGCCACAGCAAAGGTGCCAGCGGCGAAAAGTAATGCTGGTTCTCACTGCGTCCTGGAACCTCTTCAAATGCCCCAGACAATTTGGCCCTCTCTGCTTTCCTGCGGACTCCATCCTCAAAAGCACCTGTTTTCGCTTTCGGCAGCCTCCGGAGCAAAAAAGACAAACGTCCAGGTTTTGCTGCCACAGCAAAGGTGCCAGCCGGGAAAAGTAATGCTGGTTCTCACTACCTCCTGGAACCCTTTCAAATGCCCCAGACAATTTGGCCCTCTCTGCTTTCCTGCGGACTCCATCCTCAAAAGCACCTCTTTTCGCTTTCGGCAGCCTCCAGAGCAAAAAAGACAAACGTCCAGCTTTTGCTGCCACAGCAAAGGTGCCAGCGGGGAAAAGTAATGCTGGTTCTCACTACCTCCTGGAACTCTTTCAAATGCCCCAGACAATTTGGCCCTCTCTGCTTTCCTGCGGACTCCATCTTTAAAAGCACCTGTTTTCGCTTTCGGCAGCCTCCAAAGCAAAAAAGACAAACGTCCAGCTTTTGCTGCCACAGCAAAGGTGCCAGCGGGGAAAAGTAATGCTGGTTCTCACTACCTCCTAGAACTCTTTCAAATGCCACAGACAATTTGGCCCTCTCTTCTTTCCTGCGGACTCCATCCTCAAAAGCACCTGTTTTCGCTTTCGGCATCCTCAGGAGCAAAAAAGACAAACGTCCAGCTTTTGCTGCCACAGCAGAGGTGCCAGCGGGGAAAAGTAATGCTGGTTCTCACTGCCTCCTGGAACCCTTTCAAATGCCCCAGACAATTTGGCCCTCTCTGCTTTCCTGCGGACTGCATCTTCAAAAGCACCTGTTTTCGCTTTCGGCAGCCTCCGGAGCAAAAAAGACAAACGTCCAGGTTTTGCTGCCACAGCAAAGGTGCCAGCGGGGAAAAGTAATGCTGGTTCTCACTACCTCCTAGAACTCTTTCAAATGCCACAGACAATTTGGCCCTGTCTGCTTTCCTGCGGACTCCATCCTCAAAAGCACCTGTTTTCGCTTTCGGCAACCTCCGGAGCAAAAAAGACAAACGTCCAGGTTTTGCTGCCACAGCAAAGGTGCCAGCGGGCAAAAGTAATGCTGGTTCTCACTGCGTCCTGGAACCTCTTCAAATGCCACAGACAATTTGGCCCTCTCTGCTTTCCTGCGGACTCCATCCTCAAAAGCACCTGTTTTCGCTTTCGGAAACCTCAGGAGCAAAAAAGACAAACGTCCAGGTTTTCCTGCCACAGCAAAGGTGCCAGCGGGCAAAAGTAATGCTGGTTCTCACTGCCTCCTGGAACCCTTTTCAAATGCCCCAGACAATTTGGCCCTCTCTGCTTTCCTGCGGACTCCATCCTCAAAAGCACCTGTTTTCGTTTTCGGCAGCCTCCGGAGCAAAAAAGACAAACGTCCAGCTTTTGCTGCCACAGCAAAGGTGCCAGCGGGGAAAAGTAATGCTGGTTCTCACTGCCTCCTGGAACCCTTTCAAATGCCCCAGACAATTTGGCCCTCTCTGCTTTTCTGCGGACTCTATCCTCAAAAGCACCTGTTTTCGCTTTCGGCAGCCTCCAGAGCAAAAAAGACAAACGTCCAGCTTTTGCTGCCACAGCAAATTTGCCAGCGGGGAAAAGTAATGCTGGTCCTCATTGCCTCCTGGAACCTCTTCAAAAACCACAGACAATTTGGCCCTCTCTGCTTTCCTGCGGACTCCATCCTCAAAAGCACCTCTTTTCGCTTTCGGCAACCTCAGGAGCAAAAAAGACGAACGTCCAGCTTTTTCTGCCACAGGAGAGGTGCCAGCGGGGAAAAGTAATGCTGGTTCTCACTGCCTCCTGGAACTCTTTCAAATGCCCCAGACAATTTGGCCCTCTCTGCTTTCCTGCGGACTCCTTCCTCAAAAGCACCTGTTTTCGCTTTTGGCATCCTCAGGAGCAAAAAAGACAAACGTCCAGCTTTTGCTGCCACAGCAAAGGTGCCAGCGGGGAAAAGTAATGCTGGTTCTCACTGCCTCCTGGAACTCTTTCAAATGCCCCAGACAATTTGGCCCTCTCTGCTTTCCTGCGGACTCCATCCTCAAAAGCACCTGTTTTCGCTTTCGGCAACCTCCGGAGCAAAAAAGACAAACGTCCAGCTTTTGCTGCCACAGCAAAGGTGCCAGCCGGGAAAAGTAATGCTGGTTCTCACTGCCTCCTGGAACTCTTTCAAATGCCACAGACAATTTGGCCCTCTCTGCTTTCCTGCGGACTCCATCCTCAAAAGCACCTGTTTTCGCTTTCGGCAGCCTCCAGAGCAAAAAAGACAAACGTCCAGGTTTTGCTGCCACAGCAAAGGTGCCAGCGGGGAAAAGTTATGCTGGTCCTCATTGCCTCCTGGAACCTCTTCAAATGCCCCAGACAATTTGGGCCTCTCTGCTTTCCTGCGGACTCCATCCGCAAAAGCACCTGTTTTCGCTTTCGGCAGCCTCCAGAGCAAAAAAGACAAACGTCCAGCTTTTGCTGCCACAGCAAAGGTGCCAGCCGGGAAAAGTAATGCTGGTTCTCACTACCTCCTGGAACTCTTTCAAATGCCCCAGACAATTCGGCCCTCTCTGCTTTCCTGCGGACTCCATCCTCAAAAGCACCTGTTTTCGCTTTCGGCAGCCTCCAAAGCAAAAAAGACAAACGTCCAGCTTTTGCTGCCACAGCAGAGGTGCCAGCGGGGAAAAGTAATGCTGGTTCTCACTGCCTCCTGGAACCCTTTCAAATGCCCCAGACAATTTGGCCCTCTCTGCTTTCCTGCGGACTCCATCCTCAAAAGCACCTGTTTTCGCTTTCGGCAGCCTCCGGAGGAAAAAAGACAAACGTCCAGCTTTTGCTGCCACAGCAAAGGTGCCAGCGGGCAAAAGTAATGCTGGTTCTCACTACCTCCTAGAACTCTTTCAAATGCCACAGACAATTTGGCCCTCTCTGCTTTCCTGCGGACTCCATCCTCAAAAGCACCTGTTTTCGCTTTCGGCAGCCTCCAGAGCAAAAAAGACAAACGTCCAGGTTTTGCTGCCACAGCAAAGGTGCCAGCGGCGAAAAGTAATGCTGGTTCTCACTGCGTCCTGGAACCTCTTCAAATGCCCCAGACAATTTGGCCCTCTCTGCTTTCCTGCGGACTCCATCCTCAAAAGCACCTGTTTTCGCTTTCGGCAGCCTCCGGAGCAAAAAAGACAAACGTCCAGGTTTTGCTGCCACAGCAAAGGTGCCAGCCGGGAAAAGTAATGCTGGTTCTCACTACCTCCTGGAACCCTTTCAAATGCCCCAGACAATTTGGCCCTCTCTGCTTTCCTGCGGACTCCATCCTCAAAAGCACCTCTTTTCTCTTTCGGCAGCCTCCAGAGCAAAAAAGACAAACGTCCAGGTTTTGCTGCCACAGCAAAGGTGCCAGCGGGGAAAAGTAATGCTGGTTCTCACTACCTCCTGGAACTCTTTCAAATGCCCCAGACAATTTGGCCCTCTCTGCTTTATTGCGGACTCCATCCTTAAAAGCACCTGTTTTCGCTTTCGGCAGCCTCCAAAGCAAAAAAGACAAACGTCCAGCTTTTGCTGCCACAGCAAAGGTGCCAGCAGGGAAAAGTTATGCTGGTTCTCACTACCTCCTAGAACTCTTTCAAATGCCACAGACAATTTGGCCCTCTCTTCTTTCCTGCGGACTCCATCCTCAAAAGCACCTGTTTTCGCTTTCGGCAGCCTCAGGAGCAAAAAAGACAAACGTCCAGCTTTTGCTGCCACAGCAGAGGTGCCAGCGGGGAAAAGTAATGCTGGTTCTCACTGCCTCCTGGAACCCTTTCAAATGCCCCAGACAATTTGGCCCTCTCTGCTTTCCTGCGGACTGCATCTTCAAAAGCACCTGTTTTCACTTTCGGCAGCCTCCGGAGCAAAAAAGACAAACGTCCAGGTTTTGCTGCCACAGCAAAGGTGCCAGCGGGGAAAAGTAATGCTGGTTCTCACTACCTCCTAGAACTCTTTCAAATGCCACAGACAATTTGGCCCTGTCTGCTTTCCTGCGGACTCCATCCTCAAAAGCACCTGTTTTCGCTTTCGGCAGCCTCCGGAGCAAAAAAGACAAACGTCCAGGTTTTGCTGCCACAGCAAAGGTGCCAGCGGGGAAAAGTAATGCTGGTTCTCACTGCGTCCTGGAACCTCTTCAAATGCCACAGACAATTTGGCCCTCTCTGCTTTCCTGCGGACTCCATCCTCAAAAGCACCTGTTTTCGCTTTCGGCAGCCTCCGCAGCAAAAAAGACAAACGTCCAGCTTTTGCTGCCACAGCAAAGGTGCCAGCGGGGAAAAGTAATGCTGGTTCTCACTGCCTCCTGGAACCCTTTCAAATGCCCCAGACAATTTGGCCCTCTCTGCTTTCCTGCGGAGTCCCTCCTCAAAAGCACCTGTTTTCGCTTTCGGCAACCTCAGGAGCAAAAAAGACAAACGTCCAGCTTTTGCTGCCACAGCAAAGGTGCCAGCGGGGAAAAGTAATGCTGGTTCTCACTGCCTCCTGGAACCCTTTCAAATGCCACAGACAATTTGGCCCTCTCTACTTTCCTGCGGACTCCATCCTCAAAAGCACCTTTTTTCGCTTTCGGCATCCTCCAGAGCAAAAAAGACAAATGTCCAGCTTTTGCTGCCACAGCAACAGTGCCAGCGGCATAAAGTAATGCTGGTTCTCACTGCCTCCTGGAACCCCTTCAAATGCCCCAGACCATTTGGCCCTCTCTGCTTTCCTGCGGACTCTATCCTCAAAAGCGCCTTTTTTCACTTTCGGCGCCCTCCGGTGGTAAAAAGACAAACGTCCAGCTTTTGCTGCAGAGCAAAGGTGCCAGCGGGGAAAAGTAATGCTGGTTCTCACTGCCTCCTGGAACCCTTTCAAATGCCCCAGACAATTTGGCCCTCTCTGCTTTCCTGCGGACTCCATCCTCAAAAGCACCTGTTTTCGCTTTCGGCAGCCTCCGGAGGAAAAAAACAAACGTCCAGGTTTTGCTGCCACAGCAAAGGTGCCAGCCGGGAAAAGTAATGCTGGTTCTCACTGCCTCCTGGAACTCTTTCAAATGCCCCAGACAATTTGGCCCTCTCTGCTTTCCTGCGGACTCCATCCTCAAAAGCACCTGTTTTCGCTTTCGGCAGCCTCCAGAGCAAAAAAGACAAACGTCCAGCTTTTGCTGCCACAGCAAAGGTGCCAGCGGGGAAAAGTAATGCTGGTTCTCACTACCTCCTGGAACTCTTTCAAATGGCCCAGACAATTTGGCCCTCTCTGCTTTCCTGCGGACTCCATCCTCAAAAGCACCTGTTTTTGCTTTCGGCAACCTCCGGAGTAAAAAAGACAAACGTCCAGGTTTTGCTGCTACAGCAGAGGTGCCAGCGGGGAAAAGTAATGCTGGTTCTCACTGCCTCCTGGAACCCTTTCAAATGCCCCAGACAATTTGGCCCTCTCTGCTTTCCTGCGGACTCCATCCTGAAAAGCACCTGTTTTCGCTTTCGGCAGCCTCCGGAGCAAAAAAGACAAACGTCCAGGTTTTGCTGCCACAGCAAAGGTGCCAGCGGGGAAAAGTAATGCTGGTTCTCACTACCTCCTAGAACTCTTTCAAATGCCCCAGAGAATTTGGCCCTCTCTTCTTTCCTGCGGACTCCATCCTCAAAAGCACCTGTTTTCGCTTTCGGCAACCTCAGGAGCAAAAAAGACAAACGTCCAGCTTTTGCTGCCACAGCAAAGGTGCCAGCGGGGAAAAGTAATGCTGGTTCTCACTGCGTCCTGGAACCTTTTCAAATGCCCCAGACAATTTGGCCCTCTCTGCTTTCCTGCGGACTCCATGCTCAGAAGCACCTGTTTTCGCTTTCGGCAGCCTCCGGAGCAAAAAAGACAAACGTCCAGGTTTTGCTGCCACAGCAAAGGTGCCAGCGGGGAAAAGTAATGCTGGTTCTCACTGCCTCCTAGAACCCTTTCAAATGCCCCAGACAATTTGGCCCTCTCTGCTTTCCTGCGGACTCCATCCTCAAAAGCACCTGTTTTCGCTTTCGGCAACGTCAAGAGCAAAAAAGACAAACGTCCAGCTTTTGCTGCCACAGCAAAGGTGCCAGCGGGGAAAAGTAATGCTGGTTCTCACTGCCTCCTGGAACCCTTTCAAATGCCCCAGACAATTTGGCCCTCTCTGCTTTCCTGCGGACTCCATCCTCAAAAGCACCTGTTTTCGCTTTCGGCAGCCTCCGGAGCAAAAAAGACAAACGTCCAGCTTTTGCTGCCACAGCAAAGGTGCCAGCGGGGAAAAGTAATGCTGGTCCTCATTACCTCCTGGAACCTCTTCAAAAGCCACAGACAATTTGGCCCTCTCTGCTTTCCTGCGGACTCCATCCTCAAAAGCACCTGTTTTCGCTTTCGGCAACCTCAGGAGCAAAAAAGACAAACGTCCAGCTTTTGCTGCCACAGCAAAGGTGCCAGCGGGGAAAAGTTATGCTGGTTCTCACTGCCTCCTGGAACCCCTCCAAATGCCCCAGACCATTTGGCCCTCTCTGCTTTCCTGCGGACTCTATCCTCAAAAGCGCCTTTTTTCACTTTCGCCGCCCTCCGGTGGTAAAAAGACAAACGTCCAGCTTTTGCTGCCACAGCAAAGGTGCCAGCGGGGAAAAGTGATGCTGGTCCTCATTGCCTCCTGGAACCTCTTCAAATGCCACAGACAATTTGGCCCTCTCTGCTTTCCTGCGGACTCCATCCTCAAAAGTACCTGCTTTCGCTTTCGTCAACCTCAGGAGCAAAAAAGACAAACGTCCAGCTTTTGCTGCCACAGCAAAGGTGCCAGCGGGGAAAGTTATGCTGGTCCTCATTGCCTCCTGGAACCTATTCAAATGCCACAGACAATTTGGCCCTCTCTGCTTTCCTGCGGACTCCATCCTCAAAAGCACCTGTTTTCGCTTTCGGAAACCTCAGGAGCAAAAAAGACAAACGTCCAGGTATTCCTGCCACAGCAAAGGTGCCAGCGGGCAAAAGTAATGCTGGTTCTCACTGCCTCCTGGAACCCTTTCAAATGCCCCAGACAATTTGGCCCTCTCTGCTTTCCTGCGGACTCCATTCTCAAAAGCACCTTTTTTCGCTTTCGGCAGCCTCCGGAGCAAAAAAGACAAACGTCCAGCTTTTGCTGCCACAGCAAAGGTGCCAGCCGGGAAAAGTAATGCTGGTTCTCACTGCCTCCTGGAACCCTTTCAAATGCCCCAGACAATTTGGCCCTCTCTGCTTTCCTGCGGACTCCATCCTCAAAAGCACCTGTTTTCGCTTTCGGCATCCTCAGGAGCAAAAAAGACAAACGTCCAGCTTTTGCTGCCACAGCAAAGGTGCCAGCGGGGAAAAGTAATGCTGGTTCTCACTGCCTCCTGGAACCCTTTCAAATGCCACAGACAATTTGGCCCTCTCTACTTTCCTGCGGACTCCATCCTCAAAAGCACCTGTTTTCGCTTTCGGCATCCTCTAAAGCAAAAAAGAAAAACGTCCAGCTTTTGCTGCCACAGCAAAGGTGCCAGCGGGGAAAAGTAATGCTGGTTCTCACTGCCTCCTGGAACTCCTTCAAATGCCCCAGACCATTTGGCCCTCTCTGCTTTCCTGCGGACTCTATCCTCAAAAGCGCCTTTTTTCACTTTCGGCGCCCTCCGGTGGTAAAAAGACAAACGTCCAGCTTTTGCTGCCACAGCAAAGGTGCCAGCGGGGAAAAGTGATGCTGGTCCTCATTGCCTCCTGGAACCTCTTCAAAAGCCAGAGACAATTTGGCCCTCTCTGCTTTCCTGCGGACTCCATCCTCAAAAGCACCTGTTTTCGCTTTCGGCAGCCTCCGGAGCAAAAAAGACAAAGGTCCAGCTTTTGCTGCCACAGCAAAGGTGCCAGCGGGGAAAAGTAATGCTGGTCCTCATTGCCTCCTGGAACCTCTTCAAAAGCCACAGACAATTTGGCCCTCTCTGCTTTCCTGCGGACTCCATCCTCAAAAGCACCTGTTTTCACTTTCGGCAACCTCAGGAGCAAAAAAGACAAACGTCCAGGTTTTCCTGCCACAGCAAAGGTGCCAGCGGGCAAAAGTAATGCTGGTTCTCACTGCCTCCTGGAACCCTTTCAAATGCCCCAGACAATTTGGCCCTCTCTGCTTTCCTGCGGACTCCATCCTCAAAAGCACCTGTTTTCGCTTTCGGCAGCCTCCGGAGGAAAAAAGCAAACGTCCAGGTTTTGCTGCCACAGCAAAAGTGCCAGCCGGGAAAAGTAATGCTGGTTCTCACTGCCTCCTGGAACTCTTTCAAATGCCCCAGACAATTTGGCCCTCTCTGCTTTCCTGCGGACTCCATCCTCAAAAGCACCTGTTTTCGCTTTCGGCAGCCTCCAGAGCAAAAAAGACAAACGTCCAGGTTTTGCTGCCACAGCAAAGGTGCCAGCGGGCAAAAGTAATGCTGGTTCTCACTACCTCCTGGAACTCTTTCAAATGCCCCAGACAATTTGGCCGTCTCTGCTTTCCTGCGGACTCCATCCTCAAAAGCACCTGTTTTTGCTTTCGGCAACCTCCGGAGTAAAAAAGACAAACGTCCAGATTTTGCTGCCACAGCAGAGGTGCCAGCGGGGAAAAGTAATGCTGGTTCTCACTGCCTCCTGGAACCCTTTCAAATGCCCCAGACAATTTGGCCCTTTCTGCTTTCCTGCGGACTCCATCCTCAAAAGCACCTGTTTTCGCTTTCGGCAACCTCAGGAGCAAAAAAGACAAACGTCCAGGTTTTGCTGCCACAGCAAAGATGCCAGCGGGGAAAAGTAATGCTGGTTCTCAGTGCGTCCTGGAACCTCTTCAAATGCCACAGACAATTTGGCCCTCTCTGCTTTCCTGCGGACTTCTTCCGCAAAAGCACCTGTTTTGGCTTTCGGCAACCTCCGGAGCAAAAAAGACAAACGTCCAGCTTTTGATGCCACAGCAAAGGTGCCAGCCGGGAAAAGTAATGCTGGTTCTCACTGCCTCCTGGAACTCTTTCAAATGCCACAGACAATTTGGCCCTCTCTGCTTTCCTGCGGACTCCATCCTCAAAAGCACCTGTTTTCGCTTTTGGCATCCTCAGGAGCAAAAAAGACAAACGTCCAGCTTTTGCTGCCACAGCAAAGGTGCCAGCGGGGAAAAGTAATGCTGGTTCTCACTGCCTCCTGGAACCCTTTCAAATGCCCCAGACAATTTGGCCCTCTCTGCTTTCCTGCGGACTCCATCCTCAAAAGCACCTTTTTTCGCTTTCGGCAGCCTCTAGAGCAAAAAAGACAAACGTCCAGGTTTTGCTGCCACAGCAAAGGTGCCAGCGGGCAAAAGTAATGCTGGTTCTCACTGCCTCCTGGAACTCTTTCAAATGCCCCAGACAATTTGGCCCTCTCTGCTTTCCTGCGGACTCCATCCTCAAAAGCACCTTTTTTCGCTTTCGGCAGCCTCCGGAGTAAAAAAGACAAACGTCCAGATTTTGCTGCCACAGCAGAGGTGCAAGCGGGGAAAAGTAATGCTGGTTCTCACTGCCTCCTGGAACCCTTTCAAATGCCCCAGACAATTTGGCCCTCTCTGCTTTCCTGCGGACTCAATCCTCAAAAGCACCTGTTTTCGCTTTCGGCAGCCTCCGGAGCAAAAAAGACAAACGTCCAGGTTTTGCTGCCACAGCAAAGGTGCCAGCGTGGAAAATTAATGCTGGTTCTCACTACCTCCTAGAACTCTTTCAAATGCCACAGACTATTTGGCCCTCTCTGCTTTCCTGCGGACTCCATCCTCAAAAGCACCTGTTTTCGCTTTTGGCATCCTCAGGAGCAAAAAAGAAAAACGTCCAGCTTTTGCTGCCACAGCAAAGGTGCCAGCGGGGAAAAGTAATGCTGGTTCTCACTGCCTCCTAGAACCCTTTCAAATGCCCCAGACAATTTGGCCCTCTCTGCTTTCCTGCGGACTCCATCCTCAGAAGCACCTTTTTTCGCTTTCCGCAGCCTCCAGAGCAAAAAAGACAAACGTCCAGGTTTTCCTGCCACAGCAAAGGTGCCAGCGTGGAAAAGTAATGCTGGTTCTCACTACCTCCTGGAACTCTTTCAAATGCCACAGACAATTTGGCCCTCTCTGCTTTCCTGCGGACTCCATCCTCAAAAGCACCTGTTTTCGCTTTCGGCAGCCTCCGGAGCAAAAAAGACAAACGTCCAGCTTTTGCTGCCACAGCAAAGGTGCCAGCGGGGAAAAGTAATGCTGGTTCTCACTACCTCCTAGAACTCTTTCAAATGCCACAGACAATTTGGCCCTCTCTTCTTTCCTGCGGACTCCATCCTCAAAAGCACCTGTTTTCGCTTTCGGCAACCTCAGGAGCAAAAAAGACAAACGTCCAGGTTTTGCTGCCACAGCAAAGATGCCAGCGGGGAAAAGTAATGCTGGTTCTCACTGAGTCCTTGAACCTCTTCAAATGCCACAGACAATTTGGCCCTCTCTGCTTTCCTGCGGACTCTATCCTCAAAAGCACCTGTTTTCGCTTTCGGCAGCCTCCGAGGCAAAAAAGACAAACGTCTAGCTTTTGCTGCCACAGCAAAGGTGCCAGCCGGGAAAAGTAATGCTGGTTCTCACTGCCTCCTGGAACTCTTTCAAATGCCCCAGACAATTTGGCCCTCTCTGCTTTCCTGCGGACTCCATCCTCAAAAGCACCTTTTTTCACTTTCGGCGCCCTCCGGTGGTAAAAAGACAAACGTCCAGCTTTTGCTGCCACAGCAAAGGTGCCAGCGGGGAAAAGTGATGCTGGTCCTCATTGCCTCCTGGAACCTCTTCAAAAGCCAGAGACAATTTGGCCCTCTCTGCTTTCCTGCGGACTCCATCCTCAAAAGCACCTGTTTTCGCTTTCGGCAGCCTCCGGAGCAAAAAAGACAAAGGTCCAGCTTTTGCTGCCACAGCAAAGGTGCCAGCGGGGAAAAGTAATGCTGGTCCTCATTGCCTCCTGGAACCTCTTCAAAAGCCACAGACAATTTGGCCCTCTCTGCTTTCCTGCGGACTCCATCCTCAAAAGCACCTGTTTTCACTTTCGGCAACCTCAGGAGCAAAAAAGACAAACGTCCAGGTTTTCCTGCCACAGCAAAGGTGCCAGCGGGCAAAAGTAATGCTGGTTCTCACTGCCTCCTGGAACCCTTTCAAATGCCCCAGACAATTTGGCCCTCTCTGCTTTCCTGCGGACTCCATCCTCAAAAGCACCTGTTTTCGCTTTCGGCAGCCTCCGGAGGAAAAAAGCAAACGTCCAGGTTTTGCTGCCACAGCAAAAGTGCCAGCCGGGAAAAGTAATGCTGGTTCTCACTGCCTCCTGGAACTCTTTCAAATGCCCCAGACAATTTGGCCCTCTCTGCTTTCCTGCGGACTCCATCCTCAAAAGCACCTGTTTTCGCTTTCGGCAGCCTCCAGAGCAAAAAAGACAAACGTCCAGGTTTTGCTGCCACAGCAAAGGTGCCAGCGGGCAAAAGTAATGCTGGTTCTCACTACCTCCTGGAACTCTTTCAAATGCCCCAGACAATTTGGCCGTCTCTGCTTTCCTGCGGACTCCATCCTCAAAAGCACCTGTTTTTGCTTTCGGCAACCTCCGGAGTAAAAAAGACAAACGTCCAGATTTTGCTGCCACAGCAGAGGTGCCAGCGGGGAAAAGTAATGCTGGTTCTCACTGCCTCCTGGAACCCTTTCAAATGCCCCAGACAATTTGGCCCTTTCTGCTTTCCTGCGGACTCCATCCTCAAAAGCACCTGTTTTCGCTTTCGGCAACCTCAGGAGCAAAAAAGACAAACGTCCAGGTTTTGCTGCCACAGCAAAGATGCCAGCGGGGAAAAGTAATGCTGGTTCTCAGTGCGTCCTGGAACCTCTTCAAATGCCACAGACAATTTGGCCCTCTCTGCTTTCCTGCGGACTTCTTCCGCAAAAGCACCTGTTTTGGCTTTCGGCAACCTCCGGAGCAAAAAAGACAAACGTCCAGCTTTTGATGCCACAGCAAAGGTGCCAGCCGGGAAAAGTAATGCTGGTTCTCACTGCCTCCTGGAACTCTTTTAAATGCCACAGACAATTTGGCCCTCTCTGCTTTCCTGCGGACTCCATCCTCAAAAGCACCTGTTTTCGCTTTTGGCATCCTCAGGAGCAAAAAAGACAAACGTCCAGCTTTTGCTGCCACAGCAAAGGTGCCAGCGGGGAAAAGTAATGCTGGTTCTCACTGCCTCCTGGAACCCTTTCAAATGCCCCAGACAATTTGGCCCTCTCTGCTTTCCTGCGGACTCCATCCTCAAAAGCACCTTTTTTCGCTTTCGGCAGCCTCTAGAGCAAAAAAGACAAACGTCCAGGTTTTGCTGCCACAGCAAAGGTGCCAGCGGGCAAAAGTAATGCTGGTTCTCACTGCCTCCTGGAACTCTTTCAAATGCCCCAGACAATTTGGCCCTCTCTGCTTTCCTGCGGACTCCATCCTCAAAAGCACCTTTTTTCGCTTTCGGCAGCCTCCGGAGTAAAAAAGACAAACGTCCAGATTTTGCTGCCACAGCAGAGGTGCAAGCGGGGAAAAGTAATGCTGGTTCTCACTGCCTCCTGGAACCCTTTCAAATGCCCCAGACAATTTGGCCCTCTCTGCTTTCCTGCGGACTCAATCCTCAAAAGCACCTGTTTTCGCTTTCGGCAGCCTCCGGAGCAAAAAAGACAAACGTCCAGGTTTTGCTGCCACAGCAAAGGTGCCAGCGTGGAAAATTAATGCTGGTTCTCACTACCTCCTAGAACTCTTTCAAATGCCACAGACTATTTGGCCCTCTCTGCTTTCCTGCGGACTCCATCCTCAAAAGCACCTGTTTTCGCTTTTGGCATCCTCAGGAGCAAAAAAGAAAAACGTCCAGCTTTTGCTGCCACAGCAAAGGTGCCAGCGGGGAAAAGTAATGCTGGTTCTCACTGCCTCCTGGAACCCTTTCAAATGCCCCAGACAATTTGGCCCTCTCTGCTTTCCTGCGGACTCCATCCTCAGAAGCACCTTTTTTCGCTTTCCGCAGCCTCCAGAGCAAAAAAGACAAACGTCCAGGTTTTCCTGCCACAGCAAAGGTGCCAGCGGGGAAAAGTAATGCTGGTTCTCACTACCTCCTGGAACTCTTTCAAATGCCACAGACAATTTGGCCCTCTCTGCTTTCCTGCGGACTCCATCCTCAAAAGCACCTGTTTTCGCTTTCGGCAGCCTCCGGAGCAAAAAAGACAAACGTCCAGCTTTTGCTGCCACAGCAAAGGTGCCAGCGGGGAAAAGTAATGCTGGTTCTCACTACCTCCTAGAACTCTTTCAAATGCCACAGACAATTTGGCCCTCTCTTCTTTCCTGCGGACTCCATCCTCAAAAGCACCTGTTTTCGCTTTCGGCAACCTCAGGAGCAAAAAAGACAAACGTCCAGGTTTTGCTGCCACAGCAAAGATGCCAGCGAGGAAAAGTAATGCTGGTTCTCACTGAGTCCTTGAACCTCTTCAAATGCCACAGACAATTTGGCCCTCTCTGCTTTCCTGCGGACTCTATCCTCAAAAGCACCTGTTTTCGCTTTCGGCAGCCTCCGAGGCAAAAAAGACAAACGTCTAGCTTTTGCTGCCACAGCAAAGGTGCCAGCCGGGAAAAGTAATGCTGGTTCTCACTGCCTCCTGGAACTCTTTCAAATGCCCCAGACAATTTGGCCCTCTCTGCTTTCCTGCGGACTCCATCCTCAAAAGCACCTGTTTTCGCTTTCGGCAGCCTCCGGAGCAAAAAAGCCAAACGTCCAGCTTTTGCTGCCACAGCAAAGGTGCCAGCGTGGAAAAGTAATGCTGGTCCTCATTACCTCCTGGAACCTCTTCAAAAGCCACAGACAATTTGGCCCTCTCTGCTTTCCTGCGGACTCCATCCTCAAAAGCACCTGTTTTCGCTTTCGGCAACCTCAGGAGCAAAAAAGACAAACGTCCAGGTTTTCCTGCCACAGCAAAGGTGCCAGCGGGCAAAAGTAATGCTGGTTCTCACTGCCTCCTGGAACCCTTTCAAATGCCCCAGACAATTTGGCCCTCTCTGCTTTCCTGCGGACTCCATCCTCAAAAGCACCTGTTTTCGCTTTCGGCAGCCTCCGGAGGAAAAAAGCAAACGTCCAGGTTTTGCTGCCACAGCAAAGGTGCCAGCCGGGAAAAGTAATGCTGGTTCTCACTGCCTCCTGGAACTCTTTCAAATGCCCCAGACAATTTGGCCCTCTCTGCTTTCCTGCGGACTCCATCCTTAAAAGCACCTGTTTTCGCTTTCGGCACCCTCCAGAGCAAAAAAGACAAACGTCCAGGTTTTGCTGCCACAGCAAAGGTGCCAGCGGGCAAAAGTAATGCTGGTTCTCACTACCTCCTGGAACTCTTTCAAATGCCCCAGACAATTTGGCCCTCTCTGCTTTCCTGCGGACTCCATCCTCAAAAGCACCTGTTTTTGCTTTCGGCAACCTCCGGAGTAAAAAAGACAAACGTCCAGATTTTGCTGCCACAGCAGAGGTGCCAGCGGGGAAAAGTAATGCTGGTTCTCACTGCCTCCTGGAACCCTTTCAAATGCCCCAGACAATTTGGCCCTCTCTGCTTTCCTGCGGACTCCATCCTCAAAAGCACCTGTTTTCGCTTTCGGCAACCTCAGGAGCAAAAAAGACAAACGTCCAGGTTTTGCTGCCACAGCAAAGATGCCAGCGGGGAAAAGTAATGCTGGTTCTCAGTGCGTCCTGGAACCTCTTCAAATGCCACAGACAATTTGGCCCTCTCTGCTTTCCTGCGGACTTCTTCCGCAAAAGCACCTGTTTTGGCTTTCGGCAACCTCCGGAGCAAAAAAGACAAACGTCCAGGTTTTGATGCCACAGCAAAGGTGCCAGCCGGGAAAAGTAATGCTGGTTCTCACTGCCTCCTGGAACTCTTTCAAATGCCCCAGACAATTTGGCCCTCTCTGCTTTCCTGCGGACTCCATCCTCAAAAGCACCTGTTTTCGCTTTTGGCATCCTCAGGAGCAAAAAAGACAAACGTCCAGCTTTTGCTGCCACAGCAAAGGTGCCAGCGGGGAAAAGTAATGCTGGTTCTCACTGCCTCCTGGAACCCTTTCAAATGCCCCAGACAATTTGGCCCTCTCTGCTTTCCTGCGGACTCCATCCTCAAAAGCACCTTTTTTCGCTTTCGGCAGCCTCCGGAGTAAAAAAGACAAACGTCCAGATTTTGCTGCCACAGCAGAGGTGCCAGCGGGGAAAAGTAATGCTGGTTCTCACTGCCTCCTGGAACCCTTTCAAATGCCCCAGACAATTTGGCCCTCTCTGCTTTCCTGCGGACTCAATCCTCAAAAGCACCTGTTTTCGCTTTCGGCAGCCTCCGGAGCAAAAAAGACAAACGTCCAGGTTTTGCTGCCACAGCAAAGGTGCCAGCGGGGAAAAGTAATGCTGGTTCTCACTACCTCCTAGAACTCTTTCAAATGCCACAGACTATTTGGCCCTCTCTGCTTTCCTGCGGACTCCATCCTCAAAAGCACCTGTTTTCGCTTTTGGCATCCTCAAGAGCAAAAAAGAAAAACGTCCAGCTTTTGCTGCCACAGCAAAGGTGCCAGCGGGGAAAAGTAATGCTGGTTCTCACTGCCTCCTGGAACCCTTTCAAATGCCCCAGACAATTTGGCCCTCTCTGCTTTCCTGCGGACTCCATCCTCAGAAGCACCTTTTTTCGCTTTCCGCAGCCTCCAGAGCAAAAAAGACAAACGTCCAGGTTTTGCTGCCACAGCAAAGGTGCCAGCGGGGAAAAGTAATGCTGGTTCTCACTACCTCCTGGAACTCTATCAAATGCCACAGACAATTTGGTCCTCTCTGCTTTCCTGCGGACTCCATCCTCAAAAGCACCTGTTTTTGCTTTCGGCAACCTCCGGAGTAAAAAAGACAAACGTCCAGATTTTGCTGCCACAGCAGAGGTGCCAGCGGGGAAAAGTAATGCTGGTTCTCACTGCCTCCTGGAACCCTTTCAAATGCCCCAGACAATTTGGCCCTCTCTGGTTTCCTGCGGACTCCATCCTCAAAAGCACCTGTTTTCGCTTTCGGCAGCCTCCGGAGCAAAAAAGACAAACGTCCAGCTTTTGCTGCCACAGCAAAGGTGCCAGCGGTGAAAAGTAATGCTGGTTCTCACTACCTCCTAGAACTCTTTCAAATGCCACAGACAATTTGGCCCTCTCTTCTTTCCTGCCGACTCCATCCTCAAAAGCACCTGTTTTCGCTTTCGGCAACCTCAGGAGCAAAAAAGACAAACGTCCAGGTTTTGCTGCCACAGCAAAGATGCCAGCGGGGAAAAGTAATGCTGGTTCTCACTGCGTCCTGGAACCTCTTCAAATGCCACAGACAATTTTACCCTCTCTGCTTTCCTGCGGACTCTATCCTCAAAAGCACCTGTTTTCGCTTTCGGCAGCCTCCGAGGTAAAAAAGACAAACGTCTAGCTTTTGCTGCCACAGCAAAGGTGCCAGCCGGGAAAAGTAATGCTGGTTCTCACTGCCTCCTGGAACTCTTTCAAATGCCCCAGACAATTTGGCCCTCTCTGCTTTCCTGCGGACTCCATCCTCAAAAGCACCTGTTTTCGCTTTCGGCAGCCTCCGGAGCAAAAAAGACAAACGTCCAGCTTTTGCTGCCACAGCAAAGGTGCCAGCGGGGAAAAGTAATGCTGGTTCTCACTGCCTCCTGGAACCCTTTCAAATGCCCCAGACAATTTGGCCCTCTCTGCTTTCCTGCGGACTCCATCCTCAAAAGCACCTGTTTTCGCTTTCGGCAGCCTCCGGAGCAAAAAAGACAAACGTCCAGCTTTTGCTGCCACAGCAAAGGTGCCAGCGGGGAAAAGTAATGCTGGTCCTCATTACCTCCTGGAACCTCTTCAAAAGCCACAGACAATTTGGCCCTCTCTGCTTTCCTGCGGACTCCATCCTCAAAAGCACCTGTTTTCGCTTTCGGCAACCTCAGGAGCAAAAAAGACAAACGTCCAGGTTTTGCTGCCACAGCAAAGGTGCCAGCGGGCAAAAGTAATGCTGGTTCTCACTGCCTCCTGGAACCCTTTCAAATGCCCCAGACAATTTGGCCCTCTCTGCTTTCCTGCGGACTCCATCCTCAAAAGCACCTTTTTTCGCTTTCGGCAGCCTCTAGAGCAAAAAAGACAAACGTCCAGGTTTTGCTGCCACAGCAAAGATGCCAGCGGGGAAAAGTAATGCTGGTTCTCACTGAGTCCTTGAACCTCTTCAAATGCCACAGACAATTTGGCCCTCTCTGCTTTCCTGCGGACTCTATCCTCAAAAGCACCTGTTTTCGCTTTCGGCAGCCTCCGAGGCAAAAAAGACAAACGTCTAGCTTTTGCTGCCACAGCAAAGGTGCCAGCCGGGAAAAGTAATGCTGGTTCTCACTGCCTCCTGGAACTCTTTCAAATGCCCCAGACAATTTGGCCCTCTCTGCTTTCCTGCGGACTCCATCCTCAAAAGCACCTGTTTTCGCTTTCGGCAGCCTCCGGAGCAAAAAAGCCAAACGTCCAGCTTTTGCTGCCACAGCAAAGGTGCCAGCGGGGAAAAGTAATGCTGGTCCTCATTACCTCCTGGAACCTCTTCAAAAGCCACAGACAATTTGGCCCTCTCTGCTTTCCTGCGGACTCCATCCTCAAAAGCACCTGTTTTCGCTTTCGGCAACCTCAGGAGCAAAAAAGACAAACGTCCAGGTATTCCTGCCACAGCAAAGGTGCCAGCGGGCAAAAGTAATGCTGGTTCTCACTGCCTCCTGGAACCCTTTCAAATGCCCCAGACAATTTGGCCCTCTCTGCTTTCCTGCGGACTCCATCCTCAAAAGCACCTGTTTTCGCTTTCGGCAGCCTCCGGAGGAAAAAAGCAAACGTCCAGGTTTTGCTGCCACAGCAAAGGTGCCAGCCGGGAAAAGTAATGCTGGTTCTCACTGCCTCCTGGAACTCTATCAAATGCCCCAGACAATTTGGCCCTCTCTGCTTTCCTGCGGACTCCATCCTTAAAAGCACCTGTTTTCGCTTTCGGCAGCCTCCAGAGCAAAAAAGACAAACGTCCAGGTTTTGCTGCCACAGCAAAGGTGCCAGCGGGCAAAAGTAATGCTGGTTCTCACTACCTCCTGGAACCCTTTCAAATGCCCCAGACAATTTGGCCCTCTCTGCTTTCCTGCGGACTCCATCCTCAAAAGCACCTGTTTTTGCTTTCGGCAACCTCCGGAGTAAAAAAGACAAACGTCCAGCTTTTGCTGCCACAGCAAAGGTGCCAGCGGGGAAAAGTAATGCTGGTTCTCACTGCCTCCTGGAACCCTTTCAAATGCCCCAGACAATTTGGCCCTCTCTGCTTTCCTGCGGACTCCATCCTCAAAAGCACCTGTTTTCGCTTTCGGCAGCCTCCGGAGCAAAAAAGACAAACGTCCAGCTTTTGCTGCCACAGCAAAGGTGCCAGCGGGGAAAAGTAATGCTGGTCCTCATTACCTCCTGGAACCTCTTCAAAAGCCCCAGACAATTTGGCCCTCTCTGCTTTCCTGCGGACTCCATCCTCAAAAGCACCTGTTTTCGCTTTCGGCAACCTCAGGAGCAAAAAAGACAAACGTCCAGGTTTTGCTGCCACAGCAAAGGTGCCAGCGGGGAAAAGTAATGCTGGTTCTCAGTGCGTCCTGGAACCTCTTCAAATGCCACAGACAATTTGGCCCTCTCTGCTTTCCTGCGGACTTCTTCCGCAAAAGCACCTGTTTTGGCTTTCGGCAACCTCCGGAGCAAAAAAGACAAACGTCCAGCTTTTGCTGCCACAGCAAAGGTGCCAGCGGGGAAAAGTAATGCTGGTTCTCACTGCCTCCTGGAACCCTTTCAAATGCCCCAGACAATTTGGCCCTCTTTGCTTTCCTGCGGACTCCATCCTCAAAAGCACCTTTTTTCGCTTTCGGCAGCCTCTAGAGCAAAAAAGACAAACGTCCAGCTTTTGCTGCCACAGCAAAGGTGCCAGCGGGGAAAAGTAATGCTGGTTCTCACTACCTCCTGGAACTCTTTCAAATGCCCCAGACAATTTGGCCCTCTCTGCTTTCCTGCGGACTCCATCCTCAAAAGCACCTGTTTTCGCTTTCGGCAGCCTCCGGAGTAAAAAAGACAAACGTCCAGATTTTGCTGCCACAGCAGAGGTGCCAGCGGGGAAAAGTAATGCTGGTTCTCACTGCCTCCTGGAACCCTTTCAAATGCCCCAGACAATTTGGCCCTCTCTGCTTTCCTGCGGACTCAATCCTCAAAAGCACCTGTTTTCGCTTTCGGCAGCCTCCGGAGCAAAAAAGACAAACATCCAGGTTTTGCTGCCACAGCAAAGGTGCCAGCGGGGAAAAGTAATGCTGGTTCTCACTACCTCCTAGAACTCTTTCAAATGCCACAGACAATTTGGCCCTCTCTTCTTTCCTGCGGACTCCATCCTCAAAAGCACCTGTTTTCGCTTTCGGCAACCTCAGGAGCAAAAAAGACAAACGTCCAGGTTTTGCTGCCACAGCAAAGATGCCAGCGGGGAAAAGTAATGCTGGTTCTCACTGCGTCCTGGAACCTCTTCAAATGCCCCAGACAATTTGGCCCTCTCTGCTTTCCTGCGGACTCTATCCTCAAAAGCACCTGTTTTCGCTTTCGGCAGCCTCCGAGGCAAAAAAGACAAACGTCTAGCTTTTGCTGCCACAGCAAAGGTGCCAGCCGGGAAAAGTAATGCTGGTTCTCACTGCCTCCTGGAACTCTTTCAAATGCCCCAGACAATTTGGCCCTCTCTGCTTTCCTGCGGACTCCATCCTCAAAAGCACCTGTTTTCGCTTTCGGCAGCCTCCGGAGCAAAAAAGACAAACGTCCAGCTTTTGCTGCCACAGCAAAGGTGCCAGCGGGGAAAAGTAATGCTGGTTCTCACTGCCTCCTGGAACCCTTTCAAATGCCCCAGACAATTTGGCCCTCTCTGCTTTCCTGCGGACTCCATCCTCAAAAGCACCTGTTTTCGCTTTCGGCAGCCTCCGGAGCAAAAAAGACAAACGTCCAGCTTTTGCTGCCACAGCAAAGGTGCCAGCGGGGAAAAGTAATGCTGGTCCTCATTACCTCCTGGAACCTCTTCAAAAGCCACAGACAATTTGGCCCTCTCTGCTTTCCTGCGGACTCCATCCTCAAAAGCACCTGTTTTCGCTTTCGGCAACCTCAGGAGCAAAAAAGACAAACGTCCAGGTTTTCCTGCCACAGCAAAGGTGCCAGCGGGCAAAAGTAATGCTGGTTCTCACTGCCTCCTGGAACCCTTTCAAATGCCCCAGACAATTTGGCCCTCTCTGCTTTCCTGCGGACTCCATCCTCAAAAGCACCTGTTTTCGCTTTCGGCAGCCTCCGGAGGAAAAAAGCAAACGTCCAGGTTTTGCTGCCACAGCAAAGGTGCCAGCCGGGAAAAGTAATGCTGGTTCTCACTGCCTCCTGGAACTCTTTCAAATGCCCCAGACAATTTGGCCCTCTCTGCTTTCCTGCGGACTCCATCCTCAAAAGCACCTGTTTTCGCTTTCGGCAACCTCAGGAGCAAAAAAGACAAACGTCCAGCTTTTGCTGCCACAGCAAAGGTGCCAGCGGGGAAAAGTAATGCTGGTTCTCAGTGCGTCCTGGAACCTCTTCAAATGCCACAGACAATTTGGCCCTCTCTGCTTTCCTGCGGACTTCTTCCGCAAAAGCACCTGTTTTGGCTTTCGGCAACCTCCGGAGCAAAAAAGACAAACGTCCAGCTTTTGATGCCACAGCAAAGGTGCCAGCCGGGAAAAGTAATGCTGGTTCTCACTGCCTCCTGGAACTCTTTCAAATGCCACAGACAATTTGGCCCTCTCTGCTTTCCTGCGGACTCCATCCTCAAAAGCACCTGTTTTCGCTTTTGGCATCCTCAGGAGCAAAAAAGACAAACGTCCAGGTTTTGCTGCCACAGCAAAGGTGCCAGCGGGGAAAAGTAATGCTGGTTCTCACTGCCTCCTGGAACCCTTTCAAATGCCCCAGACAATTTGGCCCTCTCTGCTTTCCTGCGGACTCCATCCTCAAAAGCACCTTTTTTCGCTTTCAGCAGCCTCTAGAGCAAAAAAGACAAACGTCCAGGTTTTGCTGCCACAGCAAAGGTGCCAGCGGGGAAAAGTAATGCTGGTTCTCACTACCTCCTGGAACTCTTTCAAATGCCCCAGACAATTTGGCCCTCTCTGCTTTCCTGCGGACTCCATCCTCAAAAGCACCTTTTTTTCGCTTTCGGCAGCCTCCGGAGTAAAAAAGACAAACGTCCAGATTTTGCTGCCACAGCAGAGGTGCCAGCGGGGAAAAGTAATGCTGGTTCTCACTGCCTCCTGGAACCCTTTCAAATGCCCCAGACAATTTGGCCCTCTCTGCTTTCCTGCGGACTCAATCCTCAAAAGCACCTGTTTTCGCTTTCGGCATCCTCAGGAGCAAAAAAGACAAACGTCCAGCTTTTGCTGCCACAGCAAAGGTGCCAGCGGGGAAAAGTAATGCTGGTTCTCACTGCCTCCTGGAACCCTTTCAAATGCCCCAGACAATTTGGCCCTCTCTGCTTTCCTGCGGACTCCATCCTCAAAAGCACCTGTTTTCGCTTTCGGCAGCCTCCGGAGCAAAAAAGACAAACGTCCAGGTTTTGCTGCCACAGCAAAGATGCCAGCGGGGAAAAGTAATGCTGGTTCTCACTGCGTCCTGGAACCTCTTCAAATGCCACAGACAATTTGGCCCTCTCTGCTTTCCTGCGGACTCTATCCTCAAAAGCACCTGTTTTCGCTTTCGGCAGCCTCCGAGGCAAAAAAGACAAACGTCTAGCTTTTGCTGCCACAGCAAAGGTGCCAGCCGGGAAAAGTAATGCTGGTTCTCACTGCCTCCTGGAACCCTTTCAAATGCCCCAGACAATTTGGCCCTCTCTGCTTTCCTGCGGACTCCATCCTCAAAAGCACCTGTTTTCGCTTTCGGCAGCCTCCGGAGCAAAAAAGACAAACGTCCAGCTTTTGCTGCCACAGCAAAGGTGCCAGCGGGGAAAAGTAATGCTGGTTCTCACTGCCTCCTGGAACCCTTTCAAATGCCCCAGACAATTTGGCCCTCTCTGCTTTCCTGCGGACTCCATCCTCAAAAGCACCTGTTTTCGCTTTCGGCAGCCTCCGGAGCAAAAAAGACAAACGTCCAGCTTTTGCTGCCACAGCAAAGGTGCCAGCGGGGAAAAGTAATGCTGGTCCTCATTACCTCCTGGAACCTCTTCAAAAGCCACAGACAATTTGGCCCTCTCTGCTTTCCTGCGGACTCCATCCTCAAAAGCACCTGTTTTCGCTTTCGGCAACCTCAGGAGCAAAAAAGACAAACGTCCAGGTTTTGCTGCCACAGCAAAGGTGCCAGCGGGCAAAAGTAATGCTGGTTCTCACTGCCTCCTGGAACCCTTTCAAATGCCCCAGACAATTTGGCCCTCTCTGCTTTCCTGCGGACTCCATCCTCAAAAGCACCTGTTTTCGCTTTCGGCAGCCTCCGGAGGAAAAAAGCAAACGTCCAGGTTTTGCTGCCACAGCAAAGGTGCCAGCCGGGAAAAGTAATGCTGGTTCTCACTGCCTCCTGGAACTCTTTCAAATGCCCCAGACAATTTGGCCCTCTCTGCTTTCCTGCGGACTCCATCCTCAAAAGCACCTGTTTTCGCTTTCGGCAGCCTCCAGAGCAAAAAAGACAAACGTCCAGGTTTTGCTGCCACAGCAAAGGTGCCAGCGGGCAAATGTAATGCTGGTTCTCTCTACCTCCTGGAACTCTTTCAAATGCCCCAGACAATTTGGCCCTCTCTGCTTTCCTGCGGACTCCATCCTCAAAAGCACCTGTTTTTGCTTTCGGCAACCTCCGGAGTAAAAAAGACAAACGTCCAGATTTTGCTGCCACAGCAAAGGTGCCAGCGGGGAAAAGTAATGCTGGTTCTCACTGCCTCCTGGAACCCTTTCAAATGCCCCAGACAATTTGGCCCTCTCTGCTTTCCTGCGGACTCCATCCTCAAAAGCACCTGTTTTCGCTTTCGGCAACCTCAGGAGCAAAAAAGACAAACGTCCAGGTTTTGCTGCCACAGCAAAGATGCCAGCGGGGAAAAGTAATGCTGGTTCTCAGTGCGTCCTGGAACCTCTTCAAATGCCACAGACAATTTGGCCCTCTCTGCTTTCCTGCGGACTTCGTCCGCAAAAGCACCTGTTTTGGCTTTCGGCAACCTCCGGAGCAAAAAAGACAAACGTCCAGGTTTTGATGCCACAGCAAAGGTGCCAGCCGGGAAAAGTAATGCTGGTTCTCACTGCCTCCTGGAACTCTTTCAAATGCCACAGACAATTTGGCCCTCTCTGCTTTCCTGCGGACTCCATCCTCAAAAGCACCTGTTTTCGCTTTTGGCATCCTCAGGAGCAAAAAAGACAAACGTCCAGCTTTTGCTGCCACAGCAAAGGTGCCAGCGGGGAAAAGTAATGCTGGTTCTCACTGCCTCCTGGAACCCTTTCAAATGCCCCAGACAATTTGGCCCTCTCTGCTTTCCTGCGGACTCCATCCTCAAAAGCACCTTTTTTCGCTTTCGGCAGCCTCTAGAGCAAAAAAGACAAACGTCCAGCTTTTGCTGCCACAGCAAAGGTGCCAGCGGGGAAAAGTAATGCTGGTTCTCACTACCTCCTGGAACTCTTTCAAATGCCCCAGACAATTTGGCCCTCTCTGCTTTCCTGCGGACTCCATCCTCAAAAGCACCTTTTTTCGCTTTCGGCAGCCTCCGGAGTAAAAAACACAAACGTCCAGATTTTGCTGCCACAGCAGAGGTGCCAGCGGGGAAAAGTAATGCTGGTTCTCACTGCCTCCTGGAACCCTTTCAAATGCCCCAGACAATTTGGCCCTCTCTGCTTTCCTGCGGACTCAATCCTCAAAAGCACCTGTTTTCGCTTTCGGCAGCCTCCGGAGCAAAAAAGACAAACGTCCAGCTTTTGCTGCCACAGCAAAGGTGCCAGCGGGGAAAAGTAATGCTGGTTCTCACTACCTCCTAGAACTCTTTCAAATGCCACAGACTATTTGGCCCTCTCTGCTTTCCTGCGGACTCCATCCTCAAAAGCACCTGTTTTCGCTTTTGGCATCCTCAGGAGCAAAAAAGACAAACGTCCAGCTTTTGCTGCCACAGCAAAGGTGCCAGCGGGGAAAAGTAATGCTGGTTCTCACTGCCTCCTGGAACCCTTTCAAATGCCCCAGACAATTTGGCCCTCTCTGCTTTCCTGCGGACTCCATCCTCAGAAGCACCTTTTTTCGCTTTCGGCAGCCTCCAGAGCAAAAAAGACAAACGTCCAGCTTTTGCTGCCACAGCAAAGGTGCCAGCGGGGAAAAGTAATGCTGGTTCTCACTACCTCCTGGAACTCTTTCAAATGCCACAGACAATTTGGCCCTCTCTGCTTTCCTGCGGACTCCATCCTCAAAAGCACCTGTTTTCGCTTTCGGCAGCCTCCGGAGCAAAAAAGACAAACGTCCAGCTTTTGCTGCCACAGCAAAGGTGCCAGCGGGGAAAAGTAATGCTGGTTCTCACTGCCTCCTGGAACTCTTTCAAATGCCCCAGACAATTTGGCCCTCTCTGCTTTCCTGCGGACTCCATCCTCAAAAGCACCTGTTTTCGCTTTCGGCAGCCTCCGGAGCAAAAAAGACAAACGTCCAGCTTTTGCTGCCACAGCAAAGGTGCCAGCGGGGAAAAGTAATGCTGGTCCTCATTACCTCCTGCAACCTCTTCAAAGGCCACAGACAATTTGGCCCTCTCTGCTTTCCTGCGGACTCCATCCTCAAAAGCACCTGTTTTCGCTTTCGGCAACCTCAGGAGCAAAAAAGACAAACGTCCAGCTTTTGCTGCCACAGCAAAGGTGCCAGCGGGCAAAAGTAATGCTGGTTCTCACTGCCTCCTGGAACCCTTTCAAATGCCCCAGACAATTTGGCCCTCTCTGCTTTCCTGCGGACTCCATCCTCAAAAGCACCTGTTTTCGCTTTCGGCAGCCTCCGAAGGAAAAAAGCAAACGTCCAGGTTTTGCTGCCACAGCAAAGGTGCCAGCCGGGAAAAGTAATGCTGGTTCTCACTGCCTCCTGGAACTCTTTCAAATGCCCAGGACAATTTGGCCCTCTCTGCTTTCCTGCGGACTCCATCCTCAAAAGCACCTGTTTTCGCTTTCGGCAGCCTCCAGAGCAAAAAAGAAAAACGTCCAGGTTTTGCTGCCACAGCAAAGGTGCCAGCCGGGAAAAGTAATGCTGGTTCTCACTGCCTCCTGGAACTCTTTCAAATGCCCCAGACAATTTGGCCCTCTCTGCTTTCCTGCGGACTCCATCCTCAAAAGCACCTGTTTTTGCTTTCGGCAACGTCCGGAGTAAAAAAGACAAACGTCCAGATTTTGCTGCCACAGCAAAGGTGCCAGCGGGGAAAAGTAATGCTGGTTCTCACTGCCTCCTGGAACCCTTTCAAATGCCCCAGACAATTTGGCCCTCTCTGCTTTCCTGCGGACTCCATCCTCAAAAGCACCTGTTTTCGCTTTCGGCAACCTCAGGAGCAAAAAAGACAAACGTCCAGGTTTTGCTGCCACAGCAAAGATGCCAGCGGGGAAAAGTAATGCTGGTTCTCAGTGCGTCCTGGAACCTCTTCAAATGCCACAGACAATTTGGCCCTCTCTGCTTTCCTGCGGACTTCTTCCGCAAAGCACCTGTTTTGGCTTTCGGCAACCTCCGGAGCAAAAAAGACAAACGTCCAGGTTTTGATGCCACAGCAAAGGTGCCAGCCGGGAAAAGTAATGCTGGTTCTCACTGCCTCCTGGAACTCTTTCAAATGCCACAGACAATTTGGCCCTCTCTGCTTTCCTGCGGACTCCATCCTCAAAAGCACCTGTTTTCGCTTTTGGCATCCTCAGGAGCAAAAAAGACAAACGTCCAGCTTTTGCTGCCACAGCAAAGGTGCCAGCGGGGAAAAGTAATGCTGGTTCTCACTGCCTCCTGGAACCCTTTCAAATGCCCCAGACAATTTGGCCCTCTCTGCTTTCCTGCGGACTCCATCCTCAAAAGCACCTTTTTTCGCTTTCGGCAGCCTCCGGAGTAAAAAACACAAACGTCCAGATTTTGCTGCCACAGCAGAGGTGCCAGCGGGGAAAAGTAATGCTGGTTCTCACTGCCTCCTGGAACCCTTTCAAATGCCCCAGACAATTTGGCCCTCTCTGCTTTCCTGCGGACTCAATCCTCAAAAGCACCTGTTTTCGCTTTCGGCAGCCTCCGGAGCAAAAAAGACAAACGTCCAGCTTTTGCTGCCACAGCAAAGGTGCCAGCGGGGAAAAGTAATGCTGGTTCTCACTACCTCCTAGAACTCTTTCAAATGCCACAGACTATTTGGCCCTCTCTGCTTTCCTGCGGACTCCATCCTCAAAAGCACCTGTTTTCGCTTTTGGCATCCTCAGGAGCAAAAAAGACAAACGTCCAGCTTTTGCTGCCACAGCAAAGGTGCCAGCGGGGAAAAGTAATGCTGGTTCTCGTTGCCTCCTGGAACCCTTTCAAATGCCCCAGACAATTTGGCCCTCTCTGCTTTCCTGCGGACTCCATCCTCAGAAGCACCTTTTTTCGCTTTCCGCAGCCTCCAGAGCAAAAAAGACAAACGTCCAGCTTTTGCTGCCACAGCAAAGGTGCCAGCGGGGAAAAGTAATGCTGGTTCTCACTACCTCCTGGAACTCTTTCAAATGCCACAGACAATTTGGCCCTCTCTGCTTTCCTGCGGACTCCATGCTCAAAAGCACCTGTTTTTGCTTTCGGCAACCTCCGGAGTAAAAAAGACAAACGTCCAGATTTTGCTGCCACAGCAGAGGTGCCAGCGGGGAAAAGTAATGCTGGTTCTCACTGCCTCCTGGAACCCTTTCAAATGCCCCAGACAATTTGGCCCTCTCTGCTTTCCTGCGGACTCCATCCTCAAAAGCACCTGTTTTCGCTTTCGGCAGCCTCCGGAGCAAAAAAGACAAACGTCCAGCTTTTGCTGCCACAGCAAAGGTGCCAGCGGGGAAAAGTAATGCTGGTTCTCACTACCTCCTAGAACTCTTTCAAATGCCACAGACAATTTGGCCCTCTCTTCTTTCCTGCGGACTCCATCCTCAAAAGCACCTGTTTTCGCTTTCGGCAACCTCAGGAGCAAAAAAGACAAACGTCCAGGTTTTGCTGCCACAGCAAAGATGCCAGCGGGGAAAAGTAATGCTGGTTCTCAGTGCGTCCTGGAACCTCTTCAAATGCCACAGACAATTTGGCCCTCTCTGCTTTCCTGCGGACTCTATCCTCAAAAGCACCTGTTTTCGCTTTCGGCAGCCTCCGGAGCAAAAAAGACAAACGTCCAGGTTTTGCTGCCACAGCAAATGTGCCAGCGGGGAAAAGTAATGCTGGTTCTCACTACCTCCTAGAACTCTTTCAAATGCCACAGACTATTTGGCCCTCTCTGCTTTCCTGCGGACTCCATCCTCAAAAGCACCTGTTTTCGCTTTTGGCATCCTCAGGAGCAAAAAAGAAAAACGTCCAGCTTTTGCTGCCACAGCAAAGGTGCCAGCGGGGAAAAGTAATGCTGGTTCTCACTGCCTCCTGGAACCCTTTCAAATGCCCCAGACAATTTGGCCCTCTCTGCTTTCCTGCGGACTCCATCCTCAAAAGCACCTTTTTTCGCTTTCGGCAGCCTCCAGAGCAAAAAAGACAAACGTCCAGCTTTTGCTGCCACAGCAAAGGTGCCAGCGGGGAAAAGTAATGCTGGTTCTCACTACCTCCTGGAACTCTTTCAAATGCCACAGACAATTTCGCCCTCTCTGCTTTCCTGCGGACTCCATCCTCAAAAGCACCTGTTTTCGCTTTCGGCAGCCTCCGGAGCAAAAAAGAAAAACGTCCAGCTTTTGCTGCCACAGCAAAGGTGCCAGCGGGGAAAAGTAATGCTGGTTCTCACTGCCTCCTGGAACCCTTTCAAATGCCCCAGACAATTTGGCCCTCTCTGCTTTCCTGCGGACTCCATCCTCAAAAGCACCTGTTTTCGCTTTCGGCAGCCTCCGGAGCAAAAAAGACAAACGTCCAGCTTTTGCTGCCACAGCAAAGGTGCCAGCGGGGAAAAGTAATGCTGGTCCTCATTACCTCCTGCAACCTCTTCAAAGGCCACAGACAATTTGGCCCTCTCTGCTTTCCTGCGGACTCCATCCTCAAAAGCACCTGTTTTCGCTTTCGGCAACCTCAGGAGCAAAAAAGACAAACGTCCAGCTTTTGCTGCCACAGCAAAGGTGCCAGCGGGCAAAAGTAATGCTGGTTCTCACTGCCTCCTGGAACCCTTTCAAATGCCCCAGACAATTTGGCCCTCTCTGCTTTCCTGCGGACTCCATCCTCAAAAGCACCTGTTTTCGCTTTCGGCAGCCTCCGGAGGAAAAAAGCAAACGTCCAGGTTTTGCTGCCACAGCAAAGGTGCCAGCCGGGAAAAGTAATGCTGGTTCTCACTGCCTCCTGGAACCCTTTCAAATGCCACAGACAATTTGGCCCTCTCTGCTTTCCTGCGGACTCCATCCTCAAAAGCACCTGTTTTCGCTTTCGGCAACCTCAGGAGCAAAAAAGACAAACGTCCAGGTTTTGCTGCCACAGCAAAGGTGCCAGCGGGGAAAAGTAATGCTGGTTCTCACTGCCTCCTGGAACTCTTTCAAATGCCACAGACAATTTGGCCCTCTCTGCTTTCCTGCGGACTCCATCCTCAAAAGCACCTGTTTTCGCTTTTGGCATCCTCAGGAGCAAAAAAGACAAACGTCCAGGTTTTGCTGCCACAGCAAAGGTGCCAGCGGGGAAAAGTAATGCTGGTTCTCACTACCTCCTGGAACCCTTTCAAATGCCCCAGACAATTTGGCCCTCTCTGCTTTCCTGCGGACTCCATCCTCAAAAGCACCTTTTTTCGCTTTTGGCATCCTCAGGAGCAAAAAAGACAAACGTCCAGCTTTTGCTGCCACAGCAAAGGTGCCAGCGGGGAAAAGTAATGCTGGTTCTCACTGCCTCCTGGAACCCTTTCAAATGCCCCAGACAATTTGGCCCTCTCTGCTTTCCTGCGGACTCCATCCTCAGAAGCACCTTTTTTCGCTTTCCGCAGCCTCCAGAGCAAAAAAGACAAACGTCCAGCTTTTGCTGCCACAGCAAAGGTGCCAGCGGGGAAAAGTAATGCTGGTTCTCACTACCTCCTGGAACTCTTTCAAATGCCACAGACAATTTGGCCCTCTCTGCTTTCCTGCGGACTCCATGCTCAAAAGCACCTGTTTTTGCTTTCGGCAACCTCCGGAGTAAAAAAGACAAACGTCCAGATTTTGCTGCCACAGCAGAGGTGCCAGCGGGGAAAAGTAATGCTGGTTCTCACTGCCTCCTGGAACTCTTTCAAATGCCCCAGACAATTTGGCCCTCTCTGCTTTCCTGCGGACTCCATCCTCAAAAGCACCTGTTTTCGCTTTCGGCAGCCTCCAGAGCAAAAAAGAAAAACGTCCAGGTTTTGCTGCCACAGCAAAGGTGCCAGCCGGGAAAAGTAATGCTGGTTCTCACTGCCTCCTGGAACTCTTTCAAATGCCCCAGACAATTTGGCCCTCTCTGCTTTCCTGCGGACTCCATCCTCAAAAGCACCTGTTTTTGCTTTCGGCAACGTCCGGAGTAAAAAAGACAAACGTCCAGATTTTGCTGCCACAGCAAAGGTGCCAGCGGGGAAAAGTAATGCTGGTTCTCACTGCCTCCTGGAACCCTTTCAAATGCCCCAGACAATTTGGCCCTCTCTGCTTTCCTGCGGACTCCATCCTCAAAAGCACCTGTTTTCGCTTTCGGCAACCTCAGGAGCAAAAAAGACAAACGTCCAGGTTTTGCTGCCACAGCAAAGATGCCAGCGGGGAAAAGTAATGCTGGTTCTCAGTGCGTCCTGGAACCTCTTCAAATGCCACAGACAATTTGGCCCTCTCTGCTTTCCTGCGGACTTCTTCCGCAAAGCACCTGTTTTGGCTTTCGGCAACCTCCGGAGCAAAAAAGACAAACGTCCAGGTTTTGATGCCACAGCAAAGGTGCCAGCCGGGAAAAGTAATGCTGGTTCTCACTGCCTCCTGGAACTCTTTCAAATGCCACAGACAATTTGGCCCTCTCTGCTTTCCTGCGGACTCCATCCTCAAAAGCACCTGTTTTCGCTTTTGGCATCCTCAGGAGCAAAAAAGACAAACGTCCAGGTTTTGCTGCCACAGCAAAGGTGCCAGCGGGGAAAAGTAATGCTGGTTCTCACTGCCTCCTGGAACCCTTTCAAATGCCCCAGACAATTTGGCCCTCTCTGCTTTCCTGCGGACTCCATCCTCAAAAGCACCTTTTTTCGCTTTCGGCAGCCTCTAGAGCAAAAAAGACAAACGTCCAGGTTTTGCTGCCACAGCAAAGGTGCCAGCGGGGAAAAGTAATGCTGGTTCTCACTACCTCCTGGAACTCTATCAAATGCCCCAGACAATTTGGCCCTCTCTGCTTTCCTGCGGACTCCATCCTCAAAAGCACCTTTTTTCGCTTTCGGCAGCCTCCGGAGTAAAAAAGACAAACGTCCAGATTTTGCTGCCACAGCAGAGGTGCCAGCGGGGAAAAGTAATGCTGGTTCTCACTGCCTCCTGGAACCCTTTCAAATGCCCCAGACAATTTGGCCCTCTCTGCTTTCCTGCGGACTCAATCCTCAAAAGCACCTGTTTTCGCTTTCGGCAGCCTCCGGAGCAAAAAAGACAAACGTCCAGCTTTTGCTGCCACAGCAAAGGTGCCAGCGGGGAAAAGTAATGCTGGTTCTCACTACCTCCTAGAACTCTTTCAAATGCCACAGACTATTTGGCCCTCTCTGCTTTCCTGCGGACTCCATCCTCAAAAGCACCTGTTTTCGCTTTTGGCATCCTCAGGAGCAAAAAAGACAAACGTCCAGCTTTTGCTGCCACAGCAAAGGTGCCAGCGGGGAAAAGTAATGCTGGTTCTCGTTGCCTCCTGGAACCCTTTCAAATGCCCCAGACAATTTGGCCCTCTCTGCTTTCCTGCGGACTCCATCCTCAGAAGCACCTTTTTTCGCTTTCCGCAGCCTCCAGAGCAAAAAAGACAAACGTCCAGCTTTTGCTGCCACAGCAAAGGTGCCAGCGGGGAAAAGTAATGCTGGTTCTCACTACCTCCTGGAACTCTTTCAAATGCCACAGACAATTTGGCCCTCTCTGCTTTCCTGCGGACTCCATGCTCAAAAGCACCTGTTTTTGCTTTCGGCAACCTCCGGAGTAAAAAAGACAAACGTCCAGATTTTGCTGCCACAGCAGAGGTGCCAGCGGGGAAAAGTAATGCTGGTTCTCACTGCCTCCTGGAACCCTTTCAAATGCCCCAGACAATTTGGCCCTCTCTGCTTTCCTGCGGACTCCATCCTCAAAAGCACCTGTTTTCGCTTTCGGCAGCCTCCGGAGCAAAAAAGACAAACGTCCAGCTTTTGCTGCCACAGCAAAGGTGCCAGCGGGGAAAAGTAATGCTGGTTCTCACTACCTCCTAGAACTCTTTCAAATGCCACAGACAATTTGGCCCTCTCTTCTTTCCTGCGGACTCCATCCTCAAAAGCACCTGTTTTCGCTTTCGGCAACCTCAGGAGCAAAAAAGACAAACGTCCAGGTTTTGCTGCCACAGCAAAGATGCCAGCGGGGAAAAGTAATGCTGGTTCTCAGTGCGTCCTGGAACCTCTTCAAATGCCACAGACAATTTGGCCCTCTCTGCTTTCATGCGGACTCTATCCTCAAAAGCACCTTTTTTCGCTTTCGGCAGCCTCCGGAGTAAAAAAGACAAACGTCCAGATTTTGCTGCCACAGCAGAGGTGCCAGCGGGGAAAAGTAATGCTGGTTCTCACTGCCTCCTGGAACCCTTTCAAATGCCCCAGACAATTTGGCCCTCTCTGCTTTCCTGCGGACTCAATCCTCAAAAGCACCTGTTTTCGCTTTCGGCAGCCTCCGGAGCAAAAAAGACAAACGTCCAGCTTTTGCTGCCACAGCAAAGGTGCCAGCGGGGAAAAGTAATGCTGGTTCTCACTACCTCCTAGAACTCTTTCAAATGCCACAGACTATTTGGCCCTCTCTGCTTTCCTGCGGACTCCATCCTCAAAAGCACCTGTTTTCGCTTTTGGCAATCCTCAGGAGCAAAAAAAGAAAAACGTCCAGCTTTTGCTGCCACAGCAAAGGTGCCAGCGGGAAAAGTAATGCTGGTTCTCACTGCCTCCTGGAACCCTTTCAAATGCCCCAGACAATTTGGCCCTCTCTGCTTTCCTGCGGACTCCATCCTCAAAAGCAACCTTTTTCGCTTTCGGCAGCCTCCAGAGCAAAAAAGACAAACGTCCAGCTTTTGCTGCCACAGCAAAGGTGCCAGCGGGGAAAAGTAATGCTGGTTCTCACTACCTCCTGGAACTCTTTCAAATGCCACAGACAATTTGGCCCTCTCTGCTTTCCTGCGGACTCCATCCTCAAAAGCACCTGTTTTCGCTTTCGGCAGCCTCCGGAGCAAAAAAGAAAAACGTCCAGCTTTTGCTGCCACAGCAAAGGTGCCAGCGGGGAAAAGTAATGCTGGTTCTCACTGCCTCCTGGAACCCTTTCAAATGCCCCAGACAATTTGGCCCTCTCTGCTTTCCTGCGGACTCCATCCTCAAAAGCACCTGTTTTCGCTTTCGGCAGCCTCCGGAGCAAAAAAGACAAACGTCCAGCTTTTGCTGCCACAGCAAAGGTGCCAGCGGGGAAAAGTAATGCTGGTCCTCATTACCTCCTGCAACCTCTTCAAAGGCCACAGACAATTTGGCCCTCTCTGCTTTCCTGCGGACTCCATCCTCAAAGCACCTGTTTTCGCTTTCGGCAACCTCAGGAGCAAAAAAGACAAACGTCCAGCTTTTGCTGCCACAGCAAAGGTGCCAGCGGGGAAAAGTAATGCTGGTTCTCACTGCCTCCTGGAACCCTTTCAAATGCCCCAGACAATTTGGCCCTCTCTGCTTTCCTGCGGACTCCATCCTCAAAAGCACCTGTTTCGCTTTCGGCAGCCTCCGAAGGAAAAAAGCAAACGTCCAGGTTTTGCTGCCACAGCAAAGGTGCCAGCCGGGAAAAGTAATGCTGGTTCTCACTGCCTCCTGGAACTCTTTCAAATGCCCCAGACAATTTGGCCCTCTCTGCTTTCCTGCGGACTCCATCCTCAAAAGCACCTGTTTTCGCTTTCGGCAGCCTCCAGAGCAAAAAAGAAAAACGTCCAGGTTTTGCTGCCACAGCAAAGGTGCCAGCGGGCAAAAGTAATGCTGGTTCTCACTACCTCCTGGAACTCTTTCAAATGCCACAGACAATTTGGCCCTCTCTGCTTTCCTGCGGACTCCATCCTCAAAAGCACCTGTTTTTGCTTTCGGCAACGTCCGGAGTAAAAAGACAAACGTCCAGATTTTGCTGCCACAGCAAAGGTGCCAGCGGGCAAAAGTAATGCTGGTTCTCACTGCCTCCTGGAACCCTTTCAAATGCCCCAGACAATTTGGCCCTCTCTGCTTTCCTGCGGACTCCATCCTCAAATGCACCTGTTTTCGCTTTCGGCAACCTCAGGAGCAAAAAAGACAAACGTCCAGGTTTTGCTGCCACAGCAAAGATGCCAGCGGGGAAAAGTAATGCTGGTTCTCAGTGCGTCCTGGAACCTCTTCAAATGCCACAGACAATTTGGCCCTCTCTGCTTTCCTGCGGACTTCTTCCGCAAAGCACCTGTTTTGGCTTTCGGCAGCCTCCGGAGCAAAAAAGACAAACGTCCAGGTTTTGATGCCACAGCAAAGGTGCCAGCCGGGAAAAGTAATGCTGGTTCTCACTGCCTCCTGGAACTCTTTCAAATGCCCCAGACAATTTGGCCCTCTCTGCTTTCCTGCGGACTCCATCCTCAAAAGCACCTGTTTTCGCTTTCGGCAACCTCAGGAGCAAAAAAGACAAACGTCCAGGTTTTGCTGCCACAGCAAAGGTGCCAGCGGGGAAAAGTAATGCTGGTTCTCACTACCTCCTAGAACTCTTTCAAATGCCACAGACTATTTGGCCCTCTCTGCTTTCCTGCGGACTCCATCCTCAAAAGCACCTGTTTTCGCTTTTGGCATCCTCAGGAGCAAAAAAGACAAACGTCCAGCTTTTGCTGCCACAGCAAAGGTGCCAGCGGGGAAAAGTAATGCTGGTTCTCGTTGCCTCCTGGAACCCTTTCAAATGCCCCAGACAATTTGGCCCTCTCTGCTTTCCTGCGGACTCCATCCTCAGAAGCACCTTTTTCGCTTTCCGCAGCCTCCAGAGCAAAAAAGACAAACGTCCAGCTTTTGCTGCCACAGCAAAGGTGCCAGCGGGGAAAAGTAATGCTGGTTCTCACTACCTCCTGGAACTCTTTCAAATGCCACAGACAATTTGGCCCTCTCTGCTTTCCTGCGGACTCCATGCTCAAAAGCACCTGTTTTTGCTTTCGGCAACCTCCGGAGTAAAAAAGACAAACGTCCAGATTTTGCTGCCACAGCAGAGGTGCCAGCGGGGAAAAGTAATGCTGGTTCTCACTGCCTCCTGGAACCCTTTCAAATGCCCCAGACAATTTGGCCCTCTCTGCTTTCCTGCGGACTCCATCCTCAAAAGCACCTGTTTTCGCTTTCGGCAGCCTCCGGAGCAAAAAAGACAAACGTCCAGCTTTTGCTGCCACAGCAAAGGTGCCAGCGGGGAAAAGTAATGCTGGTTCTCACTACCTCCTAGAACTCTTTCAAATGCCACAGACAATTTGGCCCTCTCTTCTTTCCTGCGGACTCCATCCTCAAAAGCACCTGTTTTCGCTTTCGGCAACCTCAGGAGCAAAAAAGACAAACGTCCAGGTTTTGCTGCCACAGCAAAGATGCCAGCGGGGAAAAGTAATGCTGGTTCTCACTGCCTCCTGGAACTCTTTCAAATGCCACAGACAATTTGGCCCTCTCTGCTTTCCTGCGGACTCCATCCTCAAAAGCACCTGTTTTCGCTTTTGGCATCCTCAGGAGCAAAAAAGACAAACGTCCAGGTTTTGCTGCCACAGCAAAGGTGCCAGCGGGGAAAAGTAATGCTGGTTCTCACTACCTCCTGGAACCCTTTCAAATGCCCCAGACAATTTGGCCCTCTCTGCTTTCCTGCGGACTCCATCCTCAAAAGCACCTTTTTTCGCTTTCGGCAGCCTCTAGAGCAAAAAAGACAAACGTCCAGGTTTTGCTGCCACAGCAAAGGTGCCAGCGGGGAAAAGTAATGCTGGTTCTCACTACCTCCTGGAACTCTATCAAATGCCCCAGACAATTTGGCCCTCTCTGCTTTCCTGCGGACTCCATCCTCAAAAGCACCTTTTTTCGCTTTCGGCAGCCTCCGGAGTAAAAAAGACAAACGTCCAGATTTTGCTGCCACAGCAGAGGTGCCAGCGGGGAAAAGTAATGCTGGTTCTCACTGCCTCCTGGAACCCTTTCAAATGCCCCAGACAATTTGGCCCTCTCTGCTTTCCTGCGGACTCAATCCTCAAAAGCACCTGTTTTCGCTTTCGGCAGCCTCCGGAGCAAAAAAGACAAACGTCCAGCTTTTGCTGCCACAGCAAAGGTGCCAGCGGGGAAAAGTAATGCTGGTTCTCACTACCTCCTAGAACTCTTTCAAATGCCACAGACTATTTGGCCCTCTCTGCTTTCCTGCGGACTCCATCCTCAAAAGCACCTGTTTTCGCTTTTGGCATCCTCAGGAGCAAAAAAGACAAACGTCCAGCTTTTGCTGCCACAGCAAAGGTGCCAGCGGGGAAAAGTAATGCTGGTTCTCACTGCCTCCTGGAACCCTTTCAAATGCCCCAGACAATTTGGCCCTCTCTGCTTTCCTGCGGACTCCATCCTCAGAAGCACCTTTTTTCGCTTTCCGCAGCCTCCAGAGCAAAAAAGACAAACGTCCAGCTTTTGCTGCCACAGCAAAGGTGCCAGCGGGGAAAAGTAATGCTGGTTCTCACTACCTCCTGGAACTCTTTCAAATGCCACAGACAATTTGGCCCTCTCTGCTTTCCTGCGGACTCCATGCTCAAAAGCACCTGTTTTTGCTTTCGGCAACCTCCGGAGTAAAAAAGACAAACGTCCAGATTTTGCTGCCACAGCAGAGGTGCCAGCGGGGAAAAGTAATGCTGGTTCTCACTGCCTCCTGGAACCCTTTCAAATGCCCCAGACAATTTGGCCCTCTCTGCTTTCCTGCGGACTCCATCCTCAAAAGCACCTGTTTTCGCTTTCGGCAGCCTCCGGAGCAAAAAAGACAAACGTCCAGCTTTTGCTGCCACAGCAAAGGTGCCAGCGGGGAAAAGTAATGCTGGTTCTCACTATCTCCTAGAACTCTTTCAAATGCCACAGACAATTTGGCCCTCTCTTCTTTCCTGCGGACTCCATCCTCAAAAGCACCTGTTTTCGCTTTCGGCAACCTCAGGAGCAAAAAAGACAAACGTCCAGGTTTTGCTGCCACAGCAAAGATGCCAGCGGGGAAAAGTAATGCTGGTTCTCAGTGCGTCCTGGAACCTCTTCAAATGCCACAGACAATTTGGCCCTCTCTGCTTTCCTGCGGACTCTATCCTCAAAAGCACCTGTTTTCGCTTTCGGCAGCCTCCGAGGCAAAAAAGACAAACGTCTAGCTTTTGCTGCCACAGCAAAGGTGCCAGCCGGGAAAAGTAATGCTGGTTCTCACTGCCTCCTGGAACTCTTTCAAATGCCCCAGACAATTTGGCCCTCTCTGCTTTCCTGCGAACTCCATCCTCAAAAGCACCTGTTTTCGCTTTCGGCAGCCTCCGGAGCAAAAAAGACAAACGTCCAGCTTTTGCTGCCACAGCAAAGGTGCCAGCGGGGAAAAGTAATGCTGGTCCTCATTACCTCCTGGAACCTCTTCAAAAGCCACAGACAATTTGGCCCTCTCTGCTTTCCTGCGGACTCCATCCTCAAAAGCACCTGTTTTCGCTTTCGGCAACCTCAGGAGCAAAAAAGACAAACGTCCAGGTTTTCCTGCCACAGCAAAGGTGCCAGCGGGCAAAAGTAATGCTGGTTCTCACTGCCTCCTGGAACCCTTTCAAATGCCCCAGACAATTTGGCCCTCTCTGCTTTCCTGCGGACTCCATCCTCAAAAGCACCTGTTTTCGCTTTCGGCAGCCTCCGGAGGAAAAAAGCAAACGTCCAGGTTTTGCTGCCACAGCAAAGGTGCCAGCCGGGAAAAGTAATGCTGGTTCTCACTGCCTCCTGGAACTCTTTCAAATGCCACAGACAATTTGGCCCTCTCTGCTTTCCTGCGGACTCCATCCTCAAAAGCACCTGTTTTCGCTTTCGGCAGCCTCCAGAGCAAAAAAGACAAACGTCCAGGTTTTGCTGCCACAGCAAAGGTGCCAGCGGGCAAAAGTAATGCTGGTTCTCACTACCTCCTGGAACTCTTTCAAATGCCCCAGACAATTTGGCCCTCTCTGCTTTCCTGCGGACTCCATCCTCAAAAGCACCTGTTTTTGCTTTCGGCAACCTCCGGAGTAAAAAAGACAAACGTCCAGATTTTGCTGCCACAGCAGAGGTGCCAGCGGGGAAAAGTAATGCTGGTTCTCACTGCCTCCTGGAACCCTTTCAAATGCCCCAGACAATTTGGCCCTCTCTGCTTTCCTGCGGACTCAATCCTCAAAAGCACCTGTTTTCGCTTTCGGCAGCCTCCGGAGCAAAAAAGACAAACGTCCAGGTTTTGCTGCCACAGCAAAGGTGCCAGCGGGGAAAAGTAATGCTGGTTCTCACTACCTCCTAGAACTCTTTCAAATGCCACAGACTATTTGGCCCTCTCTGCTTTCCTGCGGACTCCATCCTCAAAAGCACCTGTTTTCGCTTTCGGCAACCTCCGGAGCAAAAAAGACAAACGTCCAGCTTTTGCTGCCACAGCAAAGGTGCCAGCGGGGAAAAGTAATGCTGGTTCTCACTGCCTCCTGGAACCCTTTCAAATGCCCCAGACAATTTGGCCCTCTCTGCTTTCCTGCGGACTCCATCCTCAGAAGCACCTTTTTTCGCTTTCCGCAGCCTCCAGAGCAAAAAAGACAAACGTCCAGCTTTTGCTGCCACAGCAAAGGTGCCAGCGGGGAAAAGTAATGCTGGTTCTCACTACCTCCTGGAACTCTTTCAAATGCCACAGACAATTTGGCCCTCTCTGCTTTCCTGCGGACTCCATGCTCAAAAGCACCTGTTTTTGCTTTCGGCAACCACCGGAGTAAAAAAGACAAACGTCCAGATTTTGCTGCCACAGCAGAGGTGCCAGCGGGGAAAAGTAATGCTGGTTCTCACTGCCTCCTGGAACCCTTTCAAATGCCCCAGACAATTTGGCCCTCTCTGCTTTCCTGCGGACTCCATCCTCAAAAGCACCTGTTTTCGCTTTCGGCAGCCTCCGGAGCAAAAAAGACAAACGTCCAGCTTTTGCTGCCACAGCAAAGGTGCCAGCGGGGAAAAGTAATGCTGGTTCTCACTACCTCCTAGAACTCTTTCAAATGCCACAGACAATTTGGCCCTCTCTTCTTTCCTGCGGACTCCATCCTCAAAAGCACCTGTTTTCGCTTTCGGCAACCTCAGGAGCAAAAAAGACAAACGTCCAGGTTTTGCTGCCACAGCAAAGATGCCAGCGGGGAAAAGTAATGCTGGTTCTCAGTGCGTCCTGGAACCTCTTCAAATGCCACAGACAATTTGGCCCTCTCTGCTTTCCTGCGGACTCTATCCTCAAAAGCACCTGTTTTCGCTTTCGGCAGCCTCCGAGGCAAAAAAGACAAACGTCTAGCTTTTGCTGCCACAGCAAAGGTGCCAGCCGGGAAAAGTAATGCTGGTTCTCACTGCCTCCTGGAACTCTTTCAAATGCCCCAGACAATTTGGCCCTCTCTGCTTTCCTGCGGACTCCATCCTCAAAAGCACCTGTTTTCGCTTTCGGCAGCCTCCAGAGCAAAAAAGACAAACGTCCAGGTTTTGCTGCCACAGCAAAGGTGCCAGCGGGCAAAAGTAATGCTGGTTCTCACTACCTCCTGGAACTCTTTCAAATGCCCCAGACAATTTGGCCCTCTCTGCTTTCCTGCGGACTCCATCCTCAAAAGCACCTGTTTTTGCTTTCGGCAACTTCCGGAGTAAAAAAGACAAACGTCCAGATTTTGCTGCCACAGCAGAGGTGCCAGCGGGGAAAAGTAATGCTGGTTCTCACTGCCTCCTGGAACCCTTTCAAATGCCACAGACAATTTGGCCCTCTCTGCTTTCCTGCGGACTCCATCCTCAAAAGCACCTGTTTTCGCTTTCGGCAACCTCAGGAGCAAAAAAGACAAACGTCCAGGTTTTGCTGCCACAGCAAAGATGCCAGCGGGGAAAAGTAATGCTGGTTCTCAGTGCGTCCTGGAACCTCTTCAAATGCCACAGACAATTTGGCCCTCTCTGCTTTCCTGCGGACTCCTTCCGCAAAAGCACCTGTTTTCGCTTTCGGCAACCTCCGGAGCAAAAAAGACAAACGTCCAGGTTTTGATGCCACAGCAAAGGTGCCAGCCGGGAAAAGTAATGCTGGTTCTTACTACCTCCTAGAACTCTTTCAAATGCCCCAGAGAATTTGGCCCTCTCTGCTTTCCTGCGGACTCCATCCTCAAAAGCACCTGTTTTCGCTTTCAGCATCCTCAGGAGCAAAAAAGAAAAACGTCCAGCTTTTGCTGCCACAGCAGAGGTGCCAGCGGGGAAAAGTAATGCTGGTTCTCACTGCCTCCTGGAACCCTTTCAAATGCCCCAGACAATTTGGCCCTCTCTGCTTTCCTGCGGACTCCATCCTCAAAAGCACCTTTTTTCGCTTTCGGCAGCCTCTAGAGCAAAAAAGACAAACGTCCAGCTTTTGCTGCCACAGCAAAGGTGCCAGCGGGGAAAAGTAATGCTGGTTCTCACTACCTCCTGGAACTCTTTCAAATGCCACAGACAATTTGGCCCTCTCTGCTTTCCTGCGGACTCCATCCTCAAAAGCACCTTTTTTCGCTTTCGGCAGCCTCCGGAGTAAAAAAGACAAACGTCCAGATTTTGCTGCCACAGCAGAGGTGCCAGCGGGGAAAAGTAATGCTGGTTCTCACTGCCTCCTGGAACCCTTTCAAATGCCCCAGACAATTTGGCCCTCTCTGCTTTCCTGCGGACTCAATCCTCAAAAGTACCTGTTTTCGCTTTCGGCAGCCTCCGGAGCAAAAAAGACAAACGTCCAGGTTTTGCTGCCACAGCAAAGGTGCCAGCGGGGAAAAGTAATGCTGGTTCTCACTACCTCCTAGAACTCTTTCAAATGCCACAGACTATTTGGCCCTCTCTGCTTTCCTGCGGACTCCATCCTCAAAAGCACCTGTTTTCGCTTTTGGCATCCTCAGGAGCAAAAAAGAAAAACGTCCAGCTTTTGCTGCCACAGCAAAGGTGCCAGCGGGGAAAAGTAATGCTGGTTCTCACTGCCTCCTGGAACCCTTTCAAATGCCCCAGACAATTTGGCCCTCTCTGCTTTCCTGCGGACTCCATCCTCAGAAGCACCTTTTTTCGCTTTCGGCAGCCTCCAGAGCAAAAAAGACAAACGTCCAGCTTTTGCTGCCACAGCAAAGGTGCCAGCGGGGAAAAGTAATGCTGGTTCTCACTACCTCCTGGAACTCTTTCAAATGCCACAGACAATTTGGCCCTCTCTGCTTTCCTGCGGACTCCATCCTCAAAAGCACCTGTTTTCGCTTTCGGCAGCCTCCGGAGCAAAAAAGACAAACGTCCAGCTTTTGCTGCCACAGCAAAGGTGCCAGCGGGGAAAAGTAATGCTGGTCCTCATTACCTCCTGCAACCTCTTCAAAGGCCACAGACAATTTGGCCCTCTCTGCTTTCCTGCGGACTCCATCCTCAAAAGCACCTGTTTTCGCTTTCGGCAACCTCAGGAGCAAAAAAGACAAACGTCCAGCTTTTGCTGCCACAGCAAAGGTGCCAGCGGGCAAAAGTAATGCTGGTTCTCACTGCCTCCTGGAACCCTTTCAAATGCCCCAGACAATTTGGCCCTCTCTGCTTTCCTGCGGACTCCATCCTCAAAAGCACCTGTTTTCGCTTTCGGCAGCCTCCGGAGGAAAAAAGCAAACGTCCAGGTTTTGCTGCCACAGCAAAGGTGCCAGCCGGGAAAAGTAATGCTGGTTCTCACTGCCTCCTGGAACTCTTTCAAATGCCCCAGACAATTTGGCCCTCTCTGCTTTCCTGCGGACTCCATCCTCAAAAGCACCTGTTTTCGCTTTCGGCAGCCTCCAGAGCAAAAAAGAAAAACGTCCAGGTTTTGCTGCCACAGCAAAGGTGCCAGCGGGCAAAAGTAATGCTGGTTCTCACTACCTCCTGGAACTCTTTCAAATGCCACAGACAATTTGGCCCTCTCTGCTTTCCTGCGGACTCCATCCTCCAAAGCACCTGTTTTTGCTTTCGGCAACGTCCGGAGTAAAAAAGACAAACGTCCAGATTTTGCTGCCACAGCAAAGGTGCCAGCGGGGAAAAGTAATGCTGGTTCTCACTGCCTCCTGGAACCCTTTCAAATGCCCCAGACAATTTGGCCCTCTCTGCTTTCCTGCGGACTCCATCCTCAAAAGCACCTGTTTTCGCTTTCGGCAACCTCAGGAGCAAAAAAGACAAACGTCCAGGTTTTGCTGCCACAGCAAAGATGCCAGCGGGGAAAAGTAATGCTGGTTCTCAGTGCGTCCTGGAACCTCTTCAAATGCCACAGACAATTTGGCCCTCTCTGCTTTCCTGCGGACTTCTTCCGCAAAGCACCTGTTTTGGCTTTCGGCAACCTCCGGAGCAAAAAAGACAAACGTCCAGGTTTTGATGCCACAGCAAAGGTGCCAGCCGGGAAAAGTAATGCTGGTTCTCACTGCCTCCTGGAACTCTTTCAAATGCCACAGACAATTTGGCCCTCTCTGCTTTCCTGCGGACTCCATCCTCAAAAGCACCTGTTTTCGCTTTTGGCATCCTCAGGAGCAAAAAAGACAAACGTCCAGCTTTTGCTGCCACAGCAAAGGTGCCAGCGGGGAAAAGTAATGCTGGTTCTCACTGCCTCCTGGAACCCTTTCAAATGCCCCAGACAATTTGGCCCTCTCTGCTTTCCTGCGGACTCCATCCTCAAAAGCACCTTTTTTCGCTTTCGGCAGCCTCCGGAGTAAAAAAGACAAACGTCCAGCTTTTGCTGCCACAGCAGAGGTGCCAGCGGGGAAAAGTAATGCTGGTTCTCACTGCCTCCTGGAACCCTTTCAAATGCCCCAGACAATTTGGCCCTCTCTGCTTTCTTGCGGACTCAATCCTCAAAAGCACCTGTTTTCGCTTTCGGCAGCCTCCGGAGCAAAAAAGACAAACGTCCAGGTTTTGCTGCCACAGCAAAGGTGCCAGCGGGGAAAAGTAATGCTGGTTCTCACTGCCTCCTGGAACCCTTTCAAATGCCCCAGACAATTTGGCCCTCTCTGCTTTCCTGCGGACTCCATCCTCAAAAGCACCTGTTTTCGCTTTCGGCAGCCTCCGGAGCAAAAAAGACAAACGTCCAGCTTTTGCTGCCACAGCAAAGGTGCCAGCGGGGAAAAGTAATGCTGGTTCTCACTACCTCCTAGAACTCTTTCAAATGCCACAGACAATTTGGCCCTCTCTTCTTTCCTGCGGACTCCATCCTCAAAAGCACCTGTTTTCACTTTCGGCAACCTCAGGAGCAAAAAAGACAAACGTCCAGGTTTTGCTGCCACAGCAAAGATGCCAGCGGGGAAAAGTAATGCTGGTTCTCAGTGCGTCCTGGAACCTCTTCAAATGCCACAGACAATTTGGCCCTCTCTGCTTTCCTGCGGACTCTATCCTCAAAAGCACCTGTTTTCGCTTTCGGCAGCCTCCGAGGCAAAAAAGACAAACGTCTAGCTTTTGCTGCCACAGCAAAGGTGCCAGCCGGGAAAAGTAATGCTGGTTCTCACTGCCTCCTGGAACTCTTTCAAATGCCCCAGACAATTTGGCCCTCTCTGCTTTCCTGCGGACTCCATCCTCAAAAGCACCTGTTTTCGCTTTCGGCAGCCTCCGGAGCAAAAAAGACAAACGTCCAGCTTTTGCTGCCACAGCAAAGGTGCCAGCGGGGAAAAGTAATGCTGGTCCTCATTACCTCCTGGAACCTCTTCAAAAGCCACAGACAATTTGGCCCTCTCTGCTTTCCTGCGGACTCCATCCTCAAAAGCACCTGTTTTCGCTTTCGGCAACCTCAGGAGCAAAAAAGACAAACGTCCAGGTTTTCCTGCCACAGCAAAGGTGCCAGCGGGCAAAAGTAATGCTGGTTCTCACTGCCTCCTGGAACCCTTTCAAATGCCCCAGACAATTTGGCCCTCTCTGCTTTCCTGCGGACTCCATCCTCAAAAGCACCTGTTTTCGCTTTCGGCAGCCTCCGGAGGAAAAAAGCAAACGTCCAGGTTTTGCTGCCACAGCAAAGGTGCCAGCCGGGAAAAGTAATGCTGGTTTTCACTGCCTCCTGGAACTCTTTCAAATGCCCCAGACAATTTGGCCCTCTCTGCTTTCCTGCGGACTCCATCCTCAAAAGCACCTGTTTTCGCTTTCGGCAGCCTCCAGAGCAAAAAAGAAAAACGTCCAGGTTTTGCTGCCACAGCAAAGGTGCCAGCGGGCAAAAGTAATGCTGGTTCTCACTACCTCCTGGAACTCTTTCAAATGCCCCAGACAATTTGGCCCTCTCTGCTTTCCTGCGTACTCCATCCTCAAAAGCACCTGTTTTTGCTTTCGGCAACCTCCGGAGTAAAAAAGACAAACGTCCAGATTTTGCTGCCACAGCAGAGGTGCCAGCGGGGAAAAGTAATGCTGGTTCTCACTGCCTCCTGGAACCCTTTCAAATGCCCCAGACAATTTGGCCCTCTCTGCTTTCCTGCGGACTCCATCCTCAAAAGCACCTGTTTTCGCTTTCGGCAACCTCAGGAGCAAAAAAGACAAACGTCCAGGTTTTGCTGCCACAGCAAAGATGCCAGCGGGGAAAAGTAATGCTGGTTCTCAGTGCGTCCTGGAACCTCTTCAAATGCCACAGACAATTTGGCCCTCTCTGCTTTCCTGCGGACTCCTTCCGCAAAAGCACCTGTTTTCGCTTTCGGCAACCTCCGGAGCAAAAAAGACAAACGTCCAGGTTTTGCTGCCACAGCAAAGGTGCCAGCCGGGAAAAGTAATGCTGGTTCTTACTACCTCCTAGAACTCTTTCAAATGCCCCAGAGAATTTGGCCCTCTCTGCTTTCCTGCGGACTCCATCCTCAAAAGCACCTGTTTTCGCTTTCGGCATCCTCAGGAGCAAAAAAGACAAACGTCCAGCTTTTGCTGCCACAGCAAATGTGCCAGCGGGGAAAGTTATGCTGGTCCTCATTGCCTCCTGGAACCTCTTCAAATGCCACAGACAATTTGGCCCTCTCTGCTTTCCTGCGGACTCCATCCTCTAAAGCACCTGTTTTCGCTTTCGGCAACCTCCGGAATAAAAAAGACAAACGTCCAGATTTTGCTGCCACAGCAGAGGTGCCAGCGGGGAAAAGTAATGCTGGTTCTCACTGCCTCCTGGAACCCTTTCAAATGCCCCAGACAATTTGGCCCTCTCTGCTTTCCTGCGGACTCCATCCTCAAAAGCACCTGTTTTCGCTTTCGGCAGCCTCCGGAGCAAAAAAGACAAACGTCCAGCTTTTGCTGCCACAGCAAAGGCGCCAGCGGGGAAAAGTAATGCTGGTTCTCACTACTTCCTAGAACTCTTTCAAATGCCACAGACAATTTGGCCCTCTCTTCTTTCCTGCGGACTCCATCCTCAAAAGCACCTGTTTTCGCTTTCGGCAACCTCAGGAGCAAAAAAGACAAACGTCCAGGTTTTGCTGCCACAGCAAAGATGCCAGCGGGGAAAAGTAATGCTGGTTCTCACTGCGACCTGGAACCTCTTCAAATGCCACAGACAATTTGGCCCTCTCTGCTTTCCTGCGGACTCTATCCTCAAAAGCACCTGTTTTCGCTTTCGGCAGCCTCCGAGGCAAAAAAGACAAACGTCTAGCTTTTGCTGCCACAGCAAAGGTGCCATCGGGGAAAAGTAATGCTGGTCCTCATTACCTCCTGGAACCTCTTCAAAAGCCACAGACAATTTGGCCCTCTCTGCTTTCCTGCGGACTCCATCCTCAAAAGCACCTGTTTTCGCTTTCGGCAGCCTCCAGAGCAAAAAAGACAAACGTCCAGGTTTTGCTGCCACAGCAAAGGTGCCAGCGGGCAAAAGTAATGCTGGTTCTCACTACCTCCTGGAACTCTTTCAAATGCCCCAGACAATTTGGCCCTCTCTGCTTTCCTGCGGACTCCATCCTCAAAAGCACCTGTTTTTGCTTTCGGCAACCTCCGGAGTAAAAAAGACAAACGTCCAGATTTTGCTGCCACAGCAGAGGTGCCAGCAGGGAAAAGTAATGCTGGTTCTCACTGCCTCCTGGAACCCTTTCAAATGCCCCAGACAATTTGGCCCTCTCTGCTTTCCTGCGGACTCCATCCTCAAAAGCACCTGTTTTCGCTTTCGGCAACCTCAGGAGCAAAAAAGACAAACGTCCAGGTTTTGCTGCCACAGCAAAGATGCCAGCGGGGAAAAGTAATGCTGGTGCTCAGTGCGTCCTGGAACCTCTTCAAATGCCACAGACAATTTGGCCCTCTCTGCTTTCCTGCGGACTCCTTCCGCAAAAGCACCTGTTTTCGCTTTCGGCAACCTCCGGAGCAAAAAAGACAAACGTCCAGGTTTTGATGCCACAGCAAAGGTGCCAGCCGGGAAAAGTAATGCTGGTTCTCACTGCCTCCTGGAACCCTTTCAAATGCCCCAGACAATTTGTCCCTCTCTGGTTTCCTGCGGACTCCATCCTCAAAAGCACCTGTTTTCGCTTTCGGCAGCCTCCGGAGCAAAAAAGACAAATGTCCAGGTTTTGCTGCCACAGCAAAGATGCCAGCGGGGAAAAGTAATGCTGGTTCTCACTGCGTCCTGGAACCTCTTCAAATGCCACAGACAATTTGGCCCTCTCTGCTTTCCTGCGGACTCTATCCTCAAAAGCACCTGTTTTCGCTTTCGGCAGCCTCCGAGGCAAAAAAGACAAACGTCTAGCTTTTGCTGCCACAGCAAAGGTGCCAGCCGGGAAAAGTAATGCTGGTTCTCACTGCCTCCTGGAACTCTTTCAAATGCCCCAGACAATTTGGCCCTCTCTGCTTTCCTGCGGACTCCATCCTCAAAAGCACCTGTTTTCGCTTTCGGCAGCCTCCGGAGCAAAAAAGACAAACGTCCAGCTTTTGCTGCCACAGCAAAGGTGCCAGCGGGGAAAAGTAATGCTGGTTCTCACTGCCTCCTGGAACCCTTTCAAATGCCCCAGACAATTTGGCCCTCTCTGCTTTCCTGCGGACTCCATCCTCAAAAGCACCTGTTTTCGCTTTCGGCAGCCTCCGGAGCAAAAAAGAAAAACGTCCAGCTTTTGCTGCCACAGCAAAGGTGCCAGCGGGGAAAAGTAATGCTGGTCCTCATTACCTCCTGGAACCTCTTCAAAAGCCACAGACAATTTGGCCCTCTCTGCTTTCCTGCGGACTCCATCCTCAAAAGCACCTGTTTTCGCTTTCGGCAACCTCAGGAGCAAAAAAGACAAACGTCCAGGTTTTGCTGCCACAGCAAAGGTGCCAGCGGGCAAAAGTAATGCTGGTTCTCACTGCCTCCTGGAACCCTTTCAAATGCCCCAGACAATTTGGCCCTCTCTGCTTTCCTGCGGACTCCATCCTCAAAAGCACCTGTTTTGGCTTTCGGCAACCTCCGGAGCAAAAAAGACAAACGTCCAGGTTTTGATGCCACAGCAAAGGTGCCAGCCGGGAAAAGTAATGCTGGTTCTCACTGCCTCCTGGAACTCTTTCAAATGCCACAGACAATTTGGCCCTCTCTGCTTTCCTGCGGACTCCATCCTCAAAAGCACCTGTTTTCGCTTTTGGCATCCTCAGGAGCAAAAAAGACAAACGTCCAGCTTTTGCTGCCACAGCAAAGGTGCCAGCGGGGAACAGTAATGCTGGTTCTCACTGCCTCCTGGAACCCTTTCAAATGCCCCAGACAATTTGGCCCTCTCTGCTTTCCTGCGGACTCCATCCTCAAAAGCACCTTTTTTCGCTTTCGGCAGCCTCTAGAGCAAAAAAGACAAACGTCCAGGTTTTGCTGCCACAGCAAAGGTGCCAGCGGGGAAAAGTAATGCTGGTTCTCACTACCTCCTGGAACTCTTTCAAATGCCCCAGACAATTTGGCCCTCTCTGCTTTCCTGCGGACTCCATCCTCAAAAGCACCTTTTTTCGCTTTCGGCAGCCTCCGGAGTAAAAAAGACAAACGTCCAGATTTTGCTGCCACAGCAGAGGTGCCAGCGGGGAAAAGTAATGCTGGTTCTCACTGCCTCCTGGAACCCTTTCAAATGCCCCAGACAATTTGGCCCTCTCTGCTTTCCTGCGGACTCAATCCTCAAAAGCACCTGTTTTCGCTTTCGGCAGCCTCCGGAGCAAAAAAGACAAACGTCCAGCTTTTGCTGCCACAGCAAAGGTGCCAGCGGGGAAAAGTAATGCTGGTTCTCACTACCTCCTAGAACTCTTTCAAATGCCACAGACTATTTGGCCCTCTCTGCTTTCCTGCGGACTCCATCCTCAAAAGCACCTGTTTTCGCTTTTGGCATCCTCAGGAGCAAAAAAGAAAAACGTCCAGCTTTTGCTGCCACAGCAAAGGTGCCAGCGGGGAAAAGTAATGCTGGTTCTCACTGCCTCCTGGAACCCTTTCAAATGCCCCAGACAATTCGGCCCTCTCTGCTTTCCTGCGGACTCCATCCTCAGAAGCACCTTTTTTCGCTTTCGGCAGCCTCCAGAGCAAAAAAGACAAACGTCCAGCTTTTGCTGCCACAGCAAAGGTGCCAGCGGGGAAAAGTAATGCTGGTTCTCACTACCTCCTGGAACTCTTTCAAATGCCCCAGACAATTTGGCCCTCTCTGCTTTCCTGCGGACTCCATCCTCAAAAGCACCTGTTTTCGCTTTCGGCAGCCTCCGGAGCAAAAAAGAAAAACGTCCAGATTTTGCTGCCACAGCAAAGGTGCCAGCGGGCAAAAGTAATGCTGGTTCTCACTGCCTCCTGGAACCCTTTCAAATGCCCCAGACAATTTGGCCCTCTCTGCTTTCCTGCGGACTCCATCCTCAAAAGCACCTGTTTTCGCTTTCGGCAGCCTCTGGAGCAAAAAAGACAAACGTCCAGCTTTTGCTGCCACAGCAAAGGTGCCAGCGGGGAAAAGTAATGCTGGTCCTCATTACCTCCTGCAACCTCTTCAAAGGCCACAGACAATTTGGCCCTCTCTGCTTTCCTGCGGACTCCATCCTCAAAAGCACCTGTTTTCGCTTTCGGCAACCTCAGGAGCAAAAAAGACAAACGTCCAGCTTTTGCTGCCACAGCAAAGGTGCCAGCGGGCAAAAGTAATGCTGGTTCTCACTGCCTCCTGGAACCCTTTCAAATGCCCCAGACAATTTGGCCCTCTCTGCTTTCCTGCGGACTCCATCCTCAAAAGCACCTGTTTTCGCTTTCGGCAGCCTCCGGAGGAAAAAAGCAAACGTCCAGGTTTTGCTGCCACAGCAAAGGTGCCAGCCGGGAAAAGTAATGCTGGTTCTCACTGCCTCCTGGAACTCTTTCAAATGCCCCAGACAATTTGGCCCTCTCTGCTTTCCTGCGGACTCCATCCTCAAAAGCACCTGTTTTCGCTTTCGGCAGCCTCCAGAGCAAAAAAGAAAAACATCCAGGTTTTGCTGCCACAGCAAAGGTGCCAGCGGGGAAAAGTAATGCTGGTTCTCACTACCTCCTGGAACTCTTTCAAATGCCACAGACAATTTGGCCCTCTCTGCTTTCCTGCGGACTCCATCCTCAAAAGCAACTGTTTTCGCTTTCGGCATCCTCCGGAGCAAAAAAGACAAACGTCCAGGTTTTGCTGCCACAGCAAAGGTGCCAGCGGGGAAAAGTAATGCTGGTTCTCACTGCCTCCTGGAACCCTTTCAAATGCCCCAGACAATTTGGCCCTCTCTGCTTTCCTGCGGACTCCATCCTCAAAAGCACCTGTTTTCGCTTTCGGCAACCTCAGGAGCAAAAAAGACAAACGTCCAGGGTTTGCTGCCACAGCAAAGATGCCAGCGGGGAAAAGTAATGCTGGTTCTCAGTGCGTCCTGGAACCTCTTCAAATGCCACAGACAATTTGGCCCTCTCTGCTTTCCTGCGGACTTCTTCCGCAAAGCACCTGTTTTGGCTTTCGGCAACCTCCGGAGCAAAAAAGACAAACGTCAGGTTTTGCTGCCACAGCAAAGGTGCCAGCGGGGAAAAGTAATGCTGGTTCTCACTACCTCCTGGAACTCTATCAAATGCCCCAGACAATTTGGCCCTCTCTGCTTTCCTGCGGACTCCATCCTCAAAAGCACCTTTTTTCGCTTTCGGCAGCCTCCGGAGTAAAAAAGACAAACGTCCAGATTTTGCTGCCACAGCAGAGGTGCCAGCGGGGAAAAGTAATGCTGGTTCTCACTGCCTCCTGGAACCCTTTCAAATGCCCCAGACAATTTGGCCCTCTCTGCTTTCCTGCGGACTCAATCCTCAAAAGCACCTGTTTTCGCTTTCGGCAGCCTCCGGAGCAAAAAAGACAAACGTCCAGGTTTTGCTGCCACAGCAAAGGTGCCAGCGGGGAAAAGTAATGCTGGTTCTCACTACCTCCTAGAACTCTTTCAAATGCCACAGACTATTTGGCCCTCTCTGCTTTCCTGCGGACTCCATCCTCAAAAGCACCTGTTTTCGCTTTTGACATCCTCAGGAGCAAAAAAGAAAAACGTCCAGCTTTTGCTGCCACAGCAAAGGTGCCAGCGGGGAAAAGTAATGCTGGTTCTCACTGCCTCCTGGAACCCTTTCAAATGCCCCAGACAATTTGGCCCTCTCTGCTTTCCTGCGGACTCCATCCTCAAAAGCACCTGTTTTCGCTTTCGGCAGCCTCCGGAGCAAAAAAGACAAACGTCCAGCTTTTGCTGCCACAGCAAAGGTGCCAGCGGGGAAAAGTAATGCTGGTTCTCACTACCTCCTAGAACTCTTTCAAATGCCACAGACAATTTGGCCCTCTCTTCTTTCCTGCGGACTCCATCCTCAAAAGCACCTGTTTTCGCTTTCGGCAACCTCAGGAGCAAAAAAGACAAACGTCCAGGTTTTGCTGCCACAGCAAAGATGCCAGCGGGGAAAAGTAATGCTGGTTCTCAGTGCGTCCTGGAAGCTCTTCAAATGCCACAGACAATTTGGCCCTCTCTGCTTTCCTGCGGACTCTATCCTCAAAAGCACCTGTTTTCGCTTTCGGCAGCCTCCGAGGCAAAAAAGACAAACGTCTAGCTTTTGCTGCCACAGCAAAGGTGCCAGCCGGGAAAAGTAATGCTGGTTCTCACTGCCTCCTGGAACTCTTTCAAATGCCCCAGACAATTTGGCCCTCTCTGCTTTCCTGCGGACTCCATCCTCAAAAGCACCTGTTTTCGCTTTCGGCAGCCTCCGGAGCAAAAAAGACAAACGTCCAGCTTTTGCTGCCACAGCAAAGGTGCCAGCGGGGAAAAGTAATGCTGGTCCTCATTACCTCCTGGAACCTCTTCAAAAGCCACAGACAATTTGGCCCTCTCTGCTTTCCTGCGGACTCCATCCTCAAAAGCACCTTTTTTCGCTTTCGGCAACCTCAGGAGCAAAAAAGACAAACGTCCAGGTTTTCCTGCCACAGCAAAGGTGCCAGCGGGCAAAAGTAATGCTGGTTCTCACTGCCTCCTGGAACCCTTTCAAATGCCCCAGACAATTTGGCCCTCTCTGCTTTCCTGCGGACTCCATCCTCAAAAGCACCTGTTTTCGCTTTCGGCAGCCTCCGGAGGAAAAAAGCAAACGTCCAGGTTTTGCTGCCACAGCAAAGGTGCCAGCCGGGAAAAGTAATGCTGGTTCTCACTGCCTCCTGGAACTCTTTCAAATGCCACAGACAATTTGGCCCTCTCTGCTTTCCTGCGGACTCCATCCTCAAAAGCACCTGTTTTCGCTTTCGGCAGCCTCCAGAGCAAAAAAGAAAAACGTCCAGGTTTTGCTGCCACAGCAAAGGTGCCAGCGGGCAAAAGTAATGCTGGTTCTCACTACCTCCTGGAACTCTTTCAAATGCCCCAGACAATTTGGCCCTCTCTGCTTTCCTGCGGATTCCATCCTCAAAAGCACCTGTTTTTGCTTTCGGCAACCTCCGGAGTAAAAAAGACAAACGTCCAGATTTTGCTGCCACAGCAGAGGTGCCAGCGGGGAAAAGTAATGCTGGTTCTCACTGCCTCCTGGAACCCTTTCAAATGCCCCAGACAATTTGGCCCTCTCTGCTTTCCTGCGGACTCAATCCTCAAAAGCACCTTTTTTCGCTTTCGGCAGCCTCCGGAGTAAAAAAGACAAACGTCCAGGTTTTGCTGCCACAGCAAAGGTGCCAGCGGGGAAAAGTAATGCTGGTTCTCACTACCTCCTAGAACTCTTTCAAATGCCACAGACTATTTGGCCCTCTCTGCTTTCCTGCGGACTCCATCCTCAAAAGCACCTGTTTTCGCTTTTGGCATCCTCAGGAGCAAAAAAGAAAAACGTCCAGCTTTTGCTGCCACAGCAAAGGTGCCAGCGGGGAAAAGTAATGCTGGTTCTCACTGCCTCCTGGAACCCTTTCAAATGCCCCAGACAATTTGGCCCTCTCTGCTTTCCTGCGGACTCCATCCTCAGAAGCACCTTTTTTCGCTTTCCGCAGCCTCCAGAGCAAAAAAGACAAACGTCCAGCTTTTGCTGCCACAGCAAAGGTGCCAGCGGGGAAAAGTAATGCTGGTTCTCACTACCTCCTGGAACTCTTTCAAATGCCACAGACAATTTGGCCCTCTCTGCTTTTCTGCAGACTCCATGCTCAAAAGCACCTGTTTTTGCTTTCGGCAACCTCCGGAGTAAAAAAGACAAACGTCCAGATTTTGCTGCCACAGCAGAGGTGCCAGCGGGGAAAAGTAATGCTGGTTCTCACTGCCTCCTGGAACCCTTTCAAATGCCCCAGACAATTTGGCCCTCTCTGCTTTCCTGCGGACTCCATCCTCAAAAGCACCTGTTTTCGCTTTCGGCAGCCTCCGGAGCAAAAAAGACAAACGTCCAGCTTTTGCTGCCACAGCAAAGGTGCCAGCGGGGAAAAGTAATGCTGGTTCTCACTACCTCCTAGAACTCTTTCAAATGCCACAGACAATTTGGCCCTCTCTTCTTTCCTGCGGACTCCATCCTCAAAAGCACCTGTTTTCGCTTTCGGCAACCTCAGGAGCAAAAAAGACAAACGTCCAGGTTTTGCTGCCACAGCAAAGATGCCAGCGGGGAAAAGTAATGCTGGTTCTCAGTGCGTCCTGGAACCTCTTCAAATGCCACAGACAATTTGGCCCTCTCTGCTTTCCTGCGGACTCTATCCTCAAAAGCACCTGTTTTCGCTTTCGGCAGCCTCCGAGGCAAAAAAGACAAACGTCTAGCTTTTGCTGCCACAGCAAAGGTGCCAGCCGGGAAAAGTAATGCTGGTTCTCACTGCCTCCTGGAACTCTTTCAAATGCCCCAGACAATTTGGCCCTCTCTGCTTTCCTGCGGACTCCATCCTCAAAAGCACCTGTTTTCGCTTTCGGCAGCCTCCGGAGCAAAAAAGACAAACATCCAGCTTTTGCTGCCACAGCAAAGGTGCCAGCGGGGAAAAGTAATGCTGGTCCTCATTACCTCCTGGAACCTCTTCAAAAGCCACAGACAATTTGGCCCTCTCTGCTTTCCTGCGGACTCCATCCTCAAAAGCACCTGTTTTCGCTTTCGGCAACCTCAGGAGCAAAAAAGACAATCGTCCAGGTTTTCCTCCACAGCAAAGGTGCCAGCGGGCAAAAGTAATGCTGGTTCTCACTGCCTCCTGGAACCCTTTCAAATGCCCCAGACAATTTGGCCCTCTCTGCTTTCCTGCGGACTCCATCCTCAAAAGCACCTGTTTTCGCTTTCGGCAGCCTCCGGAGGAAAAAAGCAAACGTCCAGGTTTTGCTGCCACAGCAAAGGTGCCAGCCGGGAAAAGTAATGCTGGTTCTCACTGCCTCCTGGAACTCTTTCAAATGCCCCAGACAATTTGGCCCTCTCTGCTTTCCTGCGGACTCCATCCTCAAAAGCACCTGTTTTCGCTTTCGGCAGCCTCCAGAGCAAAAAAGAAAAACGTCCAGCTTTTGCTGCCACAGCAAAGGTGCCAGCGGGCAAAAGTAATGCTGGTTCTCACTACCTCCTGGAACTCTTTCAAATGCCCCAGACAATTCGGCCCTCTCTGCTTTCCTGCGGACTCCATCCTCAAAAGCACCTGTTTTTGCTTTCGGCAACCTCCGGAGTAAAAAAGACAAACGTCCAGATTTTGCTGCCACAGCAGAGGTGCCAGCGGGGAAAAGTAATGCTGGTTCTCACTGCCTCCTGGAACCCTTTCAAATGCCCCAGACAATTTGGCCCTCTCTGCTTTCCTGCGGACTCCATCCTCAAAAGCACCTGTTTTCGCTTTCGGCAACCTCAGGAGCAAAAAAGACAAACGTCCAGGTTTTGCTGCCACAGCAAAGATGCCAGCGGGGAAAAGTAATGCTGGTTCTCAGTGCGTCCTGGAACCTCTTCAAATGCCACAGACAATTTGGCCCTCTCTGCTTTCCTGCGGACTCCTTCCGCAAAAGCACCTGTTTTCGCTTTCGGCAGCCTCCGGAGCAAAAAAGACAAACGTCCAGGTTTTGATGCCACAGCAAAGGTGCCAGCCGGGAAAAGTAATGCTGGTTCTTACTACCTCCTAGAACTCTTTCAAATGCCCCAGAGAATTTGGCCCTCTCTGCTTTCCTGCGGACTCCATCCTCAAAAGCACCTGTTTTCGCTTTCGGCATCCTCAGGAGCAAAAAAGACAAACGTCCAGATTTTGCTGCCACAGCAGAGGTGCCAGCGGGGAAAAGTAATGCTGGTTCTCACTGCCTCCTGGAACCCTTTCAAATGCCACAGACAATTTGGCCCTCTCTGCTTTCCTGCGGACTCCATCCTCAAAAGCACCTGTTTTCGCTTTCGGCAGCCTCTAGAGCAAAAAAGACAAACGTCCAGCTTTTGCTGCCACAGCAAAGGTGCCAGCGGGGAAAAGTAATGCTGGTTCTCACTACCTCCTGGAACTCTTTCAAATGCCCCAGACAATTTGGCCCTCTCTGCTTTCCTGCGGACTCCATCCTCAAAAGCACCTGTTTTCGCTTTCGGCAGCCTCCGGAGTAAAAAAGACAAACGTCCAGATTTTGCTGCCACAGCAGAGGTGCCAGCGGGGAAAAGTAATGCTGGTTCTCACTGCCTCCTGGAACCCTTTCAAATGCCACAGACAATTTGGCCCTCTCTGCTTTCCTGCGGACTCAATCCTCAAAAGCACCTGTTTTCGCTTTCGGCAGCCTCCGGAGCAAAAAAGACAAACGTCCAGCTTTTGCTGCCACAGCAAAGGTGCCAGCGGGGAAAAGTAATGCTGGTTCTCACTACCTCCTAGAACTCTTTCAAATGCCACAGACAATTTGGCCCTCTCTTCTTTCCTGCGGACTCCATCCTCAAAAGCACCTGTTTTCGCTTTCGGCATCCTCAGGAGCAAAAAAGAAAAACGTCCAGCTTTTGCTGCCACAGCAAAGGTGCCAGCGGGGAAAAGTAATGCTGGTTCTCACTGCCTCCTGGAACCCTTTCAAATGCCCCAGAATATTTGGCCCTCTCTGCTTTCCTGCGGACTCCATCCTCAGAAGCACCTTTTTTCGCTTTCCGCAGCCTCCAGAGCAAAAAAGACAAACGTCCAGGTTTTGCTGCCACAGCAAAGGTGCCAGCGGGCAAAAGTAATGCTGGTTCTCACTACCTCCTGGAACTCTTTCAAATGCCACAGACAATTTGGCCCTCTCTGCTTTCCTTCGGACTCCATCCTCAAAAGCACCTGTTTTTGCTTTCGGCAACCTCCGGAGTAAAAAAGACAAACGTCCAGATTTTGCTGCCACAGCAGAGGTGCCAGCGGGGAAAAGTAATGCTGGTTCTCACTGCCTCCTGGAACCCCTCCAAATGCCCCAGACCATTTGGCCCTCTCTGCTTTCCTGCAGGCTCTATCCTCAAAAGCGCCTTTTTTCACTTTCGCCGCCCTCCGGTGGTAAAAAGACAAACGTCCAGCTTTTGCTGCCACAGCAAAGGTGCCAGCGGGGAAAAGTAATGCTGGTCCTCATTGCCTCCTGGAACCTCTTCAAATGCCCCAGACAATTTGGCCCTCTCTGCTTTCCTGCGGACTCCATCCTCAAAAGCACCTGTTTTCGCTTTCGTCAACCTCAGGAGCAAAAAAGACAAACGTCCAGGTTTTGCTGCCACAGCAAATGTGCCAGCGGGGAAAGTTATGCTGGTCCTCATTGCCTCCTGGAACCTCTTCAAATGCCACAGACAATTTGGCCCTCTCTGCTTTCCTGCGGACTCCATCCTCAAAAGCACCTGTTTTCGCTTTCGGCAACCTCCGGAGTAAAAAAGACAAACGTCCAGATTTTGCTGCCACAGCAGAGGTGCCAGCGGGGAAAAGTAATGCTGGTTCTCACTGCCTCCTGGAACCCTTTCAAATGCCCCAGACAATTTGGCCCTCTCTGCTTTCCTGCGGACTCCATCCTCAAAAGCACCTGTTTTCGCTTTCGGCAGCCTCCGGAGCAAAAAAGACAAACGTCCAGCTTTTGCTGCCACAGCAAAGGTGCCAGCGGGGAAAAGTAATGCTGGTTCTCACTACTTCCTAGAACTCTTTCAAATGCCACAGACAATTTGGCCCTCTCTTCTTTCCTGCGGACTCCATCCTCAAAAGCACCTTTTTTCGCTTTCGGCAACCTCAGGAGCAAAAAAGACAAACGTCCAGGTTTTGCTGCCACAGCAAAGTTGCCAGCAGGGAAAAGTAATGCTGGTTCTCACTGCGACCTGGAACCTCTTCAAATGCCACAGACAATTTGGCCCTCTCTGCTTTCCTGCGGACTCTATCCTCAAAAGCACCTGTTTTCGCTTTCGGCAGCCTCCGAGGCAAAAAAGACAAAAGTCTAGCTTTTGCTGCCACAGCAAAGGTGCCATCGGGGAAAAGTAATGCTGGTCTTCATTACCTCCTGGAACTCTTTCAAATGCCCCAGACAATTTGGCCCTCTCTGCTTTCCTGCGGACTCCATCCTCAAAAGCACCTGTTTTCGCTTTCGGCAACCTCAGGAGCAAAAAAGACAAACGTCCAGGTTTTGCTGCCACAGCAAAGATGCCAGCGGGGAAAAGTAATGCTGGTGCTCAGTGCGTCCTGGAACCTCTTCAAATGCCACAGACAATTTGGCCCTCTCTGCTTTCCTGCGGACTCCTTCCGCAAAAGCACCTGTTTTCGCTTTCGGACACTTCCGGAGCAAAAAAGACAAACGTCCAGGTTTTGATGCCACAGCAAAGGTGCCAGCCGGGAAAAGTAATGCTGGTTCTTACTACCTCCTAGAACTCTTTCAAATGCCCCAGAGAATTTGGCCCTCTCTGCTTTCCTGCGGACTCCATCCTCAAAAGCACCTGTTTTCGCTTTCGGCATCCTCAGGAGCAAAAAAGACAAACGTCCAGCTTTTGCTGCCACAGCAGAGGTGCCAGCGGGGAAAAGTAATGCTGGTTCTCACTGCCTCCTGGAACCCTTTCAAATGCCCCAGACAATTTGGCCCTCTCTGCTTTCCTGCGGACTCCATCCTCAAAAGCACCTGTTTTCGCTTTCGGCAGCCTCCGGAGCAAAAAAGACAAACGTCCAGCTTTTGCTGCCACAGCAAAGGTGCCAGCGGGCAAAAGTAATGCTGGTTCTCACTACCTCCTAAAACTCTTTCAAATGCCACAGACAATTTGGCCCTCTCTTCTTTCCTGCGGACTCCATCCTCAAAAGCACCTGTTTTCGCTTTCGGCAACCTCAGGAGCAAAAAAGACAAACGTCCAGCTTTTGCTGCCACAGCAAAGATGCCAGCGGGGAAAAGTAATGCTGGTTCTCACTGCGTCCTGGAACCTCTTCAAATGCCACAGACAATTTGGCCCTCTCTGCTTTCCTGCGGACTCCTTCCTCAAAAGCACCTGTTTTCACTTTCGGCAACCTCCGGAGCAAAAAAGACAAACGTCCAGCTTTTGCTGCCACAGCAGAGGTGCCAGCCGGGAAAAGTAATGCTGGTTCTCACTGCCTCCTGGAACTCTTTCAAATGCCCCAGACTATTTGGCCCTCTCTGCTTTCCTGCGGACTCCATCCTCAAAAGCACCTGTTTTCTCTTTTGGCATCCTCAGGAGCAAAAAAGAAAAACGTCCAGCTTTTGCTGCCACAGCAAAGGTGCCAGCGGGGAAAAGTAATGCTGGTTCTCACTGCCTCCTGGAACCCTTTCAAATGCCCCAGACAATTTGGCCCTCTCTGCTTTCCTGCGGACTCCATCCTCAGAAGCACCTTTTTTCGCTTTCCGCAGCCTCCAGAGCAAAAAAGACAAACGTCCAGGTTTTGCTGCCACAGCAAAGGTGCCAGCGGGGAAAAGTAATGCTGGTTCTCACTACCTCCTGGAACTCTTTCAAATGCCACAGACAATTTGGCCCTCTCTGCTTTCCTGCGGACTCCATCCTCAAAAGCACCTGTTTTCGCTTTCGGCAGCCTCCAGAGCAAAAAAGACAAACGTCCAGGTTTTGCTGCCACAGCAAAGGTGCCAGCGGGGAAAAGTAATGCTGGTTCTCACTACCTCCTGGAACTCTTTCAAATGCCCCAGACAATTTGGCCCTCTCTGCTTTCCTGCGGACTCCATCCTCAAAAGCACCTGTTTTTGCTTTCGGCAACCTCCGGAGTAAAAAAGAAAAACGTCCAGATTTTGCTGCCACAGCAGAGGTGCCAGCCGGGAAAAGTAATGCTGGTTCTCACTGCCTCCTGGAACCCTTTCAAATGCCCCAGACAATTTGGCCCTCTCTGCTTTCCTGCGGACTCCATCCTCAAAAGCACCTGTTTTCGCTTTCGGCAACCTCAGGAGCAAAAAAGACAAACGTCCAGGTTTTGCTGCCACAGCAAAGATGCCAGCGGGGAAAAGTAATGCTGGTGCTCAGTGCGTCCTGGAACCTCTTCAAATGCCACAGACAATTTGGCCCTCTCTGCTTTCCTGCGGACTCCTTCCGCAAAAGCACCTGTTTTCGCTTTCGGACACTTCCGGAGCAAAAAAGACAAACGTCCAGGTTTTGATGCCACAGCAAAGGTGCCAGCCGGGAAAAGTAATGCTGGTTCTTACTACCTCCTAGAACTCTTTCAAATGCCCCAGAGAATTTGGCCCTCTCTGCTTTCCTGCGGACTCCATCCTCAAAAGCACCTGTTTTCGCTTTCGGCATCCTCAGGAGCAAAAAAGACAAACGTCCAGCTTTTGCTGCCACAGCAGAGGTGCCAGCGGGGAAAAGTAATGCTGGTTCTCACTGCCTCCTGGAACCCTTTCAAATGCCCCAGACAATTTGGCCCTCTCTGCTTTCCTGCGGACTCCATCCTCAAAAGCACCTGTTTTCGCTTTCGGCAGCCTCCGGAGCAAAAAAGACAAACGTCCAGCTTTTGCTGCCACAGCAAAGGTGCCAGCGGGCAAAAGTAATGCTGGTTCTCACTACCTCCTAAAACTCTTTCAAATGCCACAGACAATTTGGCCCTCTCTTCTTTCCTGCGGACTCCATCCTCAAAAGCACCTGTTTTCGCTTTCGGCAACCTCAGGAGCAAAAAAGACAAACGTCCAGCTTTTGCTGCCACAGCAAAGATGCCAGCGGGGAAAAGTAATGCTGGTTCTCACTGCGTCCTGGAACCTCTTCAAATGCCACAGACAATTTGGCCCTCTCTGCTTTCCTGCGGACTCCTTCCTCAAAAGCACCTGTTTTCACTTTCGGCAACCTCCGGAGCAAAAAAGACAAACGTCCAGCTTTTGCTGCCACAGCAGAGGTGCCAGCCGGGAAAAGTAATGCTGGTTCTCACTGCCTCCTGGAACTCTTTCAAATGCCCCAGACTATTTGGCCCTCTCTGCTTTCCTGCGGACTCCATCCTCAAAAGCACCTGTTTTCTCTTTTGGCATCCTCAGGAGCAAAAAAGAAAAACGTCCAGCTTTTGCTGCCACAGCAAAGGTGCCAGCGGGGAAAAGTAATGCTGGTTCTCACTGCCCCCTGGAACCCTTTCAAATGCCCCAGACAATTTGGCCCTCTCTGCTTTCCTGCGGACTCCATCCTCAGAAGCACCTTTTTTCGCTTTCCGCAGCCTCCAGAGCAAAAAAGACAAACGTCCAGGTTTTGCTGCCACAGCAAAGGTGCCAGCGGGGAAAAGTAATGCTGGTTCTCACTACCTCCTGGAACTCTTTCAAATGCCACAGACAATTTGGCCCTCTCTGCTTTCCTGCGGACTCCATCCTCAAAAGCACCTGTTTTCGCTTTCGGCAGCCTCCAGAGCAAAAAAGACAAACGTCCAGGTTTTGCTGCCACAGCAAAGGTGCCAGCGGGCAAAAGTAATGCTGGTTCTCACTACCTCCTGGAACTCTTTCAAATGCCCCAGACAATTTGGCCCTCTCTGCTTTCCTGCGGACTCCATCCTCAAAAGCACCTGTTTTCGCTTTCGGCAACCTCAGGAGCAAAAAAGACAAACGTCCAGGTTTTCCTCCACAGCAAAGGTGCCAGCGGGCAAAAGTAATGCTGGTTCTCACTGCCTCCTGGAACCCTTTCAAATGCCCCAGACAATTTGGCCCTCTCTGCTTTCCTGCGGACTCCATCCTCAAAAGCACCTGTTTTCGCTTTCGGCAGCCTCCGGAGGAAAAAAGCAAACGTCCAGGTTTTGCTGCCACAGCAAAGGTGCCAGCCGGGAAAAGTAATGCTGGTTCTCACTGCCTCCTGGAACTCTTTCAAATGCCCCAGACAATTTGGCCCTCTCTGCTTTCCTGCGGACTCCATCCTCAAAAGCACCTGTTTTCGCTTTCGGCAGCCTCCAGAGCAAAAAAGACAAACGTCCAGCTTTTGCTGCCACAGCAAAGGTGCCAGCGGGCAAAAGTAATGCTGGTTCTCACTACCTCCTGGAACTCTTTCAAATGCCCCAGACAATTCGGCCCTCTCTGCTTTCCTGCGGACTCCATCCTCAAAAGCACCTGTTTTTGCTTTCGGCAACCTCCGGAGTAAAAAAGACAAACGTCCAGATTTTGCTGCCACAGCAGAGGTGCCAGCGGGGAAAAGTAATGCTGGTTCTCACTGCCTCCTGGAACCCTTTCAAATGCCCCAGACAATTTGGCCCTCTCTGCTTTCCTGCGGACTCCATCCTCAAAAGCACCTGTTTTCGCTTTCGGCAACCTCAGGAGCAAAAAAGACAAACGTCCAGGTTTTGCTGCCACAGCAAAGATGCCAGCGGGGAAAAGTAATGCTGGTTCTCAGTGCGTCCTGGAACCTCTTCAAATGCCACAGACAATTTGGCCCTCTCTGCTTTCCTGCGGACTCCTTCCGCAAAAGCACCTGTTTTCGCTTTCGGCAGCCTCCGGAGCAAAAAAGACAAACGTCCAGGTTTTGATGCCACAGCAAAGGTGCCAGCCGGGAAAAGTAATGCTGGTTCTTACTACCTCCTAGAACTCTTTCAAATGCCCCAGAGAATTTGGCCCTCTCTGCTTTCCTGCGGACTCCATCCTCAAAAGCACCTGTTTTCGCTTTCGGCATCCTCAGGAGCAAAAAAGACAAACGTCCAGATTTTGCTGCCACAGCAGAGGTGCCAGCGGGGAAAAGTAATGCTGGTTCTCACTGCCTCCTGGAACCCTTTCAAATGCCCCAGACAATTTGGCCCTCTCTGCTTTCCTGCGGACTCCATCCTCAAAAGCACCTGTTTTCGCTTTCGGCAGCCTCTAGAGCAAAAAAGACAAACGTCCAGGTTTTGCTGCCACAGCAAAGGTGCCAGCGGGGAAAAGTAATGCTGGTTCTCACTACCTCCTGGAACTCTTTCAAATGCCCCAGACAATTTGGCCCTCTCTGCTTTCCTGCGGACTCCATCCTCAAAAGCACCTGTTTTCGCTTTCGGCAGCCTCCGGAGTAAAAAAGACAAACGTCCAGATTTTGCTGCCACAGCAGAGGTGCCAGCGGGGAAAAGTAATGCTGGTTCTCACTGCCTCCTGGAACCCTTTCAAATGCCACAGACAATTTGGCCCTCTCTGCTTTCCTGCGGACTCAATCCTCAAAAGCACCTGTTTTCGCTTTCGGCAGCCTCCGGAGCAAAAAAGACAAACGTCCAGCTTTTGCTGCCACAGCAAAGGTGCCAGCGGGGAAAAGTAATGCTGGTTCTCACTACCTCCTAGAACTCTTTCAAATGCCACAGACAATTTGGCCCTCTCTTCTTTCCTGCGGACTCCATCCTCAAAAGCACCTGTTTTCGCTTTCGGCATCCTCAGGAGCAAAAAAGAAAAACGTCCAGCTTTTGCTGCCACAGCAAAGGTGCCAGCGGGGAAAAGTAATGCTGGTTCTCACTGCCTCCTGGAACCCTTTCAAATGCCCCAGAATATTTGGCCCTCTCTGCTTTCCTGCGGACTCCATCCTCAGAAGCACCTTTTTTCGCTTTCCGCAGCCTCCAGAGCAAAAAAGACAAACGTCCAGGTTTTGCTGCCACAGCAAAGGTGCCAGCGGGCAAAAGTAATGCTGGTTCTCACTACCTCCTGGAACTCTTTCAAATGCCACAGACAATTTGGCCCTCTCTGCTTTCCTTCGGACTCCATCCTCAAAAGCACCTGTTTTTGCTTTCGGCAACCTCCGGAGTAAAAAAGACAAACGTCCAGATTTTGCTGCCACAGCAGAGGTGCCAGCGGGGAAAAGTAATGCTGGTTCTCACTGCCTCCTGGAACCCCTCCAAATGCCCCAGACCATTTGGCCCTCTCTGCTTTCCTGCAGGCTCTATCCTCAAAAGCGCCTTTTTTCACTTTCGCCGCCCTCCGGTGGTAAAAAGACAAACGTCCAGCTTTTGCTGCCACAGCAAAGGTGCCAGCGGGGAAAAGTAATGCTGGTCCTCATTGCCTCCTGGAACCTCTTCAAATGCCCCAGACAATTTGGCCCTCTCTGCTTTCCTGCGGACTCCATCCTCAAAAGCACCTGTTTTCGCTTTCGTCAACCTCAGGAGCAAAAAAGACAAACGTCCAGGTTTTGCTGCCACAGCAAATGTGCCAGCGGGGAAAGTTATGCTGGTCCTCATTGCCTCCTGGAACCTCTTCAAATGCCACAGACAATTTGGCCCTCTCTGCTTTCCTGCGGACTCCATCCTCAAAAGCACCTGTTTTCGCTTTCGGCAACCTCCGGAGTAAAAAAGACAAACGTCCAGATTTTGCTGCCACAGCAGAGGTGCCAGCGGGGAAAAGTAATGCTGGTTCTCACTGCCTCCTGGAACCCTTTCAAATGCCCCAGACAATTTGGCCCTCTCTGCTTTCCTGCGGACTCCATCCTCAAAAGCACCTGTTTTCGCTTTCGGCAGCCTCCGGAGCAAAAAAGACAAACGTCCAGCTTTTGCTGCCACAGCAAAGGTGCCAGCGGGGAAAAGTAATGCTGGTTCTCACTACTTCCTAGAACTCTTTCAAATGCCACAGACAATTTGGCCCTCTCTTCTTTCCTGCGGACTCCATCCTCAAAAGCACCTTTTTTCGCTTTCGGCAACCTCAGGAGCAAAAAAGACAAACGTCCAGGTTTTGCTGCCACAGCAAAGATGCCAGCAGGGAAAAGTAATGCTGGTTCTCACTGCGACCTGGAACCTCTTCAAATGCCACAGACAATTTGGCCCTCTCTGCTTTCCTGCGGACTCTATCCTCAAAAGCACCTGTTTTCGCTTTCGGCAGCCTCCGAGGCAAAAAAGACAAAAGTCTAGCTTTTGCTGCCACAGCAAAGGTGCCATCGGGGAAAAGTAATGCTGGTCTTCATTACCTCCTGGAACTCTTTCAAATGCCCCAGACAATTTGGCCCTCTCTGCTTTCCTGCGGACTCCATCCTCAAAAGCACCTGTTTTCGCTTTCGGCAACCTCAGGAGCAAAAAAGACAAACGTCCAGGTTTTGCTGCCACAGCAAAGATGCCAGCGGGGAAAAGTAATGCTGGTGCTCAGTGCGTCCTGGAACCTCTTCAAATGCCACAGACAATTTGGCCCTCTCTGCTTTCCTGCGGACTCCTTCCGCAAAAGCACCTGTTTTCGCTTTCGGACACTTCCGGAGCAAAAAAGACAAACGTCCAGGTTTTGATGCCACAGCAAAGGTGCCAGCCGGGAAAAGTAATGCTGGTTCTTACTACCTCCTAGAACTCTTTCAAATGCCCCAGAGAATTTGGCCCTCTCTGCTTTCCTGCGGACTCCATCCTCAAAAGCACCTGTTTTCGCTTTCGGCATCCTCAGGAGCAAAAAAGACAAACGTCCAGCTTTTGCTGCCACAGCAGAGGTGCCAGCGGGGAAAAGTAATGCTGGTTCTCACTGCCTCCTGGAACCCTTTCAAATGCCCCAGACAATTTGGCCCTCTCTGCTTTCCTGCGGACTCCATCCTCAAAAGCACCTGTTTTCGCTTTCGGCAGCCTCCGGAGCAAAAAAGACAAACGTCCAGCTTTTGCTGCCACAGCAAAGGTGCCAGCGGGCAAAAGTAATGCTGGTTCTCACTACCTCCTAAAACTCTTTCAAATGCCACAGACAATTTGGCCCTCTCTTCTTTCCTGCGGACTCCATCCTCAAAAGCACCTGTTTTCGCTTTCGGCAACCTCAGGAGCAAAAAAGACAAACGTCCAGCTTTTGCTGCCACAGCAAAGATGCCAGCGGGGAAAAGTAATGCTGGTTCTCACTGCGTCCTGGAACCTCTTCAAATGCCACAGACAATTTGGCCCTCTCTGCTTTCCTGCGGACTCCTTCCTCAAAAGCACCTGTTTTCACTTTCGGCAACCTCCGGAGCAAAAAAGACAAACGTCCAGCTTTTGCTGCCACAGCAGAGGTGCCAGCCGGGAAAAGTAATGCTGGTTCTCACTGCCTCCTGGAACTCTTTCAAATGCCCCAGACTATTTGGCCCTCTCTGCTTTCCTGCGGACTCCATCCTCAAAAGCACCTGTTTTCTCTTTTGGCATCCTCAGGAGCAAAAAAGAAAAACGTCCAGCTTTTGCTGCCACAGCAAAGGTGCCAGCGGGGAAAAGTAATGCTGGTTCTCACTGCCCCCTGGAACCCTTTCAAATGCCCCAGACAATTTGGCCCTCTCTGCTTTCCTGCGGACTCCATCCTCAGAAGCACCTTTTTTCGCTTTCCGCAGCCTCCAGAGCAAAAAAGACAAACGTCCAGGTTTTGCTGCCACAGCAAAGGTGCCAGCGGGGAAAAGTAATGCTGGTTCTCACTACCTCCTGGAACTCTTTCAAATGCCACAGACAATTTGGCCCTCTCTGCTTTCCTGCGGACTCCATCCTCAAAAGCACCTGTTTTCGCTTTCGGCAGCCTCCAGAGCAAAAAAGACAAACGTCCAGGTTTTGCTGCCACAGCAAAGGTGCCAGCGGGCAAAAGTAATGCTGGTTCTCACTACCTCCTGGAACTCTTTCAAATGCCCCAGACAATTTGGCCCTCTCTGCTTTCCTGCGGACTCCATCCTCAAAAGCACCTGTTTTCGCTTTCGGCAACCTCCGGAGTAAAAAAGAAAAACGTCCAGATTTTGCTGCCACAGCAGAGGTGCCAGCCGGGAAAAGTAATGCTGGTTCTCACTGCCTCCTGGAACCCTTTCAAATGCCCCAGACAATTTGGCCCTCTCTGCTTTCCTGCGGACTCCATCCTCAAAAGCACCTGTTTTCGCTTTCGGCAACCTCAGGAGCAAAAAAGACAAACGTCCAGGTTTTGCTGCCACAGCAAAGATGCCAGCGGGGAAAAGTAATGCTGGTGCTCAGTGCGTCCTGGAACCTCTTCAAATGCCACAGACAATTTGGCCCTCTCTGCTTTCCTGCGGACTCCTTCCGCAAAAGCACCTGTTTTCGCTTTCGGACACTTCCGGAGCAAAAAAGACAAACGTCCAGGTTTTGATGCCACAGCAAAGGTGCCAGCCGGGAAAAGTAATGCTGGTTCTTACTACCTCCTAGAACTCTTTCAAATGCCCCAGAGAATTTGGCCCTCTCTGCTTTCCTGCGGACTCCATCCTCAAAAGCACCTGTTTTCGCTTTCGGCATCCTCAGGAGCAAAAAAGACAAACGTCCAGCTTTTGCTGCCACAGCAGAGGTGCCAGCGGGGAAAAGTAATGCTGGTTCTCACTGCCTCCTGGAACCCTTTCAAATGCCCCAGACAATTTGGCCCTCTCTGCTTTCCTGCGGACTCCATCCTCAAAAGCACCTGTTTTCGCTTTCGGCAGCCTCCGGAGCAAAAAAGACAAACGTCCAGCTTTTGCTGCCACAGCAAAGGTGCCAGCGGGCAAAAGTAATGCTGGTTCTCACTACCTCCTAAAACTCTTTCAAATGCCACAGACAATTTGGCCCTCTCTTCTTTCCTGCGGACTCCATCCTCAAAAGCACCTGTTTTCGCTTTCGGCAACCTCAGGAGCAAAAAAGACAAACGTCCAGCTTTTGCTGCCACAGCAAAGATGCCAGCGGGGAAAAGTAATGCTGGTTCTCACTGCGTCCTGGAACCTCTTCAAATGCCACAGACAATTTGGCCCTCTCTGCTTTCCTGCGGACTCCTTCCTCAAAAGCACCTGTTTTCACTTTCGGCAACCTCCGGAGCAAAAAAGACAAACGTCCAGCTTTTGCTGCCACAGCAGAGGTGCCAGCCGGGAAAAGTAATGCTGGTTCTCACTGCCTCCTGGAACTCTTTCAAATGCCCCAGACTATTTGGCCCTCTCTGCTTTCCTGCGGACTCCATCCTCAAAAGCACCTGTTTTCTCTTTTGGCATCCTCAGGAGCAAAAAAGAAAAACGTCCAGCTTTTGCTGCCACAGCAAAGGTGCCAGCGGGGAAAAGTAATGCTGGTTCTCACTGCCCCCTGGAACCCTTTCAAATGCCCCAGACAATTTGGCCCTCTCTGCTTTCCTGCGGACTCCATCCTCAGAAGCACCTTTTTTCGCTTTCCGCAGCCTCCAGAGCAAAAAAGACAAACGTCCAGGTTTTGCTGCCACAGCAAAGGTGCCAGCGGGGAAAAGTAATGCTGGTTCTCACTACCTCCTGGAACTCTTTCAAATGCCACAGACAATTTGGCCCTCTCTGCTTTCCTGCGGACTCCATCCTCAAAAGCACCTGTTTTCGCTTTCGGCAGCCTCCAGAGCAAAAAAGACAAACGTCCAGGTTTTGCTGCCACAGCAAAGGTGCCAGCGGGCAAAAGTAATGCTGGTTCTCACTACCTCCTGGAACTCTTTCAAATGCCCCAGACAATTTGGCCCTCTCTGCTTTCCTGCGGACTCCATCCTCAAAAGCACCTGTTTTTGCTTTCGGCAACCTCCGGAGTAAAAAAGAAAAACGTCCAGATTTTGCTGCCACAGCAGAGGTGCCAGCAGGGAAAAGTAATGCTGGTTCTCACTGCCTCCTGGAACCCTTTCAAATGCCCCAGACAATTTGGCCCTCTCTGCTTTCCTGCGGACTCCATCCTCAAAAGCACCTGTTTTCGCTTTCGGCAACCTCCGGAGCAAAAAAGACAAACGTCCAGCTTTTGCTGCCACAGCAAAGATGCCAGCGGGGAAAAGTAATGCTGGTGCTCAGTGCGTCCTGGAACCTCTTCAAATGCCACAGACAATTTGGCCCTCTCTGCTTTCCTGCGGACTCCTTCCGCAAAAGCACCTGTTTTCGCTTTCGGCAACCTCCGGAGCAAAAAAGACAAACGTCCAGGTTTTGATGCCACAGCAAAGGTGCCAGCCGGGAAAAGTAATGCTGGTTCTTACTACCTCCTAGAACTCTTTCAAATGCCCCAGACAATTTGGCCCTCTCTGCTTTCCTGCGGACTCCATCCTCAAAAGCACCTGTTTTCGCTTTCGGCATCCTCAGGAGCAAAAAAGACAAACGTCCAGCTTTTGCTGCCACAGCAGAGGTGCCAGCGGGGAAAAGTAATGCTGGTTCTCACTGCCTCCTGGAACCCTTTCAAATGCCCCAGACAATTTGGCCCTCTCTGCTTTCCTGCGGACTCCATCCTCAAAAGCACCTGTTTTCGCTTTCGGCAGCCTCCGGAGCAAAAAAGACAAACGTCCAGCTTTTGCTGCCACAGCAAAGGTGCCAGCGGGCAAAAGTAATGCTGGTTCTCACTACCTCCTAGAACTCTTTCAAATGCCACAGACAATTTGGCCCTCTCTTCTTTCCTGCGGACTCCATCCTCAAAAGCACCTGTTTTCGCTTTCGGCAACCTCAGGAGCAAAAAAGACAAACGTCCAGCTTTTGCTGCCACAGCAAAGATGCCAGCGGGGAAAAGTAATGCTGGTTCTCACTGCGTCCTGGAACCTCTTCAAATGCCACAGACAATTTGGCCCTCTCTGCTTTCCTGCGGACTCCTTCCTCAAAAGCACCTGTTTTCACTTTCGGCAACCTCCGGAGCAAAAAAGACAAACGTCCAGCTTTTGCTGCCACAGCAAAGGTGCCAGCCGGGAAAAGTAATGCTGGTTCTCACTGCCTCCTGGAACTCTTTCAAATGCCCCAGACTATTTGGCCCTCTCTGCTTTCCTGCGGACTCCATCCTCAAAAGCACCTGTTTTCTCTTTTGGCATCCTCAGGAGCAAAAAAGAAAAACGTCCAGCTTTTGCTGCCACAGCAAAGGTGCCAGCGGGGAAAAGTAATGCTGGTTCTCACTGCCTCCTGGAACCCTTTCAAATGCCCCAGACAATTTGGCCCTCTCTGCTTTCCTGCGGACTCCATCCTCAGAAGCACCTTTTTTCGCTTTCGGCAGCCTCCAGAGCAAAAAAGACAAACGTCCAGGTTTTGCTGCCACAGCAAAGGTGCCAGCGGGGAAAAGTAATGCTGGTTCTCACTACCTCCTGGAACTCTTTCAAATGCCACAGACAATTTGGCCCTCTCTGCTTTCCTGCGGACTCCATCCTCAAAAGCACCTGTTTTCGCTTTCGGCAACCTCCGGAGTAAAAAAGACAAACGTCCAGATTTTGCTGCCACAGCAGAGGTGCCAGCGGGGAAAAGTAATGCTGGTTCTCACTGCCTCCTGGAACCCCTCCAAATGCCCCAGACCATTTGGCCCTCTCTGCTTTCCTGCAGGCTCTATCCTCAAAAGCGCCTTTTTTCACTTTCGCCGCCCTCCGGTGGTAAAAATCAAACGTCCAGCTTTTGCTGCCACAGCAAAGGTGCCAGCGGGGAAAAGTAATGCTGGTCCTCATTGCCTCCTGGAACCTCTTCAAATGCCCCAGACAATTTGGCCCTCTCTGCTTTCCTGCGGACTCCATCCTCAAAAGCACCTGTTTTCGCTTTCGGCAGCCTCCGGAGCAAAAAAGACAAACGTCCAGGTTTTGCTGCCACAGCAAAGGTGCCAGCGGGGAAAAGTAATGCTGGTTCTCACTGCGTCATGGAACCTCTTCAAATGCCACAGACAATTTGGCCCTCTCTGCTTTCCTGCGGACTCCATCCTCAAAAGTACCTGTTTTCGCTTTCGTCAACCTCAGGAGAAAAAAAAGACAAACGTCCAGGTTTTGCTGCCACAGCAAATGTGCCAGCGGGGAAAGTTATGCTGGTCCTCATTGCCTCCTGGAACCTCTTCAAATGCCACAGACAATTTGGCCCTCTCTGCTTTCCTGCGGACTCCATCCTCAAAAGCACCTGTTTTCGCTTTCGGCAACCTCCGGATTAAAAAAGACAAACGTCCAGATTTTGCTGCCACAGCAGAGGTGCCAGCGGGGAAAAGTAATGCTGGTTCTCACTGCCTCCTGGAACCCTTTCAAATGCCCCAGACAATTTGGCCCTCTCTGCTTTCCTGCGGACTCCATCCTCAAAAGCACCTGTTTTCGCTTTCGGCATCCTCAGGAGCAAAAAAGACAAACGTCCAGCTTTTGCTGCCACAGCAAAGGTGCCAGCGGGGAAAAGTAATGCTGGTTCTCACTACTTCCTAGAACTCTTTCAAATGCCACAGACAATTTGGCCCTCTCTTCTTTCCTGCGGACTCCATCCTCAAAAGCACCTGTTTTCACTTTCGGCAACCTCAGGAGCAAAAAAGACAAACGTCCAGCTTTTGCTGCCACAGCAAAGATGCCAGAGGGGAAAAGTAATGCTGGTTCTCACTGCGACCTGGAACCTCTTCAAATGCCACAGACAATTTGGCCCTCTCTGCTTTCCTGCGGACTCTATCCTCAAAAGCACCTGTTTTCGCTTTCGGCAGCCTCCGAGGCAAAAAAGACAAACGTCTAGCTTTTGCTGCCACAGCAAAGGTGCCAGCCGGGAAAAGTAATGCTGGTTCTCACTGCCTCCTGGAACTCTTTCAAATGCCCCAGACAATTTGGCCCTCTCTGCTTTCCTGCGGACTCCATCCTCAAAAGCACCTTTTTTCGCTTTCGGCATCCTCAGGAGCAAAAAAGACAAACGTCCAGCTTTTGCTGCCACAGCAAAGGTGCCAGCGGGGAAAAGTAATGCTGGTTCTCACTGCCTCGTGGAACCCCTCCAAATGCCCCAGACCATTTGGCCCTCTCTGCTTTCCTGCAGGCTCTATCCTCAAAAGCGCCTTTTTTCACTTTCGCCGCCCTCCGGTGGTAAAAAGACAAACGTCCAGCTTTTGCTGCCACAGCAAAGGTGCCAGCGGGCAAAAGTAATGCTGGTTCTCACTGCCTCCTGGAACCCTTTCAAATGCCCCAGACAATTTGGCCCTCTCTGCTTTCCTGCGGACTCCATCCTCAAAAGCACCTGTTTTCGCTTTCGGCAGCCTCCGGAGCAAAAAAGACAAACGTCCAGGATTTGCTGCCACAGCAAAGGTGCCAGCTGGGAAAAGTAATGCTGGTTCTCACTGCCTCCTTGAACTCTTTCAAATGCCCCAGACAATTTGGCCCTCTCTGCTTTCCTGCGGACTCCATCCTCAAAAGCACCTGTTTTCGCTTTCGGCATCCTCAGGAGCAAAAAAGACAAACGTCCAGCTTTTGCTGCCACAGCAAAGGTGCCAGCGGGGAAAAGTAATGCTGGTTCTCACTGCCTCCTGGAACCCTTCCAAATGCCCCAGACCATTTGGCCCTCTCTGCTTTCCTGCGGACTCTATCCTCAAAAGCACCTTTTTTCACATTCGCCGCCCTCCGGTGGTAAAAAGAAAAACGTCCAGATTTTGCTGCCACAGCAGAGGTGCCAGCCGGGAAAAGTAATGCTGGTTCTCACTGCCTCCTGGAACCCTTTCAAATGCCCCAGACAATTTGGCCCTCTCTGCTTTCCTGCGGACTCCATCCTCAAAAGCACCTGTTTTCGCTTTCGGCAACCTCAGGAGCAAAAAAGACAAACGTCCAGGTTTTGCTGCCACAGCAAAGATGCCAGCAGGGAAAAGTAATGCTGGTGCTCAGTGCGTCCTGGAACCTCTTCAAATGCCACAGACAATTTGGCCCTCTCTGCTTTCCTGCGGACTCCTTCCGCAAAAGCACCTGTTTTCGCTTTCGGACACTTCCGGAGCAAAAAAGACAAACGTCCAGGTTTTGATGCCACAGCAAAGGTGCCAGCCGGGAAAAGTAATGCTGGTTCTTACTACCTCCTAGAACTCTTTCAAATGCCCCAGAGAATTTGGCCCTCTCTGCTTTCCTGCGGACTCCATCCTCAAAAGCACCTGTTTTCGCTTTCGGCATCCTCAGGAGCAAAAAAGACAAACGTCCAGCTTTTGCTGCCACAGCAGAGGTGCCAGCGGGGAAAAGTAATGCTGGTTCTCACTGCCTCCTGGAACCCTTTCAAATGCCCCAGACAATTTGGCCCTCTCTGCTTTCCTGCGGACTCCATCCTCAAAAGCACCTGTTTTCGCTTTCGGCAGCCTCCGGAGCAAAAAAGACAAACGTCCAGCTTTTGCTGCCACAGCAAAGGTGCCAGCGGGGAAAAGTAATGCTGGTTCTCACGGCCTCCTGGAACTCTATCAAATGCCACAGACAATTTGGCCCTCTCTGCTTTCCTGCGGACTCCATCCTCAAAAGCACCTGTTTTCGCTTTCGGCATCCTCAGGAGCAAAAAAGACAAACGTCCAGCTTTTGCTGCCACAGCAAAGGTGCCAGCCGGGAAAAGTAATGCTGGTTCTCACTGCCTCCTGGAACCCTTTCAAATGCCCCAGACTATTTGGCCCTCTCTGCTCTCCTGCGGACTCCATCCTCAAAAGCAGCTGTTTTCGCTTTCGGAAACCTCAGGAGCAAAAAAGACAAACGTCCAGGTTTTGCTGCCACAGCAAAGGTGCCAGCGGGCAAAAGTAATGCTGGTTCTCACTACCTCCTGGAACTCTTTCAAATGCCCCAGACAATTTGGCCCTCTCTGCTTTCCTGCGGACTCCATCCTCAAAAGCACCTGTTTTTGCTTTCGGCAACCTCCGGAGCAAAAAAGACAAACGTCCAGCTTTTGCTGCCACAGCAGAGGTGCCAGCGGGGAAAAGTAATGCTGGTTCTCACTGCCTCCTGGAACCCTTTCAAATGCCCCAGACAATTTGGCCCTCTCTGCTTTCCTGCGGACTCCATCCTCAAAAGCACCTGTTTTCGCTTTCGGCAGCCTCCAGAGCAAAAAAGACAAAACGTCCAGCTTTTGCTGCCACAGCAAAGATGCCAGCGGGGAAAAGTAATGCTGGTTCTCACTGCCTCCTGGAACCCTTTCAAATGCCCCAGACAATTTGGCCCTCTCTGCTTTCCTGCGGAATCCATCCTCAAAAGCACCTGTTTTCGCTTTCGGCATCCTCAGGAGCAAAAAAGACAAACGTCCAGCTTTTGCTGCCACAGCAAAGGTGCCAGCGGGCAAAAGTAATGCTGGTTCTCACTGCCTCCTGGAACCCTTTCAAATGCCCCAGACAATTTGGCCCTCTCTGCTTTCCTGCGGACTCCATCCTCAAAAGCACCTGTTTTCGCTTTCGGCAGCCTCCGGAGCAAAAAAGACAAACGTCCAGGTTTTGCTGCCACAGCAAAGGTGCCAGCTGGGAAAAGTAATGCTGGTTCTCACTGCCTCCTTGAACTCTTTCAAATGCCCCAGACAATTTGGCCCTCTCTGCTTTCCTGCGGACTCCATCCTCAAAAGCACCTGTTTTCGCTTTCGGCAACCTCAGGAGCAAAAAAGACAAACGTCCAGGTTTTGCTGCCACAGCAAAGGTGCCACCAGGGAAAAGTAATGCTGGTTCTCACTGCCTCCTGGAACCCCTCCAAATGCCCCAGACCATTTGGCCCTCTCTGCTTTCCTGCGGACTCTATCCTCAAAAGCACCTTTTTTCACATTCGCCGCCCTCCGGTGGTAAAAAGACAAACGTCCAGCTTGTGCTGCCACAGCAAAGGTGCCAGCGGGGAAAAGTGATGCTGGTCCTCATTGCCTCCTGGAACCTCTTCAAATGCCACAGACAATTTGGCCCTCTCTGCTTTCCTGCGGACTCCATCCTCAAAAGCACCTGTTTTCGCTTTCGGCAGCCTCCGGAGCAAAAAAGACAAACGTCCAGCTTTTGCTGCCACAGCAAAGGTGCCAGCGGGGAAAAGTAATGCTGGTTCTCACGGCCTCCTGGAACTCTATCAAATGCCACAGACAATTTGGCCCTCTCTGCTTTCCTGCGGACTCCATCCTCAAAAGCACCTGTTTTCGCTTTCGGCATCCTCAGGAGCAAAAAAGACAAACGTCCAGCTTTTGCTGCCACAGCAAAGGTGCCAGCCGGGAAAAGTAATGCTGGTTCTCACTGCCTCCTGGAACCCTTTCAAATGCCCCAGACTATTTCGCCCTCTCTGCTCTCCTGCGGACTCCATCCTCAAAAGCACCTGTTTTCGCTTTCGGAAACCTCAGGAGCAAAAAAGACAAACGTCCAGGTTTTGCTTCCACAGCAAAGGTGCCAGCGGGCAAAAGTAATGCTGGTTCTCACTGCCTCTTGGAACCCTTTCAAATGCCCCAGACAATTTGGCCCTCTCTGCTTTCCTGCGGACTCCATCCTCAAAAGCACCTGTTTTCGTTTTCGGCAGCCTCCGGAGCAAAAAAGACAAACGTCCAAGTTTTGCTGCCACAGCAAAGGTGCCAGCCGGGAAAAGTAATGCTGGTTCTCACTGCCTCCTGGAACCCTTTCAAATGCCCCAGACAATTTGGCCCTCTCTGCTTTCCTGCGGACTCCATCCTCAAAAGCACCTGTTTTCGCTTTCGGCATCCTCAGGAGCAAAAAAGACAAACGTCCAGCTTTTGCTGCCACAGCAAAGGTGCCAGCGGGGAAAAGTAATGCTGGTTCTCACTGCCTCCTGGAACCCTTTCAAATGCCCCAGACAATTTGGCCCTCTCTGCTTTCTTGCGGACTCCATCCTCAAAAGCACCTGTTTTCGCTTTCGGCAACCTCAGGAGCAAAAAAGACAAACGTCCAGCTTTTGCTGCCACAGCAAAGGTGCCAGCGGGGAAAAGTAATGCTGGTTCTCACTGCCTCCTGGAACCCTTTCAAATGCCACAGACAATTTGGCCCTCTCTGCTTTCCTGCGGACTCCATCCTCAAAAGCACCTGTTTTCGCTTTCGGCATCCTCAGGAGCAAAAAAGACAAACGTCCAGCTTTTGCTGCCACAGCAAAGGTGCCAGCGGGGAAAAGTAATGCTGGTTCTCACTGCCTCCTGGAACCCTTTCAAATGCCCCAGACAATTTGGCCCTCTCTGCTTTCCTGCAGACTCCATCCTCAAAAGCACCTGTTTTCGCTTTCGGCATCCTCCAGAGCAAAAAAGACAAACGTCCAGCTTTTGCTGCCACAGCAAAGGTGCCACCGGGGAAAAGTAATGCTGGTTCTCACTGCCTCCTGGAACCCTTTCAAATGCCCCAGACTATTTGGCCCTCTCTGCTTTCCTGCGGACTCCATCCTCAAAAGCACCTGTTTTCGCTTTCGGCAACCTCAGGAGCAAAAAAGACAAACGTCCAGCTTTTGCTGCCACAGCAAAGGTGCCAGCGGGCAAAAGTAATGCTGCTTCTCACTGCCTCCTGGAACTCTTTCAAATGCCCCAGACAATTTGGCCCTCTCTGCTTTCCTGCGGACTCCATCCTCAAAAGCACCTGTTTTCGCTTTCGGCAGCCTCCAGAGCAAAATAGACAAACGTCTAGGTTTTGCTGCCACAGCAAAGGTGCCAGCGGGGAAAAGTAATGCTGGTTCTCACTACCTCCTGGAACTCTTTCAAATGCCCCAGACAATTTGGCCCTCTCTGCTTTCCTGCGGACTCCATCCTCAAAAGCACCTGTTTTTGCTTTCGGCAACCTCCGGAGCAAAAAAAAACAAACGTCCAGCTTTTGCTGCCACAGCAGAGGTGCCAGCGGGGAAAAGTAATGCTGGTTCTCACTGCCTCCTGGAACCCTTTCAAATGCCACAGACAATTTGGCCCTCTCTGCTTTCCTGCGGACTCCATCCTCAAAAGCACCTGTTTTCGCTTTCGGCAGCCTCCAGAGCAAAAAAGACAAACGTCCAGCTTTTGCTGCCACAGCAAAGATGCCAGCGGGGAAAAGTAATGCTGGTTCTCACTGCCTCCTAGAACTCTTTCAAATGCCCCAGACAATTTGGCCCTCTCTGCTTTCCGGCGGACTCCATCCTCAAAAGCACCTGTTTTCGCTTTCGGCAACCTCCGGAGCAAAAAAGACAAACGTCCAGGTTTTGCTGCCACAGCAAAGGTGCCAGCGGGGAAAAGTAATGCTGGTTCTCACTGCCTCCTAGAACTCTTTCAAATGCCCCAGACAATTTGGCCCTCTCTGCTTTCCTGCGGACTCCATCCTCAAAAGCACCTGTTTTCGCTTTCGGCATCCTCAGGAGCAAAAAAGACAAACGTCCAGCTTTTGCTGCCACAGCAAAGGTGCCAGCGGGGAAAAGTAATGCTGGTTCTCACGGCCTCCTGGAACTCTATCAAATGCCACAGACAATTTGGCCCTCTCTGCTTTCCTGCGGACTCCATCCTCAAAAGCACCTGTTTTCGCTTTCGGCATCCTCAGGAGCAAAAAAGACAAACGTCCAGCTTTTGCTGCCACAGCAAAGGTGCCAGCGGGCAAAAGTAATGCTGGTTCTCACTGCCTCCTGGAACCCTTTCAAATGCCCCAGACAATTTGGCCCTCTCTGCTTTCCTGCGGACTCCATCCTCAAAAGCACCTGTTTTCGCTTTCGGCAGCCTCCGGAGCAAAAAAGACAAACGTCCAGGTTTTGCTGCCACAGCAAAGGTGCCAGCCGGGAAAAGTAATGCTGCTTCTCACTGCCTCCTGGAACTCTTTCAAATGCCACAGACAATTTGGCCCTCTCTGCTTTCCTGCGGACTCCATCCTCAAAAGCACCTGTTTTCGCATTCGGCAGCCTCCAGAGCAAAAAAGACAAACGTCCAGCTTTTGCTGCCACAGCAAAGGTTCCAGCGGGGAAAAGTAATGCTGGTTCTCACTACCTCCTAGAACTCTTTCAAATGCCACAGACAATTTGGCCCTCTCTGCTTTCCTGCGGACTCCATCCTCAAAAGCACCTGTTTTCGCTTTCGGCAGCCTCCAGAGCAAAAAAGACAAACGTCCAGGTTTTGCTGCCACAGCAAAGATGCCAGCGGGGAAAAGTAATGCTGGTTCTCACTGCATCCTGGAACCTCTTCAAATGCCACAGACAATTTGGCCCTCTCTGCTCTCCTGCGGACTCCATCCTCAAAAGAACCTGTTTTCGCTTTCGGAAACCTCAGGAGCAAAAAAGACAAACGTCCAGGTTTTGCTGCCACAGCAGAGGTGCCAGCAGGGAAAAGTAATGCTGGTTCTCACTGCCTCCTGGAACCCTTTCAAATGCCCCAGACAATTTGGCCCTCTCTGCTTTCCTGCGGACTCCATCCTCAAAAGCACCTGTTTTCGCTTTCGGCAGCCTCCGGAGCAAAAAAGACAAACGTCCAGCTTTTGCTGCCACAGCAAAGGTGCCAGCCGGGAAAAGTAATGCTGGTTCTCACTGCCTCCTGGAACCCTTTCAAATGCCCCAGACAATTTGGCCCTCTCTGCTTTCCTGCGGACTCCATCCTCAAAAGCACCTGTTTTCGCTTTCGGCATCCTCAGGAGCAAAAAAGACAAACGTCCAGGTTTTGCTGCCACAGCAAAGGTGCCAGCGGGGAAAAGTAATGCTGGTTCTCACTGCCTCCTGGAACCCTTTCAAATGCCCCAGACAATTTGGCCCTCTCTCCTTTCTTGCGGACTCCATCCTCAAAAGCACCTGTTTTCGCTTTCGGCAACCTCAGGAGCAAAAAAGACAAACGTCCAGCTTTTGCTGCCACACCAAAGGTGCCAGCGGGGAAAAGTAATGCTGGTTCTCACTGCGTCCTGGAACCTCTTCAAATGCCACAGACAATTTGGCCCTCTCTACTTTCCTGCGGACTCCATCCTCAAAAGCACCTGTTTTCGCTTTCGGCATCCTCAGGAGCAAAAAAGACAAACGTCCAGCTTTTGCTGCCACAGCAAAGGTGCCAGCGGGCAAAAGTAATGCTGGTTCTCACTGCCTCCTGGAACCCTTTCAAATGCCCCAGACAATTTGGCCCTCTCTGCTTTCCTGCGGACTCCATCCTCAAAAGCACCTGTTTTCGCTTTCGGCAGCCTCCGGAGCAAAAAAGACAAACGTCCAGCTTTTGCTGCCACAGCAAAGGTGCCAGCCGGGAAAAGTAATGCTGGTTCTCACTGCCTACTGGAACTCTTTCAAATGCCCCAGACAATTTGGCCCTCTCTGCTTTCCTGCGGACTCCATCCTCAAAAGCACCTGTTTTCGCTTTCGGCATCCTCAGGAGCAAAAAAGACAAACGTCCAGCTTTTGCTGCCACAGCAAAGGTGCCACCGGGGAAAAGTAATGCTGGTTCTCACTTCCTCGTGGAACCCCTCCAAATGCCCCAGACCATTTGGCCCTCTCTGCTTTCCTGCGGACTCTATCCTCAAAAGCACCTTTTTTCACATTCGCCGCCCTCCGGTGGTAAAAAGACAAACGTCCAGCTTGTGCTGCCACAGCAAAGGTGCCAGCGGGGAAAAGTGATGCTGGTCCTAATTGCCTCCTGGAACCTCTTCAAATGCCCCAGACAATTTGGCACTCTCTGCTTTCCTGCGGACTCCATCCTCAAAAGCACCTGTTTTCGCTTTCGGCAGCCTCCGGAGCAAAAAAGACAAACGTCCAGCTTTTGCTGCTACAGCAAAGGTGCCAGCGGGGAAAAGTAATGCTGGTTCTCACGGCCTCCTGGAACTCTATCAAATGCCACAGACAATTTGGCCCTCTCTGCTTTCCTGCGGACTCCATCCTCAAAAGCACCTGTTATCGCTTTCGGCATCCTCAGGAGCAAAAAAGACAAACGTCAAGCTTCTGCTGCCACAGCAAAGGTGCCAGCGGGCAAAAGTAATGCTGCTTCTCACTGCCTCCTGGGACCCTTTCAAATGCCCCAGACAATTTGGCCCTCTCTGCTTTCCTGCGGACTCCATCCTCAAAAGCACCTGTTTTCGCTTTCGGCAGCCTCCGGAGCAAAAAAGACAAACGTCCAGGTTTTGCTGCCACAGCAAAGGTGCCAGCGGGCAAAAGTAATGCTACTTCTCACTGCCTCCTGGAACTCTTTTAAATGCTTCAGACAATTTGGCCCTCTCTGCTTTCCTGCGGACTCCATCCTCAAAAGCACCTGTTTTCGCTTTCGGCAGCCTCCAGAGCAAAAAAGACAAACGTCCAGGTTTTGCTGCCACAGCAAAGATGCCAGCGGGGAAAAGTAATGCTGGTTCTCACTGCGTCCTGGAACCTCTTCAAATGCCACAGACAATTTGGCCCTCTCTGCTTTCCTGCGGACTCCATCCTCAAACGCACCTGTTTTCGCTTTCGGCATCCTCAGGAGCAAAAAAGACAAACGTCCAGGTTTTGCTGCCACAGCAAAGGTGCCAGCGGGCAAAAGTAATGCTGGTTCTCACTGCCTCCTGGAACCCTTTCAAATGCCCCAGACAATTTGGCCCTCTCTGCTTTCCTGCGGACTCCATCCTCAAAAGCACCTGTTTTCGCTTTCGGCAACCTCAGGAGCAAAAAAGACAAACGTCCAGCTTTTGCTGCCACAGCAAAGGTGCCAGCGGGGAAAAGTAATGCTGGTTCTCACTGCCTCCTGGAACCCTTTCAAATGCCCCAGACAATTTGGCCCTCTCTGCTTTCCTGCGGACTCAATCCTCAAAAGCACCTGTTTTCGCTTTCGGCAGCCTCCGGAGCAAAAAAGACAAACGTCCAGCTTTTGCTGCCACAGCAAAGGTGCCAGCGGCGAAAAGTAATGCTGGTTCTCACTGCCTCCTGGAACCCCTTCAAATGCCCCAGACCATTTGGCCCTCTCTGCTTTCCTGCGGACTCTATCCTCAAAAGCGCCTTTTTTCAATTTCGGCGCCCTCCGGTGGTAAAAAGACAAACGTCCAGCTTTTGCTGCCACAGCAAAGGTGCCAGCGGGGAAAAGTGATGCTGGTCCTCATTGCCTCCTGGAACCTCTTCAAATGCCACAGACAATTTGGCACTCTCTGCTTTCCTGCGGACTCCATCCTCAAAAGCACCTGTTTTCGCTTTCGGCAGCCTCCGGAGCAAAAAAGACAAACGTCCAGGTTTTGCTGCCACAGCAAAGGTGCCAGCCGGGAAAAGTAATGCTGGTTCTCACTGCCTCCTGGAACCCTTTCAAATGCCCCAGACAATTTGGCCCTCTCTGCTTTCCTGCGGACTCCATCCTCAAAAGCACCTGTTTTCGCTTTCGGCAGCCTCCAGAGCAAAAAAGACAAACGTCCAGCTTTTGCTGCCACAGCAAAGGTGCCACCGGGGAAAAGTAATGCTGGTTCTCACTGCCTCCTGGAACTCTTTCAAATGCCCCAGACAATTTGGCCCTCTCTGCTTTCCTGCGGACTCCATCCTCAAAAGCACCTTTTTTCGCTTTCGGCATCCTCCAGAGCAAAAAAGACAAACGTCCAGCTTTTGCTGCCACAGCAAAGGTGCCGCCGTGGAAAAGTAATGCTGGTTCTCACTGCCTCCTGGAACCCTTTCAAATGCACCACACAATTTGGCCCGCTCTGCTTTCCTGCAGACTCCATCCTCAAAAGCACCTTTATTCGCTTTCGGCATCCTCCAGAGCAAAAAAGACAAACGTCCAGCTTTTGCTGCCACAGCAAAGGTGCCACCGGGGAAAAGTAATGCTGGTTCTCACTGCCTCCTGGAACCCTTTCAAATGCCCCAGACAATTTGGCCCTCTCTGCTTTCCTGCGGACTCCATCCTCAAAAGCACCTTTTTTCGCTTTCGGCATCCTCCAGAGCAAAAAAGACAAACGTCCAGCTTTTGCTGCCACAGCAAAGGTGCCACCGGGGAAAAGTAATGCTGGTTCTCACTGCCTCCTGGAACCCTTTCAAATGCCCCAGACAATTTGGCCCTCTCTGCTTTCCTGCGGACTCCATCCTCAAAAGCACCTGTTTTCGCTTTCGGCATCCTCAGGAGCAAAAAAGACAAACGTCCAGGTTTTGCTGCCACAGCAAAGGTGCCAGCGGGCAAAAGTAATGCTGGTTCTCACTGCCTCCTGGAACCCTTTCAAATGCCCCAGACAATTTGGCCCTCTCTGCTTTCCTGCGGACTGCATCCTCAAAAGCACCTGTTTTCGCTTTCGGCAGCCTCCGGAGCAAAAAAGACAAACGTCCAGGTTTTGCTGCCACAGCAAAGGTGCCAGCCGGGAAAAGTAATGCTGGTTCTCACTGCCTCCTGGAACTCTTTCAAATGCCCCAGACAATTTGGCCCTCTCTGCTTTCCTGCGGACTCCATCCTCAAAAGCACCTGTTTTCGCTTTCGGCAGCCTCAGGAGCAAAAAAGACAAACGTCCAGCTTTTGCTGCCACAGCAAAGGTGCCACCGGGGAAAAGTAATGCTGGTTCTCACTGCCTCGTGGAACCCCTCCAAATGCCCCAGACCATTTGGCCCTCTCTGCTTTCCTGCGGACTCTATCCTCAAAAGCACCTTTTTTCACATTCGCCGCCCTCCGGTGGTAAAAAGACAAACGTCCAGCTTGTGCTGCCACAGCAAAGGTGCCAGCGGGGAAAAGTGATGCTGGTCCTAATTGCCTCCTGGAACCTCTTCAAATGCCACAGACAATTTGGCCCTCTCTGCTTTCCTGCGGACTCCATCCTCAAAAGCACCTGTTTTCGCTTTCGGCAGCCTCCGGAGCAAAAAAGACAAACGTCCAGCTTTTGCTGCTACAGCAAAGGTGCCAGCGGGCAAAAGTAATGCTGGTTCTCACGGCCTCCTGGAACTCTATCAAATGCCCCAGACAATTTGGCCCTCTCTGCTTTCCTGCGGACTCCATCCTCAAAAGCACCTGTTTTCGCTTTCGGCATCCTCAGGAGCAAAAAAGACAAACGTCCAGCTTTTGCTGCCACAGCAAAGGTGCCAGCGGGCAAAAGTAATGCTGGTTCTCACTGCCTCCTGGAACCCTTTCAAATGCCCCAGACAATTTGGCCCTCTCTGCTTTCGTGCGGACTCCATCCTCAAAAGCACCTGTTTTCGCTTTCGGCAGCCTCCGGAGCAAAAAAGACAAACGTCCAAGTTTTGCTGCCACAGCAAAGGTGCCAGCCGGGAAAAGTAATGCTGGTTCTCACTGCCTCCTGGAACCCTTTCAAATGCCCCAGACTATTTGGCCCTCTCTGCTTTCCTGCGGACTCCATCCTCAAAAGCACCTGTTTTCGCTTTCGGCATCCTCAGGAGCAAAAAAGACAAATTCCAGCTTTTGCTGCCACACCAAAGGTGCCAGCGGGGAAAAGTAATGCTGGTTCTCACTGCCTCCTGGAACCCTTTCAAATGCCCCAGACAATTTGGCCCTCTCTGCTTTCCTGCGGACTCCATCCTCAAAAGCACCTGTTTTCGCTTTCGGCAGCCTCCGGAGCAAAAAAGACAAACGTCCAGCTTTTGCTGCCACAGCAAATGTGCCAGCGGGCAAAAGTAATGCTGGTTCTCACTGCCTCCTGGAACCCTTTCAAATGCCCCAGACAATTTGGCCCTCTCTGCTTTCCTGCGGACTCCATCCTCAAAAGCACCTTTTTTCGCTTTCGGCATCCTCCAGAGCAAAAAAGACAAACGTCCAGCTTTTGCTGCCACAGCAAAGGTGCCAGCGGGGAAAAGTAATGCTGGTTCTCACTGCCTCCTGGAACCCCTTCAAATGCCCCAGACCATTTGGCCCTCTCTGCTTTCCTGCGGACTCTATCCTCAAAAGCGCCTTTTTTCAATTTCGGCGCCCTCCGGTGGTAAAAAGACAAACGTCCAGCTTTTGCTGCCACAGCAAAGGTGCCAGCGGGGAAAAGTGATGCTGGTCCTCATTGCCTCCTGGAACCTCTTCAAATGCCACAGACAATTTGGCACTCTCTGCTTTCCTGCGGACTCCATCCTCAAAAGCACCTGTTTTCGCTTTCGGCAGCCTCCGGAGCAAAAAAGACAAACGTCCAGCTTTTGCTGCCACAGCAAAGGTGCCAGCGGGGAAAAGTAATGCTGGTTCTCACTGCCTCCTGGAACTCTTTCAAATGCCCCAGACAATTTGGCCCTCTCTGCTTTCCTGCGGACTCCATCCTCAAAAGCACCTGTTTTCGCTTTCGGCATCCTCCGGAGCAAAAAAGACAAACGTCCAGGTTTTGCTGCCACAACAAAGGTGCCAGCGGGGAAAAGTAATGCTGGTTCTCACTGCCTCCTGGAACCCTTTCAAATGCCCCAGACAATTTGGCCCTCTCTGCTTTCCTGCGGACTCCATCCTCAAAAGCACCTGTTTTCGCTTTCGGCAGCCTCCGGAGCAAAAAAGACAAACGTCCAGGTTTTGCTGCCACAGCAAAGGTGCCAGCCGGGAAAAGTAATGCTGGTTCTCACTGCCTCCTGGAACTCTTTCAAATGCCCCAGACAATTTGGCCCTCTCTGCTTTCCTGCGGACTCCATCCTCAAAAGCACCTGTTTTCGCTTTCGGCAGCCTCCAGAGCAAAAAAGACAAACGTCCAGGTTTTGCTGCCACAGCAAAGGTGCCAGTGGGGAAAAGTAATGCTGGTTCTCACTGCCTCCTGGAACTCTTTCAAATGCCCCAGAAAATTTGGCCCTCTCTGCTTTCCTGCGGACTCCATCCTCAAAAGCACCTTTTTTCGCTTTCGGCATCCTCCAGAGCAAAAAAGACAAACGTCCAGCTTTTGCTGCCACAGCAAAGGTGCCACCGGGGAAAAGTAATGCTGGTTCTCACTGCCTCCTGGAACCCTTTCAAATGCACCACACAATTTGGCCCTCTCTGCTTTCCTGCGGACTCCATCCTCAAAAGCACCTGTTTTCGCTTTCGGCATCCTCCAGAGCAAAAAAGACAAACGTCCAGCTTTTGCTGCCACAGCAAAGGTGCCACCGGGGAAAAGTAATGCTGGTTCTCACTGCCTCCTGGAACCCTTTCAAATGCACCACACAATTTGGCCCTCTCTGCTTTCCTGCGGACTCCATCCTCAAAAGCACCTTTTTTCGCTTTCGGCATCCTCCAGAGCAAAAAAGACAAACGTCCAGCTTTTGCTGCCACAGCAAAGGTGCCAGCGGGGAAAAGTAATGCTGGTTCTCACTGCCTCCTGGAACCCTTTCAAATGCCACAGACAATTTGGCCCTCTCTACTTTCCTGCGGACTCCATCCTCAAAAGCACCTTTTTTCGCTTTCGGCAGCCTCCAGAGCAAAAAAGACAAACGTCCAGCTTTTGCTGCCACAGCAAAGGTGCCAGCGGCGAAAAGTAATGCTCGTTCTCACTGCGTCCTGGAACCCCTTCAAATGCCCCAGACAATTTGGCCCTCTCTGCTTTCCTGCGGACTCTATCCTCAAAAGCGCCTTTTTTCACTTTCGGCGCCCTCCGGTGGTAAAAAGACAAACGTCCAGCTTTTGCTGCCACAGCAAAGGTGCCAGCGGGGAAAAGTGATGCTGGTCCTCATTGCCTCCTGGAACCTCTTCAAATGCCACAGACAATTTGGCCCTCTCTGCTTTCCTGCGGACTCCATCCTCAAAAGCACCTTTTTTCGCTTTCGGCAGCCTCCAGAGCAAAAAAGACAAACGTCCAGCTTTTGCTGCCACAGCAAAGGTGCCAGCGGCGAAAAGTAATGCTGGTTCTCACTGCCTCCTGGAACCCTTTCAAATGCACCACACAATTTGGCCCTCTCTGCTTTCCTGCGGACTCCATCCTCAAAAGCACCTTTATTCGCTTTCGGCATCCTCCAGAGCAAAAAAGACAAACGTCCAGCTTTTGCTGCCACAGCAAAGGTGCCACCGGGGAAAAGTAATGCTGGTTCTCACTGCCTCCTGGAACCCTTTCAAATGCCACAGACAATTTGGCCCTCTCTGCTTTCCTGCGGACTCCATCCTCAAAAGCACCTGTTTTCGCTTTCGGCATCCTCAGGAGCAAAAAAGACAAACGTCCAGGTTTTGCTGCCACAGCAAAGGTGCCAGCGGGCAAAAGTAATGCTGGTTCTCACTGCCTCCTGGAACCCTTTCAAATGCCACAGACAATTTGGCCCTCTCTGCTTTCCTGCGGACTCCATCCTCAAAAGCACCTGTTTTCGCTTTCGGCAGCCTCCGGAGCAAAAAAGACAAACGTCCAGGTTTTGCTGCCACAGCAAAGGTGCCAGCCGGGAAAAGTAATGCTGGTTCTCACTGCCTCCTGGAACTCTTTCAAATCCCCGAGACAATTTGGCCCTCTCTGCTTTCCTGCGGACTCCATCCTCAAAAGCACCTGTTTTCGCTTTCGGCATCCTCAGGAGCAAAAAAGACAAACGTCCAGCTTTTGCTGCCACAGCAAAGGTGCCACCGGGGAAAAGTAATGCTGGTTCTCACTGCCTCGTGGAACCCCTCCAAATGCCCCAGACCATTTGGCCCTCTCTGCTTTCCTGCGGACTCTATCCTCAAAAGCACCTTTTTTCACATTCGCCGCCCTCCGGTGGTAAAAAGACAAACGTCCAGCTTTTGCTGCCACAGCAAAGATGCCAGCGGGGAAAAGTAATGCTGGTTCTCACTGCCTCCTGGAACTCTTTCAAATGCCCCAGACAATTTGGCCCTCTCTGCTTTCCTGCGGACTCCATCGTCAAAAGCACCTGTTTTCGCTTTCGGCATCCTCAGGAGCAAAAAAGACAAACGTCCAGCTTTTGCTGCCACAGCAAAGGTGCCAGCGGGGAAAAGTAATGCTGGTTCTCACTGCCTCCTGGAACCGTTTCAAATGCCCCAGACAATTTGGCCCTCTCTGCTTTCCTGCGGACTCCATCCTCAAAAGCACCTGTTTTCGCTTTCGGCAGCCTCCAGAGCAAAAAAGACAAACGTCCAGCTTTTGCTGCCACAGCAAAGGTGCCAGCCGGGAAAAGTAATGCTGGTCCTCATTACCTCCTGGAACCTCTTCAAAAGCCACAGACAATTTGGCCCTCTCTGCTTTCCTGCGGACTCCATCCTCAAAAGCACCTGTTTTCGCTTTCGGCAACCTCCGGAGCAAAAAAGACAAACGTCCAGGTTTTGCTGCCACAGCAAAGGTGCCAGCGGGGAAAAGTAATGCTGGTTCTCACTGCCTCCTGGAACCCTTTCAAATGCCCCAGACAATTTGGCCCTCTCTGCTTTCCTGCGGACTCCATCCTCAAAAGCACCTGTTTTCGCTTTCGGCAGCCTCCGGAGCAAAAAAGACAAACGTCCAGCTTTTGCTGCCACAGCAAAGGTGCCAGCGGCGAAAAGTAATGCTGGTTCTCACTGCCTCCTGGAACCCCTTCAAATGCCCCAGACAATTTGGCCCTCTCTGCTTTCCTGCGGACTCTATCCTCAAAAGCGCCTTTTTTCACTTTCGGCGCCCTCCGGTGGTAAAAAGACAAACGTCCAGCTTTTGCTGCCACAGCAAAGGTGCCAGCGGGGAAAAGTGATGCTGGTCCTCATTGCCTCCTGGAACCTCTTCAAATGCCCCAGACCATTTGGCCCTCTCTGCTTTCCTGCGGACTCCATCCTCAAAAGCACCTGTTTTCGCTTTCGGCAGCCTCCGGAGCAAAAAAGACAAACGTCCAGCTTTTGCTGCCACAGCAAAGATGCCAGCGGGGAAAAGTAATGCTGGTTCTCACTGCCTCCTGGAACTCTTTCAAATGCCCCAGACAATTTGGCCCTCTCTGCTTTCCTGCGGACTCCATCGTCAAAAGCACCTGTTTTCGCTTTCGGCATCCTCAGGAGCAAAAAAGACAAACGTCCAGCTTTTGCTGCCACAGCAAAGGTGCCAGCGGGGAAAAGTAATGCTGGTTCTCACTGCCTCCTGGAACCGTTTCAAATGCCCCAGACAATTTGGCCCTCTCTGCTTTCCTGCGGACTCCATCCTCAAAAGCACCTGTTTTCGCTTTCGGCAGCCTCCAGAGCAAAAAAGACAAACGTCCAGCTTTTGCTGCCACAGCAAAGGTGCCAGCCGGGAAAAGTAATGCTGGTCCTCATTACCTCCTGGAACCTCTTCAAAAGCCACAGACAATTTGGCCCTCTCTGCTTTCCTGCGGACTCCATCCTCAAAAGCACCTGTTTTCGCTTTCGGCAACCTCCGGAGCAAAAAAGACAAACGTCCAGGTTTTGCTGCCACAGCAAAGGTGCCAGCGGGGAAAAGTAATGCTGGTTCTCACTGCCTCCTGGAACCCTTTCAAATGCCCCAGACAATTTGGCCCTCTCTGCTTTCCTGCGGACTCCATCCTCAAAAGCACCTGTTTTCGCTTTCGGCAGCCTCCGGAGCAAAAAAGACAAACGTCCAGGTTTTGCTGCCACAGCAAAGGTGCCAGCCGGGAAAAGTAATGCTGGTTCTCACTGCCTCCTGGAACTCTTTCAAATGCCCCAGACAATTTGGCCCTCTCTGCTTTCCTGCGGACTCCATCCTCAAAAGCACCTGTTTTCGCTTTCGGCATCCTCAGGAGCAAAAAAGACAAACGTCCAGCTTTTGCTGCAACAGCAAATGTGCCAGCGGGGAAAAGTAATGCTGGTTCTCACTGCGTCCTGGAACCTCTTCAAATGCCCCAGACAATTTGGCCCTCTCTGCTTTCCTGCGGACTCTATCCTCAAAAGCACCTGTTTTCGCTTTCGGCAGCCTCCAGAGCAAAAAAGACAAACGTCCAGGTTTTGCTGCCACAGCAAAGGTGCCAGCGGGCAAAAGTAATGCTGGTTCTCACTGCCTCCTGGAACTCTTTCAAATGCCCCAGACTATTTGGCCCTCTCTGCTTTCCTGCGGACTCCATCCTCAAAAGCACCTGTTTTCGCTTTCGGCACCCTCCAGAGCAAAAAAGACAAACGTCCAGCTTTTGCTGCCACAGCAAAGGTGCCACCGGGGAAAAGTAATGCTGGTTCTCACTACCTCCTAGAACTCTTTCAAATGCCCCAGACAATTTGGCCCTCTCTGCTTTCCTGCGGACTCCATCCTCAAAAGCACCTGTTTTCGCTTTCGGCAGCCTCCGGAGCAAAAAAGACAAACGTCCAGGTTTTGCTGCCACAGCAAAGATGCCAGCGGGGAAAAGTAATGCTGGTTCTCACTGCGTCCTGGAACCTCTTCAAATGCCACAGACAATTTGGCCCTCTCTGCTTTCCTGCGGACTCCATCCTCAAAAGCACCTGTTTTTGCTTTCGGCAACCTCCGATCAAAAAAGACAAACGTCCAGGTTTTGCTGCCACAGCAAAGGTGCCAGCCGGGAAAAGTAATGCTGGTTCTCACTGCCTCCTGGAACCCTTTCAAATGCCTTAGACTATTTGGCCCTCTCTGCTTTCCTGCGGACTCCATCCTCAAAAGCACCTGTTTTCGCTTTCGGCAGCCTCAGGAGCAAAAAAGACAAACGTCCAGCTTTTGCTGCCACAGCAAAGGTTCCAGCGGGGAAAAGTAATGCTGGTTCTCACTACCTCCTAGAACTCTTTCAAATGCCACAGACAATTTGGCCCTCTCTGCTTTCCTGCGGACTCCATCCTCAAAAGCACCTGTTTTCGCTTTCGGCAGCCTCCAGAGCAAAAAAGACAAACGTCCAGGTTTTGCTGCCACAGCAAAGATGCCAGCGGGGAAAAGTAATGCTGGTTCTCACTGCATCCTGGAACCTCTTCAAATGCCACAGACAATTTGGCCCTCTCTGCTCTCCTGCGGACTCCATCCTCAAAAGCACCTGTTTTCGCTTTCGGAAACCTCAGGAGCAAAAAAGACAAACGTCCAGGTTTTGCTGCCACAGCAGAGGTGCCAGCAGGGAAAAGTAATGCTGGTTCTCACTGCCTCCTGGAACCCTTTCAAATGCCCCAGACAATTTGGCCCTCTCTGCTTTCCTGCGGACTCCATCCTCAAAAGCACCTGTTTTCGCTTTCGGCAGCCTCCGGAGCAAAAAAGACAAACGTCCAAGTTTTGCTGCCACAGCAAAGGTGCCAGCCGGGAAAAGTAATGCTGGTTCTCACTGCCTCCTGGAACCCTTTCAAATGCCCCAGACAATTTGGCCCTCTCTCCTTTCTTGCGGACTCCATCCTCAAAAGCACCTGTTTTCGCTTTCGGCAACCTCAGGAGCAAAAAAGACAAACGTCCAGCTTTTGCTGCCACACCAAAGGTGCCAGCGGGGAAAAGTAATGCTGGTTCTCACTGCGTCCTGGAACCTCTTCAAATGCCACAGACAATTTGGCCCTCTCTACTTTCCTGCGGACTCCATCCTCAAAAGCACCTGTTTTCGCTTTCGGCATCCTCAGGAGCAAAAAAGACAAACGTCCAGCTTTTGCTGCCACAGCAAAGGTGCCAGCGGGCAAAAGTAATGCTGGTTCTCACTGCCTCCTGGAACCCTTTCAAATGCCCCAGACAATTTGGCCCTCTCTGCTTTCCTGCGGACTCCATCCTCAAAAGCACCTGTTTTCGCTTTCGGCAGCCTCCGGAGCAAAAAAGACAAACGTCCAGCTTTTGCTGCCACAGCAAAGGTGCCAGCCGGGAAAAGTAATGCTGGTTCTCACTGCCTACTGGAACTCTTTCAAATGCCCCAGACAATTTGGCCCTCTCTGCTTTCCTGCGGACTCCATCCTCAAAAGCACCTGTTTTCGCTTTCGGCATCCTCAGGAGCAAAAAAGACAAACGTCCAGCTTTTGCTGCCACAGCAAAGGTGCCACCGGGGAAAAGTAATGCTGGTTCTCACTGCCTCGTGGAACCCCTCCAAATGCCCCAGACCATTTGGCCCTCTCTGCTTTCCTGCGGACTCTATCCTCAAAAGCACCTTTTTTCACATTCGCCGCCCTCCGGTGGTAAAAAGACAAACGTCCAGCTTGTGCTGCCACAGCAAAGGTGCCAGCGGGGAAAAGTGATGCTGGTCCTAATTGCCTCCTGGAACCTCTTCAAATGCCCCAGACAATTTGGCACTCTCTGCTTTCCTGCGGACTCCATCCTCAAAAGCACCTGTTTTCGCTTTCGGCAGCCTCCGGAGCAAAAAAGACAAACGTCCAGCTTTTGCTGCTACAGCAAAGGTGCCAGCGGGGAAAAGTAATGCTGGTTCTCACGGCCTCCTGGAACTCTATCAAATGCCACAGACAATTTGGCCCTCTCTGCTTTCCTGCGGACTCCATCCTCAAAAGCACCTGTTATCGCTTTCGGCATCCTCAGGAGCAAAAAAGACAAACGTCAAGCTTCTGCTGCCACAGCAAAGGTGCCAGCGGGCAAAAGTAATGCTGCTTCTCACTGCCTCCTGGGACCCTTTCAAATGCCCCAGACAATTTGGCCCTCTCTGCTTTCCTGCGGACTCCATCCTCAAAAGCACCTGTTTTCGCTTTCGGCAGCCTCCGGAGCAAAAAAGACAAACGTCCAGGTTTTGCTGCCACAGCAAAGGTGCCAGCGGGCAAAAGTAATGCTACTTCTCACTGCCTCCTGGAACTCTTTTAAATGCTTCAGACAATTTGGCCCTCTCTGCTTTCCTGCGGACTCCATCCTCAAAAGCACCTGTTTTCGCTTTCGGCAGCCTCCAGAGCAAAAAAGACAAACGTCCAGGTTTTGCTGCCACAGCAAAGATGCCAGCGGGGAAAAGTAATGCTGGTTCTCACTGCGTCCTGGAACCTCTTCAAATGCCACAGACAATTTGGCCCTCTCTGCTTTCCTGCGGACTCCATCCTCAAACGCACCTGTTTTCGCTTTCGGCAACCTCCGGAGCAAAAAAGACAAACGTCCAGGTTTTGCTGCCACAGCAAAGTGGCCAGCCAGGAAAAGTAATGCTGGTTCTCACTGCCTCCTGGAACCCTTTCAAATGCCCCAGACAATTTGGCCCTCTCTGCTTTCCTGCGGACTCCATCCTCAAAAGCACCTGTTTTCGCTTTCGGCATCCTCAGGAGCAAAAAAGACAAACGTCCAGGTTTTGCTGCCACAGCAAAGGTGCCAGCGGGCAAAAGTAATGCTGGTTCTCACTGCCTCCTGGAACCCTTTCAAATGCCCCAGACAATTTGGCCCTCTCTGCTTTCCTGCGGACTCCATCCTCAAAAGCACCTGTTTTCGCTTTCGGCAACCTCAGGAGCAAAAAAGACAAACGTCCAGGTTTTGCTGCCACAGCAAAGGTGCCAGCGGGGAAAAGTAATGCTGGTTCTCACTGCCTCCTGGAACCCTTTCAAATGCCCCAGACAATTTGGCCCTCTCTGCTTTCCTGCGGACTCAATCCTCAAAAGCACCTGTTTTCGCTTTCGGCAGCCTCCGGAGCAAAAAAGACAAACGTCCAGCTTTTGCTGCCACAGCAAAGGTGCCAGCGGCGAAAAGTAATGCTGGTTCTCACTGCCTCCTGGAACCCCTTCAAATGCCCCAGACCATTTGGCCCTCTCTGCTTTCCTGCGGACTCTATCCTCAAAAGCGCCTTTTTTCAATTTCGGCGCCCTCCGGTGGTAAAAAGACAAACGTCCAGCTTTTGCTGCCACAGCAAAGGTGCCAGCGGGGAAAAGTGATGCTGGTCCTCATTGCCTCCTGGAACCTCTTCAAATGCCACAGACAATTTGGCACTCTCTGCTTTCCTGCGGACTCCATCCTCAAAAGCACCTGTTTTCGCTTTCGGCAGCCTCCGGAGCAAAAAAGACAAACGTCCAGGTTTTGCTGCCACAGCAAAGGTGCCAGCCGGGAAAAGTAATGCTGGTTCTCACTGCCTCCTGGAACCCTTTCAAATGCCCCAGACAATTTGGCCCTCTCTGCTTTCCTGCGGACTCCATCCTCAAAAGCACCTGTTTTCGCTTTCGGCAGCCTCCAGAGCAAAAAAGACAAACGTCCAGCTTTTGCTGCCACAGCAAAGGTGCCACCGGGGAAAAGTAATGCTGGTTCTCACTGCCTCCTGGAACTCTTTCAAATGCCCCAGACAATTTGGCCCTCTCTGCTTTCCTGCGGACTCCATCCTCAAAAGCACCTTTTTTCGCTTTCGGCATCCTCCAGAGCAAAAAAGACAAACGTCCAGCTTTTGCTGCCACAGCAAAGGTGCCGCCGTGAAAAAGTAATGCTGGTTCTCACTGCCTCCTGGAACCCTTTCAAATGCACCACACAATTTGGCCCGCTCTGCTTTCCTGCAGACTCCATCCTCAAAAGCACCTTTATTCGCTTTCGGCATCCTCCAGAGCAAAAAAGACAAACGTCCAGCTTTTGCTGCCACAGCAAAGGTGCCACCGGGGAAAAGTAATGCTGGTTCTCACTGCCTCCTGGAACCCTTTCAAATGCCACAGACAATTTGGCCCTCTCTGCTTTCCTGCGGACTCCATCCTCAAAAGCACCTTTTTTCGCTTTCGGCATCCTCCAGAGCAAAAAAGACAAACGTCCAGCTTTTGCTGCCACAGCAAAGGTGCCACCGGGGAAAAGTAATGCTGGTTCTCACTGCCTCCTGGAACCCTTTCAAATGCCCCAGACAATTTGGCCCTCTCTGCTTTCCTGCGGACTCCATCCTCAAAAGCACCTGTTTTCGCTTTCGGCATCCTCAGGAGCAAAAAAGACAAACGTCCAGGTTTTGCTGCCACAGCAAAGGTGCCAGCGGGCAAAAGTAATGCTGGTTCTCACTGCCTCCTGGAACCCTTTCAAATGCCACAGACAATTTGGCCCTCTCTGCTTTCCTGCGGACTCCATCCTCAAAAGCACCTGTTTTCGCTTTCGGCAGCCTCCGGAGCAAAAAAGACAAACGTCCAGGTTTTGCTGCCACAGCAAAGGTGCCAGCCGGGAAAAGTAATGCTGGTTCTCACTGCCTCCTGGAACTCTTTCAAATGCCCCAGACAATTTGGCCCTCTCTGCTTTCCTGCGGACTCCATCCTCAAAAGCACCTGTTTTCGCTTTCGGCAGCCTCAGGAGCAAAAAAGACAAACGTCCAGCTTTTGCTGCCACAGCAAAGGTGCCACCGGGGAAAAGTAATGCTGGTTCTCACTGCCTCGTGGAACCCCTCCAAATGCCCCAGACCATTTGGCCCTCTCTGCTTTCCTGCGGACTCTATCCTCAAAAGCACCTTTTTTCACATTCGCCGCCCTCCGGTGGTAAAAAGACAAACGTCCAGCTTGTGCTGCCACAGCAAAGGTGCCAGCGGGGAAAAGTGATGCTGGTCCTAATTGCCTCCTGGAACCTCTTCAAATGCCACAGACAATTTGGCCCTCTCTGCTTTCCTGCGGACTCCATCCTCAAAAGCACCTGTTTTCGCTTTCGGCAGCCTCCGGAGCAAAAAAGACAAACGTCCAGCTTTTGCTGCTACAGCAAAGGTGCCAGCGGGCAAAAGTAATGCTGGTTCTCACGGCCTCCTGGAACTCTATCAAATGCCCCAGACAATTTGGCCCTCTCTGCTTTCCTGCGGACTCCATCCTCAAAAGCACCTGTTTTCGCTTTCGGCATCCTCAGGAGCAAAAAAGACAAACGTCCAGCTTTTGCTGCCACAGCAAAGGTGCCAGCGGGCAAAAGTAATGCTGGTTCTCACTGCCTCCTGGAACCCTTTCAAATGCCCCAGACAATTTGGCCCTCTCTGCTTTCGTGCGGACTCCATCCTCAAAAGCACCTGTTTTCGCTTTCGGCAGCCTCCGGAGCAAAAAAGACAAACGTCCAAGTTTTGCTGCCACAGCAAAGGTGCCAGCCGGGAAAAGTAATGCTGGTTCTCACTGCCTCCTGGAACCCTTTCAAATGCCCCAGACTATTTGGCCCTCTCTGCTTTCCTGCGGACTCCATCCTCAAAAGCACCTGTTTTCGCTTTCGGCATCCTCAGGAGCAAAAAAGACAAATTCCAGCTTTTGCTGCCACACCAAAGGTGCCAGCGGGGAAAAGTAATGCTGGTTCTCACTGCCTCCTGGAACCCTTTCAAATGCCCCAGACAATTTGGCCCTCTCTGCTTTCCTGCGGACTCCATCCTCAAAAGCACCTGTTTTCGCTTTCGGCAGCCTCCGGAGCAAAAAAGACAAACGTCCAGCTTTTGCTGCCACAGCAAATGTGCCAGCGGGCAAAAGTAATGCTGGTTCTCACTGCCTCCTGGAACCCTTTCAAATGCCCCAGACAATTTGGCCCTCTCTGCTTTCCTGCGGACTCCATCCTCAAAAGCACCTTTTTTCGCTTTCGGCATCCTCCAGAGCAAAAAAGACAAACGTCCAGCTTTTGCTGCCACAGCAAAGGTGCCAGCGGGGAAAAGTAATGCTGGTTCTCACTGCCTCCTGGAACCCCTTCAAATGCCCCAGACCATTTGGCCCTCTCTGCTTTCCTGCGGACTCTATCCTCAAAAGCGCCTTTTTTCAATTTCGGCGCCCTCCGGTGGTAAAAAGACAAACGTCCAGCTTTTGCTGCCACAGCAAAGGTGCCAGCGGGGAAAAGTGATGCTGGTCCTCATTGCCTCCTGGAACCTCTTCAAATGCCACAGACAATTTGGCACTCTCTGCTTTCCTGCGGACTCCATCCTCAAAAGCACCTGTTTTCGCTTTCGGCAGCCTCCGGAGCAAAAAAGACAAACGTCCAGCTTTTGCTGCCACAGCAAAGGTGCCAGCGGGGAAAAGTAATGCTGGTTCTCACTGCCTCCTGGAACTCTTTCAAATGCCCCAGACAATTTGGCCCTCTCTGCTTTCCTGCGGACTCCATCCTCAAAAGCACCTGTTTTCGCTTTCGGCATCCTCCGGAGCAAAAAAGACAAACGTCCAGGTTTTGCTGCCACAACAAAGGTGCCAGCGGGGAAAAGTAATGCTGGTTCTCACTGCCTCCTGGAACCCTTTCAAATGCCCCAGACAATTTGGCCCTCTCTGCTTTCCTGCGGACTCCATCCTCAAAAGCACCTGTTTTCGCTTTCGGCAGCCTCCGGAGCAAAAAAGACAAACGTCCAGGTTTTGCTGCCACAGCAAAGGTGCCAGCCGGGAAAAGTAATGCTGGTTCTCACTGCCTCCTGGAACTCTTTCAAATGCCCCAGACAATTTGGCCCTCTCTGCTTTCCTGCGGACTCCATCCTCAAAAGCACCTGTTTTCGCTTTCGGCAGCCTCCAGAGCAAAAAAGACAAACGTCCAGGTTTTGCTGCCACAGCAAAGGTGCCAGTGGGGAAAAGTAATGCTGGTTCTCACTGCCTCCTGGAACTCTTTCAAATGCCCCAGAAAATTTGGCCCTCTCTGCTTTCCTGCGGACTCCATCCTCAAAAGCACCTTTTTTCGCTTTCGGCATCCTCCAGAGCAAAAAAGACAAACGTCCAGCTTTTGCTGCCACAGCAAAGGTGCCACCGGGGAAAAGTAATGCTGGTTCTCACTGCCTCCTGGAACCCTTTCAAATGCACCACACAATTTGGCCCTCTCTGCTTTCCTGCGGACTCCATCCTCAAAAGCACCTGTTTTCGCTTTCGGCATCCTCCAGAGCAAAAAAGACAAACGTCCAGCTTTTGCTGCCACAGCAAAGGTGCCACCGGGGAAAAGTAATGCTGGTTCTCACTGCCTCCTGGAACCCTTTCAAATGCACCACACAATTTGGCCCTCTCTGCTTTCCTGCGGACTCCATCCTCAAAAGCACCTTTTTTCGCTTTCGGCATCCTCCAGAGCAAAAAAGACAAACGTCCAGCTTTTGCTGCCACAGCAAAGGTGCCAGCGGGGAAAAGTAATGCTGGTTCTCACTGCCTCCTGGAACCCTTTCAAATGCCACAGACAATTTGGCCCTCTCTACTTTCCTGCGGACTCCATCCTCAAAAGCACCTTTTTTCGCTTTCGGCAGCCTCCAGAGCAAAAAAGACAAACGTCCAGCTTTTGCTGCCACAGCAAAGGTGCCAGCGGCGAAAAGTAATGCTCGTTCTCACTGCGTCCTGGAACCCCTTCAAATGCCCCAGACAATTTGGCCCTCTCTGCTTTCCTGCGGACTCTATCCTCAAAAGCGCCTTTTTTCACTTTCGGCGCCCTCCGGTGGTAAAAAGACAAACGTCCAGCTTTTCCTGCCACAGCAAAGGTGCCAGCGGGGAAAAGTGATGCTGGTCCTCATTGCCTCCTGGAACCTCTTCAAATGCCACAGACAATTTGGCCCTCTCTGCTTTCCTGCGGACTCCATCCTCAAAAGCACCTTTTTTCGCTTTCGGCAGCCTCCAGAGCAAAAAAGACAAACGTCCAGCTTTTGCTGCCACAGCAAAGGTGCCAGCGGCGAAAAGTAATGCTGGTTCTCACTGCCTCCTGGAACCCTTTCAAATGCACCACACAATTTGGCCCTCTCTGCTTTCCTGCGGACTCCATCCTCAAAAGCACCTTTATTCGCTTTCGGCATCCTCCAGAGCAAAAAAGACAAACGTCCAGCTTTTGCTGCCACAGCAAAGGTGCCACCGGGGAAAAGTAATGCTGGTTCTCACTGCCTCCTGGAACCCTTTCAAATGCCACAGACAATTTGGCCCTCTCTGCTTTCCTGCGGACTCCATCCTCAAAAGCACCTGTTTTCGCTTTCGGCATCCTCAGGAGCAAAAAAGACAAACGTCCAGGTTTTGCTGCCACAGCAAAGGTGCCAGCGGGCAAAAGTAATGCTGGTTCTCACTGCCTCCTGGAACCCTTTCAAATGCCACAGACAATTTGGCCCTCTCTGCTTTCCTGCGGACTCCATCCTCAAAAGCACCTGTTTTCGCTTTCGGCAGCCTCCGATCAAAAAAGACAAACGTCCAGGTTTTGCTGCCACAGCAAAGGTGCCAGCCGGGAAAAGTAATGCTGGTTCTCACTGCCTCCTGGAACTCTTTCAAATCCCCGAGACAATTTGGCCCTCTCTGCTTTCCTGCGGACTCCATCCTCAAAAGCACCTGTTTTCGCTTTCGGCATCCTCAGGAGCAAAAAAGACAAACGTCCAGCTTTTGCTGCCACAGCAAAGGTGCCACCGGGGAAAAGTAATGCTGGTTCTCACTGCCTCGTGGAACCCCTCCAAATGCCCCAGACCATTTGGCCCTCTCTGCTTTCCTGCGGACTCTATCCTCAAAAGCACCTTTTTTCACATTCGCCGCCCTCCGGTGGTAAAAAGACAAACGTCCAGCTTTTGCTGCCACAGCAAAGATGCCAGCGGGGAAAAGTAATGCTGGTTCTCACTGCCTCCTGGAACTCTTTCAAATGCCCCAGACAATTTGGCCCTCTCTGCTTTCCTGCGGACTCCATCGTCAAAAGCACCTGTTTTCGCTTTCGGCATCCTCAGGAGCAAAAAAGACAAACGTCCAGGTTTTGCTGCCACAGCAAAGGTGCCAGCGGGGAAAAGTAATGCTGGTTCTCACTGCCTCCTGGAACCGTTTCAAATGCCCCAGACAATTTGGCCCTCTCTGCTTTCCTGCGGACTCCATCCTCAAAAGCACCTGTTTTCGCTTTCGGCAGCCTCCAGAGCAAAAAAGACAAACGTCCAGCTTTTGCTGCCACAGCAAAGGTGCCAGCCGGGAAAAGTAATGCTGGTCCTCATTACCTCCTGGAACCTCTTCAAAAGCCACAGACAATTTGGCCCTCTCTGCTTTCCTGCGGACTCCATCCTCAAAAGCACCTGTTTTCGCTTTCGGCAACCTCCGGAGCAAAAAAGACAAACGTCCAGGTTTTGCTGCCACAGCAAAGGTGCCAGCGGGGAAAAGTAATGCTGGTTCTCACTGCCTCCTGGAACCCTTTCAAATGCCCCAGACAATTTGGCCCTCTCTGCTTTCCTGCGGACTCCATCCTCAAAAGCACCTGTTTTCGCTTTCGGCAGCCTCCGGAGCAAAAAAGACAAACGTCCAGCTTTTGCTGCCACAGCAAAGGTGCCAGCGGCGAAAAGTAATGCTGGTTCTCACTGCCTCCTGGAACCCCTTCAAATGCCCCAGACAATTTGGCCCTCTCTGCTTTCCTGCGGACTCTATCCTCAAAAGCGCCTTTTTTCACTTTCGGCGCCCTCCGGTGGTAAAAAGACAAACGTCCAGCTTTTGCTGCCACAGCAAAGGTGCCAGCGGGGAAAAGTGATGCTGGTCCTCATTGCCTCCTGGAACCTCTTCAAATGCCCCAGACCATTTGGCCCTCTCTGCTTTCCTGCGGACTCCATCCTCAAAAGCACCTGTTTTCGCTTTCGGCAGCCTCCGGAGCAAAAAAGACAAACGTCCAGCTTTTGCTGCCACAGCAAAGATGCCAGCGGGGAAAAGTAATGCTGGTTCTCACTGCCTCCTGGAACTCTTTCAAATGCCCCAGACAATTTGGCCCTCTCTGCTTTCCTGCGGACTCCATCGTCAAAAGCACCTGTTTTCGCTTTCGGCATCCTCAGGAGCAAAAAAGACAAACGTCCAGCTTTTGCTGCCACAGCAAAGGTGCCAGCGGGGAAAAGTAATGCTGGTTCTCACTGCCTCCTGGAACCGTTTCAAATGCCCCAGACAATTTGGCCCTCTCTGCTTTCCTGCGGACTCCATCCTCAAAAGCACCTGTTTTCGCTTTCGGCAGCCTCCAGAGCAAAAAAGACAAACGTCCAGCTTTTGCTGCCACAGCAAAGGTGCCAGCCGGGAAAAGTAATGCTGGTCCTCATTACCTCCTGGAACCTCTTCAAAAGCCACAGACAATTTGGCCCTCTCTGCTTTCCTGCGGACTCCATCCTCAAAAGCACCTGTTTTCGCTTTCGGCAACCTCCGGAGCAAAAAAGACAAACGTCCAGGTTTTGCTACCACAGCAAAGGTGCCAGCGGGGAAAAGTAATGCTGGTTCTCACTGCCTCCTGGAACCCTTTCAAATGCCCCAGACAATTTGGCCCTCTCTGATTTCCTGCGGACTCCATCCTCAAAAGCACCTGTTTTCGCTTTCGGCAGCCTCCGGAGCAAAAAAGACAAACGTCCAGGTTTTGCTGCCACAGCAAAGGTGCCAGCCGGGAAAAGTAATGCTGGTTCTCACTGCCTCCTGGAACTCTTTCAAATGCCCCAGACAATTTGGCCCTCTCTGCTTTCCTGCGGACTCCATCCTCAAAAGCACCTGTTTTCGCTTTCGGCATCCTCAGGAGCAAAAAAGACAAACGTCCAGCTTTTGCTGCAACAGCAAATGTGCCAGCGGGGAAAAGTAATGCTGGTTCTCACTGCGTCCTGGAACCTCTTCAAATGCCCCAGACAATTTGGCCCTCTCTGCTTTCCTGCGGACTCTATCCTCAAAAGCACCTGTTTTCGCTTTCGGCAGCCTCCAGAGCAAAAAAGACAAACGTCCAGGTTTTGCTGCCACAGCAAAGGTGCCAGCGGGCAAAAGTAATGCTGGTTCTCACTGCCTCCTGGAACTCTTTCAAATGCCCCAGACTATTTGGCCCTCTCTGCTTTCCTGCGGACTCCATCCTCAAAAGCACCTGTTTTCGCTTTCGGCACCCTCCAGAGCAAAAAAGACAAACGTCCAGCTTTTGCTGCCACAGCAAAGGTGCCACCGGGGAAAAGTAATGCTGGTTCTCACTACCTCCTAGAACTCTTTCAAATGCCCCAGACAATTTGGCCCTCTCTGCTTTCCTGCGGACTCCATCCTCAAAAGCACCTGTTTTCGCTTTCGGCAGCCTCCGGAGCAAAAAAGACAAACGTCCAGGTTTTGCTGCCACAGCAAAGATGCCAGCGGGGAAAAGTAATGCTGGTTCTCACTGCGTCCTGGAACCTCTTCAAATGCCACAGACAATTTGGCCCTCTCTGCTTTCCTGCGGACTCCATCCTCAAAAGCACCTGTTTTTGCTTTCGGCAACCTCCGATCAAAAAAGACAAACGTCCAGGTTTTGCTGCCACAGCAAAGGTGCCAGCCGGGAAAAGTAATGCTGGTTCTCACTGCCTCCTGGAACCCTTTCAAATGCCTTAGACTATTTGGCCCTCTCTGCTTTCCTGCGGACTCCATCCTCAAAAGCACCTGTTTTCGCTTTCGGCAGCCTCAGGAGCAAAAAAGACAAACGTCCAGCTTTTGCTGCCACAGCAAAGGTGCCAGCGGGGAAAAGTAATGCTGGTTCTCACTACCTCCTAGAACTCTTTCAAATGCCACAGACAATTTGGCCCTCTCTGCTTTCCTGCGGACTCCATCCTCAAAAGCACCTGTTTTCGCTTTCGGCATCCTCAGGAGCAAAAAAGACAAACGTCCAGCTTTTGCTGCAACAGCAAATGTGCCAGCGGGGAAAAGTAATGCTGGTTCTCACTGCGTCCTGGAACCTCTTCAAATGCCCCAGACAATTTGGCCCTCTCTGCTTTCCTGCGGACTCCATCCTCAAAAGCACCTGTTTTCGCTTTCGGCACCCTCCAGAGCAAAAAAGACAAACGTCCAGGTTTTGCTGCCACAGCAAAGGTGCCAGCGGGCAAAAGTAATGCTGGTTCTCACTGCGTCCTGGAACCTCTTCAAATGCCACAGACAATTTGGCCCTCTCTGCTTTCCTGCGGACTCCATCCTCAAAAGCACCTGTTTTCGCTTTCGGCACCCTCCAGAGGAAAAAAGACAAACGTCCAGCTTTTGCTGCAACAGCAAATGTGCCAGCGGGGAAAAGTAATGCTGGTTCTCACTGCGTCCTGGAACCTCTTCAAATGCCCCAGACAATTTGGCCCTCTCTGCTTTCCTGCGGACTCCATCCTCAAAAGCACCTGTTTTCGCTTTCGGCAGCCTCCAGAGCAAAAAAGACAAACGTCCAGCTTTTGCTGCCACAGCAAAGGTGCCAGCGGGCAAAAGTAATGCTGGTTCTCACTGCCTCCTGGAACCTCTTCAAATGCCACAGACAATTTGGCCCTCTCTGCTTTCCTGCGGACTCCATCCTCAAAAGCACCTGTTTTCGCTTTCGGCACCCTCCAGAGCAAAAAAGACAAACGTCCAGCTTTTGCTGCCACAGCAAAGGTGCCACCGGGGAAAAGTAATGCTGGTTCTCACTACCTCCTAGAACTCTTTCAAATGCCCCAGACAATTTGGCCCTCTCTGCTTTCCTGCGGACTCCATCCTCAAAAGCACCTGTTTTCGCTTTCGGCAGCCTCCGGAGCAAAAAAGACAAACGTCCAGGTTTTGCTGCCACAGCAAAGATGCCAGCGGGGAAAAGTAATGCTGGTTCTCACTGCGTCCTGGAACCTCTTCAAATGCCACAGACAATTTGGCCCTCTCTGCTTTCCTGCGGACTCCATCCTCAAAAGCACCTGTTTTTGCTTTCGGCAACCTCCGAGCAAAAAATACAAACGTCCAGGTTTTGCTGCCACAGCAAAGGTGCCAGCCGAGAAAAGTAATGCTGGTTCTCACTGCCTCCTGGAACCCTTTCAAATGCCTTAGACTATTTGGCCCTCTCTGCTTTCCTGCGGACTCCATCCTCAAAAGCACCTGTTTTCGCTTTCGGCAACCTCAGGAGCAAAAAAGACAAACGTCCAGCTTTTGCTGCCACAGCAAAGGTGCCAGCGGGGAAAAGTAATGCTGGTTCTCACTACCTCCTAGAACTCTTTCAAATGCCACAGACAATTTGGCCCTCTCTGCTTTCCTGCGGACTCCATCCTCAAAAGCACCTGTTTTCGCTTTCGGCATCCTCAGGAGCAAAAAAGACAAACGTCCAGCTTTTGCTGCAACAGCAAATGTGCCAGCGGGGAAAAGTAATGCTGGTTCTCACTGCGTCCTGGAACCTCTTCAAATGCCCCAGACAATTTGGCCCTCTCTGCTTTCCTGCGGACTCCATCCTCAAAAGCACCTGTTTTCGCTTTCGGCAGCCTCCAGAGCAAAAAAGACAAACGTCCAGGTTTTGCTGCCACAGCAAAGGTGCCAGCGGGCAAAAGTAATGCTGGTTCTCACTGCCTCCTGGAACCTCTTCAAATGCTACAGACAATTTGGCCCTCTCTGCTTTCCTGCGGACTCCATCCTCAAAAGCACCTGTTTTCGCTTTCGGCAGCCTCCAGAGCAAAAAAGACAAACGTCCAGGTTTTGCTGCCACAGCAAAGGTGCCAGCGGGGAAAAGTAATGCTGGTTCTCACTACCTCCTAGAACTCTTTCAAATGCCACAGACAATTTGGCCCTCTCTGCTTTCCTGCGGACTCCATCCTCAAAAGCACCTGTTTTCGCTTTCGGCAGCCTCAGGAGCAAAAAAGACAAACGTCCAGGTTTTGCTGCCACAGCAAAGATGCCAGCGGGGAAAAGTAATGCTGGTTCTCACTGCGTCCTGGAACCTCTTCAAATGCCACAGACAATTTGGCCCTCTCTGCTTTCCTGCGGACTCCATCCTCAAAAGCACCTGTTTATGCTTTCGGCAACCTCCGAGCAAAAAAGACAAACGTCCAGGTTTTGCTGCCACAGCAAAGGTGCCAGCGGGGAAAAGTAATGCTGGTTCTCACTGCCTCCTGGAACCCTTTCAAATGCCCCAGACTATTTGGCCCTCTCTGCTTTCCTGCGGACTCCATCCTCAAAAGCACCTGTTTTCGCTTTCGGCATCCTCAGGAGCAAAAAGGACAAACGTCCAGGTTTTGCTGCCACAGCAAAGGTGCCAACGGGGAAAAGTAATGCTGGTTCTCACTGCCTCCTGGAACCCTTTCAAATGCCCCAGACTATTTGGCCCTCTCTGCTTTCCTGCGGACTCCATCCTCAAAAGCACCTGTTTTCGCTTTCGGCAGCCTCAGGAGCAAAAAAGACAAACGTCCAGCTTTTGCTGCCACAGCAAAGGTGCCAGCGGGGAAAAGTAATGCTGGTTCTCACTACCTCCTAGAACTCTTTCAAATGCCCCAGACAATTTGGCCCTCTCTGCTTTCCTGCGGACTCCATCCTCAAAAGCACCTGTTTTCGCTTTCGGCAGCCTCCAGAGCAAAAAAGACAAACGTCCAGGTTTTGCTGCCACAGCAAAGGTGCCAGCGGGGAAAAGTAATGCTGGTTCTCACTGCGTCCTGGAACCTCTTCAAATGCCACAGACAATTTGGCCCTCTCTGCTTTCCTGCGGACTCCATCCTCAAAAGCACCTGTTTTCGCTTTCGGCAACCTCAGGAGCAAAAAAGACAAACGTCCAGGTTTTGCTGCCACAGCAAAGGTGCCAGCCGGGAAAAGTAATGCTGGTTCTCACTGCCTCCTGGAACCCTTTCAAATGCCCCAGACTATTTGGCCCTCTCCGCTTTCCTGCGGACTCCATCATCAAAAGCACCTTTTTTCGCTTTCGGCATCCTCAGGAGCAAAAAAGACAAACGTCCAGCTTTTGCTGCCACAGCAAAGGTGCCACCGGGGAAAAGTAATGCTGGTTCTCACTGCCTCCTGGAACCCTTTCAAATGCCTTAGACTATTTGGCCCTCTCTGCTTTCCTGCGGACTCCATCCTCAAAAGCACCTGTTTTCGCTTTCGGCAACCTCAGGAGCAAAAAAGACAAACGTCCAGCTTTTGCTGCCACAGCAAAGGTGCCAGCGGGGAAAAGTAATGCTGGTTCTCACTACCTCCTAGAACTCTTTCAAATGCCACAGACAATTTGGCCCTCTCTGCTTTCCTGCGGACTCCATCCTCAAAAGCACCTGTTTTCGCTTTCGGCATCCTCAGGAGCAAAAAAGACAAACGTCCAGCTTTTGCTGCAACAGCAAATGTGCCAGCGGGGAAAAGTAATGCTGGTTCTCACTGCGTCCTGGAACCTCTTCAAATGCCCCAGACAATTTGGCCCTCTCTGCTTTCCTGCGGACTCCATCCTCAAAAGCACCTGTTTTCGCTTTCGGCAGCCTCCAGAGCAAAAAAGACAAACGTCCAGGTTTTGCTGCCACAGCAAAGGTGCCAGCGGGCAAAAGTAATGCTGGTTCTCACTGCCTCCTGGAACCTCTTCAAATGCTACAGACAATTTGGCCTTCTCTGCTTTCCTGCGGACTCCATCCTCAAAAGCACCTGTTTTCGCTTTCGGCAGCCTCCAGAGCAAAAAAGACAAACGTCCAGCTTTTGCTGCCACAGCAAAGGTGCCAGCGGGGAAAAGTAATGCTGGTTCTCACTACCTCCTAGAACTCTTTCAAATGCCACAGACAATTTGGCCCTCTCTGCTTTCCTGCGGACTCCATCCTCAAAAGCACCTGTTTTCGCTTTCGGCAGCCTCAGGAGCAAAAAAGACAAACGTCCAGGTTTTGCTGCCACAGCAAAGATGCCAGCGGGGAAAAGTAATGCTGGTTCTCACTGCGTCCTGGAACCTCTTCAAATGCCACAGACAATTTGGCCCTCTCTGCTTTCCTGCGGACTCCATCCTCAAAAGCACCTGTTTATGCTTTCGGCAACCTCCGAGCAAAAAAGACAAACGTCCAGGTTTTGCTGCCACAGCAAAGGTGCCAGCGGGGAAAAGTAATGCTGGTTCTCACTGCCTCCTGGAACCCTTTCAAATGCCCCAGACTATTTGGCCCTCTCTGCTTTCCTGCGGACTCCATCCTCAAAAGCACCTGTTTTCGCTTTCGGCATCCTCAGGAGCAAAAAGGACAAACGTCCAGGTTTTGCTGCCACAGCAAAGGTGCCAACGGGGAAAAGTAATGCTGGTTCTCACTGCCTCCTGGAACCCTTTCAAATGCCCCAGACTATTTGGCCCTCTCTGCTTTCCTGCGGACTCCATCCTCAAAAGCACCTGTTTTCGCTTTCGGCAGCCTCAGGAGCAAAAAAGACAAACGTCCAGATTTTGCTGCCACAGCAAAGGTGCCAGCGGGGAAAAGTAATGCTGGTTCTCACTACCTCCTAGAACTCTTTCAAATGCCCCAGACAATTTGGCCCTCTCTGCTTTCCTGCGGACTCCATCCTCAAAAGCACCTGTTTTCGCTTTCGGCAGCCTCCAGAGCAAAAAAGACAAACGTCCAGGTTTTGCTGCCACAGCAAAGGTGCCAGCGGGGAAAAGTAATGCTGGTTCTCACTGCGTCCTGGAACCTCTTCAAATGCCACAGACAATTTGGCCCTCTCTGCTTTCCTGCGGACTCCATCCTCAAAAGCACCTGTTTTCGCTTTCGGCAACCTCAGGAGCAAAAAAGACAAACGTCCAGGTTTTGCTGCCACAGCAAAGGTGCCAGCCGGGAAAAGTAATGCTGGTTCTCACTGCCTCCTGGAACCCTTTCAAATGCCCCAGACTATTTGGCCCTCTCCGCTTTCCTGCGGACTCCATCCTCAAAAGCACCTTTTTTCGCTTTCGGCATCCTCAGGAGCAAAAAAGACAAACGTCCAGCTTTTGCTGCCACAGCAAAGGTGCCAGCGGGAAAAAGTAATGCTGGTTCTCACTGCCTCCTGGAACCTCTTCAAATGCCACAGACTATTTGTCTCTCTCTGCTTTCCTGCGGACTCCATCCTCAAAAGCACCTGTTTTCGCTTTCGGCATCCTCAGGAGCAAAAAAGACAAATGTCCAGGTTTTGCTGCCACAGCAAAGATGCCAGTGGGGAAAAGTAATGCTGGTTCTCACTGCGTCCTCGAACCTCTTCAAATGCCACAGACAATTTGGCCCTCTCTGCTTTCCTGCGGACTCCATCCTCAAAAGCACCTGTTTTCGCTTTCGGCAGCCTCCAGAGCAAAAAAGACAAACGTCCAGGTTTTGCTGCCACAGCAAAGGTGCCAGCGGGCAAAAGTAATGCTGGTTCTCACTGCCTCCTGGAACCTCTTCAAATGCCACAGACAATTTGGCCCTCTCTGCTTTCCTGCGGACTCCATCCTCAAAAGCACCTGTTTTCGCTTTCGGCACCCTCCAGAGCAAAAAAGACAAACGTCCAGCTTTTGCTGCCACAGCAAAGGTGCCAGCGGGGAAAAGTAATGCTGGTTCTCACTACCTCCTAGAACTCTTTCAAATGCCACAGACAATTTGGCCCTCTCTGCTTTCCTGCGGACTCCATCCTCAAAAGCACCTGTTTTCGCTTTCGGCAGCCTCCAGAGCAAAAAAGACAAACGTCCAGGTTTTGGTGCCACAGCAAAGGTGCCAGCGGGCAAAAGTAATGCTGGTTCTCACTGCCTCCTGGAACCTCTTCAAATGCCACAGACAATTTGGCCCTCTCTGCTTTCCTGCGGACTCCATCCTCAAAAGCACCTGTTTATGCTTTCGGCAACCTCCAGAGCAAAAAAGACAAACGTCCAGGTTTTGCTGCCACAGCAAAGGTGCCAGCCGGGAAAAGTAATGCTGGTTCTCACTGCCTCCTGGAACCCTTTCAAATGCCCCAGACTATTTGGCCCTCTCTGCTTTCCTGCGGACTCCATCCTCAAAAGCACCTGTTTTCGCTTTCGGCATCCTCAGGAGCAAAAAGGACAAACGTCCAGCTTTTGCTGCCACAGCAAAGGTTCCAACGGGCAAAAGTAATGCTGGTTCTCACTGCCTCCTGGAACCCTTTCAAATGCCCCAGACTATTTGGCCCTCTCTGCTTTCCTGCGGACTCCATCCTCAAAAGCACCTGTTTTCGCTTTCGGCAGCCTCAGGAGCAAAAAAGACAAACGTCCAGCTTTTGCTGCCACAGCAAAGGTGCCAGCGGGGAAAAGTAATGCTGGTTCTCACTACCTCCTAGAACTCTTTCAAATGCCACAGACAATTTGGCCCTCTCTGCTTTCCTGCGGACTCCATCCTCAAAAGCACCTGTTTTCGCTTTCGGCATCCTCAGGAGCAAAAAAGACAAACGTCCAGCTTTTGCTGCAACAGCAAATGTGCCAGCGGGGAAAAGTAATGCTGGTTCTCACTGCCTCCTGGAACCTCTTCAAATGCCCCAGACAATTTGGCCCTCTCTGCTTTCCTGCGGACTCCATCCTCAAAAGCACCTGTTTTCGCTTTCGGCAGCCTCCAGAGCAAAAAAGACAAACGTCCAGGTTTTGCTGCCACAGCAAAGGTGCCAGCGGGCAAAAGTAATGCTGGTTCTCACTGCCTCCTGGAACCCTTTCAAATGCCCCAGACTATTTGGCCCTCTCTGCTTTCCTGCGGACTCCATCCTCAAAAGCACCTGTTTTCGCTTTCGGCAGCCTCAGGAGCAAAAAAGACAAACGACCAGCTTTTGCTGCCACAGCAAAGGTGCCAGCCGGGAAAAGTAATGCTGGTTCTCACTGCCTCCTGGAACCCTTTCAAATGCCCCAGACTATTTGGCCCTCTCTGCTTTCCTGCGGACTCCATCATCAAAAGCACCTTTTTTCGCTTTCGGCAGCCTCCGGAGCAAAAAAGACAAACGTCCAGGTTTTGCTGCCACAGCAAAGATGCCAGTGGGGAAAAGTAATGCTGGTTCTCACTGCGTCCTGGAACCTCTTCAAATGCCACAGACAATTTGGCCCTCTCTGCTTTCCTGCCGACTCCATCCTCAAAAGCACCTGTTTTCGCTTTCGGCAACCTCCGAGCAAAAAAGACAAACGTCCAGGTTTTGCTGCCACAGCAAAGGTGCCAGCCGGAAAAAGTAATGCTGGTTCTCACTGCCTCCTGGAACCCTTTCAAATGCCCCAGACTATTTGGCCCTCTCTGCTTTCCTGCGGACTCCATCCTCAAAAGCACCTGTTTTCGCTTTCGGCATCCTCAGGAGCAAAAAGGACAAACGTCCAGCTTTTGCTGCCACAGCAAAGGTGCCAACGGGCAAAAGTAATGCTGGTTCTCACTGCCTCCTGGAACCCTTTCAAATGCCCCAGACTATTTGGCCCTCTCTGCTTTCCTGCGGACTCCATCCTCAAAAGCACCTGTTTTCGCTTTCGGCATCCTCAGGAGCAAAAAAGACAAACGTCCAGCTTTTGCTGCCACAGCAAAGGTGCCAGCGGGGAAAAGTAATGCTGGTTCTCACTACCTCCTGGAACTCTTTCAAATGCCACAGACAATTTGGCCCTCTCTGCTTTCCTGCGGACTCCATCCTCAAAAGCACCTGTTTTCGCTTTCGGCAGCCTCCAGAGCAAAAAAGACAAACGTCCAGGTTTTGCTGCCACAGCAAAGGTGCCAGCGGGGAAAAGTAATGCTGGTTCTCACTGCCTCCTGGAACCACTTCAAATGCCACAGACAATTTGGCCCTCTCTGCTTTCCTGCGGACTCCATCCTCAAAAGCACCTGTTTTCGCTTTCGGCAACCTCCGGAGCAATAAAGACAAACGTCCAGGTTTTGCTGCCACAGCAAAGGTGCCAGCGGGGAAAAGTAATGCTGGTTCTCACTGCCTCCTGGAACCCTTTCAAATGCCCCAGACTATTTGGCCCTCTCTGCTTTCCTGCGGACTCCATCATCAAAAGCACCTTTTTTCGCTTTCGGCAGCCTCCAGAGCAAAAAAGACAAACGTCCAGCTTTTGCTGCCACAGCAAAGGTGCCAGCCGGGAAAAGTAATGCTGGTTCTCACTGCCTCCTGGAACCTCTTCAAATGCCACAGACAATTTGGCCCTCTCTGCTTTCCTGCGGACTCCATCCTCAAAAGCACCTGTTTTCGCTTTCGGCAGCCTCCAGAGCAAAAAAGACAAACGTCCAGGTTTTGCTGCCACAGCAAAGATGCCAGCGGCGAAAAGTAATGCTGGTTCTCACTGCGTCCTGGAACCTCTTCAAATGCCACAGACAATTTGGCCCTCTCTGCTTTCCTGCGGACTCCATCCTCAAAAGCACCTGTTTTCGCTTTCGGCACCCTCCAGAGCAAAAAAGACAAACGTCCAGCTTTTGCTGCCACAGCAAAGGTGCCAGCGGGGAAAAGTAATGCTGGTTCTCACTACCTCCTAGAACTCTTTCAAATGCCACAGACAGTTTGGCCCTCTCTGCTTTCCTGCGGACTCCATCCTCAAAAGCACCTGTTTTCGCTTTCGGCAGCCTCCAGAGCAAAAAAGACAAACGTCCAGGTTTTGCTGCCACAGCAAAGGTGCCAGCGGGGAAAAGTAATGCTGGTTCTCACTGCGTCCTGGAACCTCTTCAAATGCCACAGACAATTTGGCCCTCTCTGCTTTCCTGCGGACTCCATCCTCAAAAGCACCTGTTTTCGCTTTCGGCAACCTCAGGAGCAAAAAAGACAAACGTCCAGGTTTTGCTGCCACAGCAAAGGTGCCAGCCGGGAAAAGTAATGCTGGTTCTCACTGCCTCCTGGAACCCTTTCAAATGCCCCAGACTATTTGGCCCTCTCCGCTTTCCTGCGGACTCCATCATCAAAAGCACCTGTTTTCGCTTTCGGCATCCTCAGGAGCAAAAAAGACAAACGTCCAGCTTTTGCTGCCACAGCAAAGGTGCCAGCGGGAAAAAGTAATGCTGGTTCTCACTGCCTCCTGGAACCCTTTCAAATGCCCCAGACTATTTGTCTCTCTCTGCTTTCCTGCGGACTCCATCCTCAAAAGCACCTGTTTTCGCTTTCGGCATCCTCAGGAGCAAAAAAGACAAACGTCCAGCTTTTGCTGCCACAGCAAAGGTGCCAGCGGGGAAAAGTAATGCTGGTTCTCACTGCCTCCTGGAACCCTTTCAAATGCCCCAGACTATTTGGCCCTCTCTGCTTTCCTGCGGACTCCATCCTCAAAAGCACCTGTTTTCGCTTTCGGCAGCCTCCGGAGCAAAAAAGACAAATGTCCAGGTTTTGCTGCCACAGCAAAGATGCCAGTGGGGAAAAGTAATGCTGGTTCTCACTGCGTCCTCGAACCTCTTCAAATGCCACAGACAATTTGGCCCTCTCTGCTTTCCTGCGGACTCCATCCTCAAAAGCACCTGTTTTCGCTTTCGGCAGCCTCCAGAGCAAAAAAGACAAACGTCCAGGTTTTGCTGCCACAGCAAAGGTGCCAGCGGGCAAAAGTAATGCTGGTTCTCACTGCCTCCTGGAACCTCTTCAAATGCCACAGACAATTTGGCCCTCTCTGCTTTCCTGCGGACTCCATCCTCAAAAGCACCTGTTTTCGCTTTCGGCACCCTCCAGAGCAAAAAAGACAAACGTCCAGCTTTTGCTGCCACAGCAAAGGTGCCAGCGGGGAAAAGTAATGCTGGTTCTCACTACCTCCTAGAACTCTTTCAAATGCCACAGACAATTTGGCCCTCTCTGCTTTCCTGCGGACTCCATCCTCAAAAGCACCTGTTTTCGCTTTCGGCAGCCTCCAGAGCAAAAAAGACAAACGTCCAGGTTTTGGTGCCACAGCAAAGGTGCCAGCGGGCAAAAGTAATGCTGGTTCTCACTGCCTCCTGGAACCTCTTCAAATGCCACAGACAATTTGGCCCTCTCTGCTTTCCTGCGGACTCCATCCTCAAAAGCACCTGTTTATGCTTTCGGCAACCTCCAGAGCAAAAAAGACAAACGTCCAGGTTTTGCTGCCACAGCAAAGGTGCCAGCTGGGAAAAGTAATGCTGGTTCTCACTGCCTCCTGGAACCCTTTCAAATGCCCCAGACTATTTGGCCCTCTCTGCTTTCCTGCGGACTCCATCCTCAAAAGCACCTGTTTTCGCTTTCGGCATCCTCAGGAGCAAAAAGGACAAACGTCCAGCTTTTGCTGCCACAGCAAAGGTTCCAACGGGCAAAAGTAATGCTGGTTCTCACTGCCTCCTGGAACCCTTTCAAATGCCCCAGACTATTTGGCCCTCTCTGCTTTCCTGCGGACTCCATCCTCAAAAGCACCTGTTTTCGCTTTCGGCAGCCTCAGGAGCAAAAAAGACAAACGTCCAGCTTTTGCTGCCACAGCAAAGGTGCCAGCGGGGAAAAGTAATGCTGGTTCTCACTACCTCCTAGAACTCTTTCAAATGCCACAGACAATTTGGCCCTCTCTGCTTTCCTGCGGACTCCATCCTCAAAAGCACCTGTTTTCGCTTTCGGCATCCTCAGGAGCAAAAAAGACAAACGTCCAGCTTTTGCTGCAACAGCAAATGTGCCAGCGGGGAAAAGTAATGCTGGTTCTCACTGCCTCCTGGAACCTCTTCAAATGCCCCAGACAATTTGGCCCTCTCTGCTTTCCTGCGGACTCCATCCTCAAAAGCACCTGTTTTCGCTTTCGGCAGCCTCCAGAGCAAAAAAGACAAACGTCCAGGTTTTGCTGCCACAGCAAAGGTGCCAGCGGGCAAAAGTAATGCTGGTTCTCACTGCCTCCTGGAACCTCTTCAAATGCCACAGACAATTTGGCCCTCTCTGCTTTCCTGCGGACTCCATCCTCAAAAGCACCTGTTTTCGCTTTCGGCACCCTCCAGAGCAAAAAAGACAAACGTCCAGGTTTTGCTGCCACAGCAAAGGTGCCAGCCGGGAAAAGTAATGCTGGTTCTCACTGCCTCCTGGAACCCTTTCAAATGCCCCAGACTATTTGGCCCTCTCTGCTTTCCTGCGGACTCCATCCTCAAAAGCACCTGTTTTCGCTTTCGGCATCCTCAGTAGCAAAAAGGACAAACGTTCAGCTTTTGCTGCCACAGCAAAGGTGCCAACGGGCAAAAGTAATGCTGGTTCTAACTGCCTCCTGGAACCCTTTCAAATGCCCCAGACTATTTGGCCCTCTCTGCTTTCCTGCGGACTCCATCCTCAAAAGCACCTGTTTTCGCTTTCGGCAGCCTCAGGAGCAAAAAAGACAAACGACCAGCTTTTGCTGCCACAGCAAAGGTGCCAGCCGGGAAAAGTAATGCTGGTTCTCACTGCCTCCTGGAACCCTTTCAAATGCCCCAGACTATTTGGCCCTCTCTGCTTTCCTGCGGACTCCATCATCAAAAGCACCTTTTTTCGCTTTCGGCAGCCTCCGGAGCAAAAAAGACAAACGTCCAGGTTTTGCTGCCACAGCAAAGATGCCAGTGGGGAAAAGTAATGCTGGTTCTCACTGCGTCCTGGAACCTCTTCAAATGCCACAGACAATTTGGCCCTCTCTGCTTTCCTGCCGACTCCATCCTCAAAAGCACCTGTTTTCGCTTTCGGCATCCTCAGGAGCAAAAAAGACAAACGTCCAGGTTTTGCTGCCACAGCAAAGGTGCCAGCCGGAAAAAGTAATGCTGGTTCTCACTGCCTCCTGGAACCCTTTCAAATGCCCCAGACTATTTGGCCCTCTCTGCTTTCCTGCGGACTCCATCCTCAAAAGCACCTGTTTTCGCTTTCGGCAGCCTCAGGAGCAAAAAGGACAAACGTCCAGCTTTTGCTGCCACAGCAAAGGTGCCAACGGGCAAAAGTAATGCTGGTTCTCACTGCCTCCTGGAACCCTTTCAAATGCCCCAGACTATTTGGCCCTCTCTGCTTTCCTGCGGACTCCATCCTCAAAAGCACCTGTTTTCGCTTTCGGCATCCTCAGGAGCAAAAAAGACAAACGTCCAGCTTTTGCTGCCACAGCAAAGGTGCCAGCGGGGAAAAGTAATGCTGGTTCTCACTACCTCCTGGAACTCTTTCAAATGCCACAGACAATTTGGCCCTCTCTGCTTTCCTGCGGACTCCATCCTCAAAAGCACCTGTTTTCGCTTTCGGCAGCCTCCAGAGCAAAAAAGACAAACGTCCAGGTTTTGCTGCCACAGCAAAGGTGCCAGCGGGGAAAAGTAATGCTGGTTCTCACTGCCTCCTGGAACCACTTCAAATGCCACAGACAATTTGGCCCTCTCTGCTTTCCTGCGGACTCCATCCTCAAAAGCACCTGTTTTCGCTTTCGGCAACCTCCGGAGCAAAAAAGACAAACGTCCAGGTTTTGCTGCCACAGCAAAGGTGCCAGCGGGGAAAAGTAATGCTGGTTCTCACTGCCTCCTGGAACCCTTTCAAATGCCCCAGACTATTTGGCCCTCTCTGCTTTCCTGCGGACTCCATCATCAAAAGCACCTTTTTTCGCTTTCGGCAGCCTCCAGAGCAAAAAAGACAAACGTCCAGCTTTTGCTGCCACAGCAAAGGTGCCAGCCGGGAAAAGTAATGCTGGTTCTCACTGCCTCCTGGAACCTCTTCAAATGCCACAGACAATTTGGCCCTCTCTGCTTTCCTGCGGACTCCATCCTCAAAAGCACCTGTTTTCGCTTTCGGCAGCCTCCAGAGCAAAAAAGACAAACGTCCAGGTTTTGCTGCCACAGCAAAGATTCCAGCGGCGAAAAGTAATGCTGGTTCTCACTGCGTCCTGGAACCTCTTCAAATGCCACAGACAATTTGGCCCTCTCTGCTTTCCTGCGGACTCCATCCTCAAAAGCACCTGTTTTCGCTTTCGGCACCCTCCAGAGCAAAAAAGACAAACGTCCAGCTTTTGCTGCCACAGCAAAGGTGCCAGCGGGGAAAAGTAATGCTGGTTCTCACTACCTCCTAGAACTCTTTCAAATGCCACAGACAGTTTGGCCCTCTCTGCTTTCCTGCGGACTCCATCCTCAAAAGCACCTGTTTTCGCTTTCGGCAGCCTCCAGAGCAAAAATGACAAACGTCCAGGTTTTGCTACCACAGCAAAGATGCCAGCGGGGAAAAGTAATGCTGGTTCTCACTGCCTCCTGGAACCTCTTCAAATGCCACAGACAATTTGGCACTCTCTGCTTTCCTGCGGACTCCATCCTCAAAAGCACCTGTTTTCGCTTTCGGCAACCTCAGGAGCAAAAAAGACAAACGTCCAGCTTTTGCTGCCACAGCAAAGGTGCCAGCCGGGAAAAGTAATGCTGGTTCTCACTGCCTCCTGGAACCCTTTCAAATGCCCCAGACTATTTGGCCCTCTCTGCTTTCCTGCGGACTCCATCCTCAAAAGCACCTGTTTTCGCTTTCGGCATCCTCAGGAGCAAAAAAGACAAACGTCCAGCTTTTGCTGCCACAGCAAAGGTGCCAACGGGGAAAAGTAATGCTGGTTCTCACTGCCTCCTGGAACCCTTTCAAATGCCCCAGACAATTTGGCCCTCTCTGCTTTCCTGCGGACTCCATCCTCAAAAGCACCTGTTTTCGCTTTCAGCATCCTCAGGAGCAAAAAAGACAAACGTCCAGCTTTTGCTGCCACAGCAAAGGTGCCAGCGGGCAAAAGTAATGCTGGTTCTCACTGCGTCCTGGAACCTCTTCAAATGCCACAGACAATTTGGCCCTCTCTGCTTTCCTGCGGACTCCATCCTCAAAAGAACCTGTTTTCGCTTTCGGCACCCTCCAGAGCAAAAAAGACAAACGTCCAGGTTTTGCTGCCACAGCAAAGATGCCAGCGGGGAAAAGTAATGCTGGTTCTCACTGCGTCCTGGAACCTCTTCAAATGCCACAGACAATTTGGCCCTCTCTGCTTTCCTGCGGACTCCATCCTCAAAAGCACCTGTTTATGCTTTCGGCAACCTCCGAGCAAAAAAGACAAACGTCCAGGTTTTGCTGCCACAGCAAAGGTGCCAGCCGGGAAAAGTAATGCTGGTTCTCACTGCCTCCTGGAACCCTTTCAAATGCCCCAGACTATTTGGCCCTCTCTGCTTTCCTGCGGACTCCATCCTCAAAAGCACCTGTTTTCGCTTTCGGCATCCTCAGGAGCAAAAAGGACAAACGTCCAGCTTTTGCTGCCACAGCAAAGGTGCCAACGGGCAAAAGTAATGCTGGTTCTCACTGCCTCCTGGAACCCTTTCAAATGCCCCAGACTATTTGGCCCTCTCTGCTTTCCTGCGGACTCCATCATCAAAAGCACCTTTTTTCGCTTTCGGCAGCCTCCGGAGCAAAAAAGACAAACGTCCAGGTTTTGCTGCCACAGCAAAGATGCCAGTGGGGAAAAGTAATGCTGGTTCTCACTGCGTCCTGGAACCTCTTCAAATGCCACAGACAATTTGGCCCTCTCTGCTTTCCTGCGGACTCCATCCTCAAAAGCACCTGTTTTCGCTTTCGGCAACCTCCGGAGCAAAAAAGACAAACGTCCAGGTTTTGCTGCCACAGCAAAGGTGCCAGCGGGGAAAAGTAATGCTGGTTCTCACTGCCTCCTGGAACCCTTTCAAATGCCCCAGACAATTTGGCGCTCTCTGCTTTCCTGCGGACTCCATCCTCAAAAGCACCTGTTTTCGCTTTCGGCAGCCTCCAGAGCAAAAAAGACAAACGTCCAGGTTTTGCTGCCACAGCAAAGACGCCAGCGGCGAAAAGTAATGCTGGTTCTCACTGCGTCCTGGAACCTCTTCAAATGCCACAGACAATTTGGCCCTCTCTGCTTTCCTGCGGACTCCATCCTCAAAAGCACCTGTTTTCGCTTTCGGCACCCTCCAGAGCAAAAAAGACAAACGTCCAGCTTTTGCTGCCACAGCAAAGGTGCCAGCCGGGAAAAGTAATGCTGGTTCTCACTGCCTCCTGGAACCCTTTCAAATGCCCCAGACTATTTGGCCCTCTCTGCTTTCCTGCGGACTCCATCCTCAAAAGCACCTGTTTTCGCTTTCGGCATCCTCAGGAGCAAAAAGGACAAACGTCCAGCTTTTGCTGCCACAGCAAAGGTGCCAGCCGGGAAAAGTAATGCTGGTTCTCACTGCCTCCTGGAACCCTTTCAAATGCCCCAGACTATTTGGCCCTCTCTGCTTTCCTGCGGACTCCATCATCAAAAGCACCTTTTTTCGCTTTCGGCAGCCTCCGGAGCAAAAAAGACAAACGTCCAGGTTTTGCTGCCACAGCAAAGATGCCACCGGGGAAAAGTAATGCTGGTTCTCACTGCGTCCTGGAACCTCTTCAAATGCCACAGACAATTTGGCCCTCTCTGCTTTCCTGCGGACTCCATCCTCAAAAGCACCTGTTTTCGCTTTCGGCAACCTCCGGAGCAAAAAAGACAAACGTCCAGGTTTTGCTGCCACAGCAAAGGTGCCAGCGGGGAAAAGTAATGCTGGTTCTCACTGCCTCCTGGAACCCTTTCAAATGCCCCAGACAATTTGGCGCTCTCTGCTTTCCTGCGGACTCCATCCTCAAAAGCACCTGTTTTCGCTTTCGGCAGCCTCCAGAGCAAAAAAGACAAACGTCCAGGTTTTGCTGCCACAGCAAAGACGCCAGCGGCGAAAAGTAATGCTGGTTCTCACTGCGTCCTGGAACCTCTTCAAATGCCACAGACAATTTGGCCCTCTCTGCTTTCCTGCGGACTCCATCCTCAAAAGCACCTGTTTTCGCTTTCGGCACCCTCCAGAGCAAAAAAGACAAACGTCCAGCTTTTGCTGCCACAGCAAAGGTGCCAGCGGGGAAAAGTAATGCTGGTTCTCACTACCTCCTAGACCTCTTTCAAATGCCACAGACAGTTTGGCCCTCTCTGCTTTCCTGCGGACTCCATCCTCAAAAGCACCTGTTTTCGCTTTCGGCAGCCTCCAGAGCAAAAATGACAAACGTCCAGGTTTTGCTGCCACAGCAAAGATGCCAGCGGGGAAAAGTAATGCTGGTTCTCACTGCCTCCTGGAACCTCTTCAAATGCCACAGACAATTTGGCACTCTCTGCTTTCCTGCGGACTCCATCCTCAAAAGCACCTGTTTTCGCTTTCGGCAACCTCAGGAGCAAAAAAGACAAACGTCCAGCTTTTGCTGCCACAGCAAAGGTGCCAGCCGGGAAAAGTAATGCTGGTTCTCACTGCCTCCTGGAACCCTTTCAAATGCCCCAGACAATTTGGCCCTCTCTGCTTTCCTGCGGACTCCATCCTCAAAAGCACCTGTTTTCGCTTTCGGCATCCTCAGGAGCAAAAAAGACAAACGTCCAGCTTTTGCTGCCACAGCAAAGGTGCCAACGGGGAAAAGTAATGCTGGTTCTCACTGCCTCCTGGAACCCTTTCAAATGCCCCAGACAATTTGGCCCTCTCTGCTTTCCTGCGGACTCCATCCTCAAAAGCACCTGTTTTCGCTTTCAGCATCCTCAGGAGCAAAAAAGACAAACGTCCAGCTTTTGCTGCCACAGCAAAGGTGCCAGCGGGCAAAAGTAATGCTGGTTCTCACTGCGTCCTGGAACCTCTTCAAATGCCACAGACAATTTGGCCCTCTCTGCTTTCCTGCGGACTCCATCCTCAAAAGCACCTGTTTTCGCTTTCGGCACCCTCCAGAGCAAAAAAGACAAACGTCCAGGTTTTGCTGCCACAGCAAAGATGCCAGCGGGGAAAAGTAATGCTGGTTCTCACTGCATCCTGGAACCTCTTCAAATGCCACCGACAATTTGGCCCTCTCTGCTTTCCTGCGGACTCCATCCTCAAAAGCACCTGTTTTCGCTTTCGGCATCCTCAGGAGCAAAAAAGACAAACGCCCAGCTTTTGCTGCCACAGCAAAGGTGACAACAGGCAAAAGTAATGCTGGTTCTCACTGCCTCCTGGAACCCTTTCAAATGCCCCAGACTATTTGGCCCTCTCTGCTTTCCTGCGGACTCCATCCTCAAAAGCACCTGTTTTCGCTTTCGGCACCCTCCAGAGCAAAAAAGACAAACGTCCAGGTTTTGCTGCCACAGCAAAGATGCCAGCGGCGAAAAGTAATGCTGGTTCTCACTGCGTCCTGGAACCTCTTCAAATGCCACAGACAATTTGGCCCTCTCTGCTTTCCTGCGGACTCCATCCTCAAAAGCACCTGTTTTCGCTTTCGGCAGCCTCCAGAGCAAAAAAGACAAACGTCCAGGTTTTGCTGCCACAGCAAAGATGCCAGCGGGGAAAAGTAATGCTGGTTCTCACTGCCTCCTGGAACCTCTTCAAATGCCACAGACAATTTGGCACTCTCTGCTTTCCTGCGGACTCCATCCTCAAAAGCACCTGTTTTCGCTTTCGGCAACCTCAGGAGCAAAAAAGACAAACGTCCAGCTTTTGCTGCCACAGCAAAGGTGCCAGCCGGGAAAAGTAATGCTGGTTCTCACTGCCTCCTGGAACCCTTTCAAATGCCCCAGACAATTTGGCCCTCTCTGCTTTCCTGCGGACTCCATCCTCAAAAGCACCTGTTTTCGCTTTCGGCAGCCTCCGGAGCAAAAAAGACAAACGTCCAGGTTTTGCTGCCACAGCAAAGGTGCCAGCGGGGAAAAGTAATGCTGGTTCTCACTGCCTCCTGGAACCTCTTCAAATGCCACAGACAATTTGGCCCTCTCTGCTTTCCTGCGGACTCCATCCTCAAAAGCACCTGTTTTCGCTTTCGGCAGCCTCCGGAGCAAAAAAGACAAACGTCCAGGTTTTGCTGCCACAGCAAAGGTGCCACCGGGGAAAAGTAATGCTGGTTCTCACTGCCTCCTGGAACCTCTTCAAATGCCACAGACAATTTGGCCCTCTCTGCTTTCCTGCGGACTCCATCCTCAAAAGCACCTGTTTTCGCTTTCGGCATCCTCAGGAGCAAAAAAGACAAACGCCCAGCTTTTGCTGCCACAGCAAAGGTGACAACGGGCAAAAGTAATGCTGGTTCTCACTGCCTCCTGGAACCCTTTCAAATGCCCCAGACAATTTGGCCCTCTCTGCTTTCCTGCGGACTCCATCCTCAAAAGCACCTGTTTTCGCTTTCGGCAGCCTCCGGAGCAAAAAAGACAAACGTCCAGCTTTTGCTGCCACAGCAAAGGTGCCAGCGGGCAAAAGTAATGCTGGTTCTCACTGCCTCCTGGAACCCTTTCAAATGCCCCAGACAATTTGGCCCTCTCTGCTTTCCTGCGGACTCCATCCTCAAAAGCACCTGTTTTCGCTTTCAGCATCCTCAGGAGCAAAAAAGACAAACGTCCAGCTTTTGCTGCCACAGCAAAGGTGCCAGCGGGCAAAAGTAATGCTGGTTCTCACTGCGTCCTGGAACCTCTTCAAATGCCACAGACAATTTGGCCCTCTCTGCTTTCCTGCGGACTCCATCCTCAAAAGCACCTGTTTTCGCTTTCGGCACCCTCCAGAGCAAAAAAGACAAACGTCCAGGTTTTGCTGCCACAGCAAAGATGCCAGCGGGGAAAAGTAATGCTGGTTCTCACTGCATCCTGGAACCTCTTCAAATGCCACCGACAATTTGGCCCTCTCTGCTTTCCTGCGGACTCCATCCTCAAAAGCACCTGTTTTCGCTTTCGGCATCCTCAGGAGCAAAAAAGACAAACGCCCAGCTTTTGCTGCCACAGCAAAGGTGACAACAGGCAAAAGTAATGCTGGTTCTCACTGCCTCCTGGAACCCTTTCAAATGCCCCAGACTATTTGGCCCTCTCTGCTTTCCTGCGGACTCCATCCTCAAAAGCACCTGTTTTCGCTTTCGGCAACCTCCGGAGCAAAAAAGACAAACGTCCAGGTTTTGCTGCCACAGCAAAGGTGCCAGCGGGCAAAAGTAATGCTGGTTCTCACTGCCTCCTGGAACCCTTTCAAATGCCCCAGACAATTTGGCCCTCTCTGCTTTCCTGCGGACTCCATCCTCAAAAGCACCTGTTTTCGCTTTCAGCATCCTCAGGAGCAAAAAAGACAAACGTCCAGCTTTTGCTGCCACAGCAAAGGTGCCAGCGGGCAAAAGTAATGCTGGTTCTCACTGCGTCCTGGAACCTCTTCAAATGCCACAGACAATTTGGCCCTCTCTGCTTTCCTGCGGACTCCATCCTCAAAAGCACCTGTTTTCGCTTTCGGCACCCTCCAGAGCAAAAAAGACAAACGTCCAGGTTTTGCTGCCACAGCAAAGATGCCAGCGGGGAAAAGTAATGCTGGTTCTCACTGCATCCTGGAACCTCTTCAAATGCCACCGACAATTTGGCCCTCTCTGCTTTCCTGCGGACTCCATCCTCAAAAGCACCTGTTTTCGCTTTCGGCATCATCAGGAGCAAAAAAGACAAACGCCCACCTTTTGCTGCCACAGCAAAGGTGACAACAGGCAAAAGTAATGCTGGTTCTCACTGCCTCCTGGAACCCTTTCAAATGCCCCAGACTATTTGGCCCTCTCTGCTTTCCTGCGGACTCCATCCTCAAAAGCACCTGTTTTCGCTTTCGGCAACCTCCGGAGCAAAAAAGACAAACGTCCAGGTTTTGCTGCCACAGCAAAGGTGCCAGCGGGCAAAAGTAATGCTGGTTCTCACTGCCTCCTGGAACCCTTTCAAATGCCCCAGACAATTTGGCCCTCTCTGCTTTCCTGCGGACTCCATCCTCAAAAGTACCTGTTTTCGCTTTCGTCAACCTCAGGAGCAAAAAAGACAAACGTCCAGGTTTTGCTGCCACAGCAAAGGTGCCAGCGGGGAAAAGTAATGCTGGTTCTCACTGCCTCCTGGAACTCTTTCAAATGCCCCAGACAATTTGGCCCTCTCTGCTTTCCTGCGGACTCCATCCTCAAAAGTACCTGTTTTCGCTTTCGTCAACCTCAGGAGCAAAAAAGACAAACGTCCAGGTTTTGCTGCCACAGCAAAGGTGCCAGCGGGGAAAAGTGATGCTGGTCCTCATTGCCTCCTGGAACCTCTTCAAATGCCCCAGACAATTTGGCCCTCTCTGCTTTCCTGCGGACTCCATCCTCAAAAGCACCTGTTTTCGCTTTCGGCAGCCTCCAGAGCAAAAAAGACAAACGTCCAGCTTTTGCTGCCACAGCAAAGGTGCCAGCCGGGAAAAGTAATGCTGGTTCTCACTGCCTCCTGGAACCCTTTCAAATGCCCCAGACTATTTGGCCCTCTCTGCTTTCCTGCGGACTCCATCCTCAAAAGCACCTGTTTTCGCTTTCGGCATCCTCAGGAGCAAAAAGGACAAACGTCCAGCTTTTGCTGCCACAGCAAAGGTGCCAACGGGCAAAAGTAATGCTGGTTCTCACTGCCTCCTGGAACCCTTTCAAATGCCCCAGACTATTTGGCCCTCTCTGCTTTCCTGCGGACTCCATCCTCAAAAGCACCTGTTTTCGCTTTCGGCAGCCTCAGGAGCAAAAAAGACAAACGTCCAGCTTTTGCTGCCACAGCAAAGGTGCCAGCCGGGAAAAGTAATGCTGGTTCTCACTGCCTCCTGGAACCCTTTCAAATGCCCCAGACTATTTGGCCCTCTCTGCTTTCCTGCGGACTCCATCATCAAAAGCACCTTTTTTCGCTTTCGGCAGCCTCCGGAGCAAAAAAGACAAACGTCCAGGTTTTGCTGCCACAGCAAAGATGCCAGTGGGGAAAAGTAATGCTGGTTCTCACTGCGTCCTGGAACCTCTTCAAATGCCACAGACAATTTGGCCCTCTCTGCTTTCCTGCGGACTCCATCCTCAAAAGCACCTGTTTTCGCTTTCGGCAACCTCCGGAGCAAAAAAGACAAACGTCCAGGTTTTGCTGCCACAGCAAAGGTGCCAGCGGGGAAAAGTAATGCTGGTTCTCACTGCCTCCTGGAACCCTTTCAAATGCCCCAGACAATTTGGTGCTCTCTGCTTTCCTGCGGACTCCATCCTCAAAAGCACCTGTTTTCGCTTTCGGCAGCCTCCAGAGCAAAAAAGACAAACGTCCAGGTTTTGCTGCCACAGCAATGATGCCAGCCGGGAAAAGTAATGCTGGTTCTCACTGCGTCCTGGAACTTCTTCAAATGCCACAGACAATTTGGCCCTCTCTGCTTTCCTGCGGACTCCATCCTCAAAAGCACCTGTTTTCGCTTTCGGCACCCTCCAGAGCAAAAAAGACAAACGTCCAGCTTTTGCTGCCACAGCAAAGGTGCCAGCGGGGAAAAGTAATGCTGGTTCTCACTACCTCCTAGACCTCTTTCAAATGCCACAGACAGTTTGGCCCTCTCTGCTTTCCTGCGGACTCCATCCTCAAAAGCACCTGTTTTCGCTTTCGGCAGCCTCCAGAGCAAAAATGACAAACGTCCAGGTTTTGCTGCCACAGCAAAGATGCCAGCGGGGAAAAGTAATGCTGGTTCTCACTGCCTCCTGGAACCTCTTCAAATGCCACAGACAATTTGGCACTCTCTGCTTTCCTGCGGACTCCATCCTCAAAAGCACCTGTTTTCGCTTTCGGCAACCTCAGGAGCAAAAAAGACAAACGTCCAGCTTTTGCTGCCACAGCAAAGGTGCCAGCCGGGAAAAGTAATGCTGGTTCTCACTGCCTCCTGGAACCCTTTCAAATGCCCCAGACAATTTGGCCCTCTCTGCTTTCCTGCGGACTCCATCCTCAAAAGCACCTGTTTTCGCTTTCGGCATCCTCAGGAGCAAAAAAGACAAACGTCCAGCTTTTGCTGCCACAGCAAAGGTGCCAACGGGGAAAAGTAATGCTGGTTCTCACTGCCTCCTGGAACCCTTTCAAATGCCCCAGACAATTTGGCCCTCTCTGCTTTCCTGCGGACTCCATCCTCAAAAGCACCTGTTTTCGCTTTCAGCATCCTCAGGAGCAAAAAAGACAAACGTCCAGCTTTTGCTGCCACAGCAAAGGTGCCAGCGGGCAAAAGTAATGCTGGTTCTCACTGCGTCCTGGAACCTCTTCAAATGCCACAGACAATTTGGCCCTCTCTGCTTTCCTGCGGACTCCATCCTCAAAAGCACCTGTTTTCGCTTTCGGCACCCTCCAGAGCAAAAAAGACAAACGTCCAGGTTTTGCTGCCACAGCAAAGATGCCAGCGGGGAAAAGTAATGCTGGTTCTCACTGCATCCTGGAACCTCTTCAAATGCCAGCGACAATTTGGCCCTCTCTGCTTTCCTGCGGACTCCATCCTCAAAAGCACCTGTTTTCACTTTCGGCATCCTCAGGAGCAAAAAAGACAAACGCCCAGCTTTTGCTGCCACAGCAAAGGTGACAACAGGCAAAAGTAATGCTGGTTCTCACTGCCTCCTGGAACCCTTTCAAATGCCCCAGACTATTTGGCCCTCTCTGCTTTCCTGCGGACTCCATCCTCAAAAGCACCTGTTTTCGCTTTCGGCAACCTCCGGAGCAAAAAAGACAAACGTCCAGGTTTTGCTGCCACAGCAAAGGTGCCAGCGGGCAAAAGTAATGCTGGTTCTCACTGCCTCCTGGAACCCTTTCAAATGCCCCAGACAATTTGGCCCTCTCTGCTTTCCTGCGGACTCCATCCTCAAAAGCACCTGTTTTCGCTTTCAGCATCCTCAGGAGCAAAAAAGACAAACGTCCAGCTTTTGCTGCCACAGCAAAGGTGCCAGCGGGCAAAAGTAATGCTGGTTCTCACTGCGTCCTGGAACCTCTTCAAATGCCACAGACAATTTGGCCCTATCTGCTTTCCTGCGGACTCCATCCTCAAAAGCACCTGTTTTCGCTTTCGGCACCCTCCAGAGCAAAAAAGACAAACGTCCAGGTTTTGCTGCCACAGCAAAGATGCCAGCGGGGAAAAGTAATGCTGGTTCTCACTGCATCCTGGAACCTCTTCAAATGCCACCGACAATTTGGCCCTCTCTGCTTTCCTGCGGACTCCATCCTCAAAAGCACCTGTTTTCGCTTTCGGCATCCTCAGGAGCAAAAAAGACAAACGCCCAGCTTTTGCTGCCACAGCAAAGGTGACAACAGGCAAAAGTAATGCTGGTTCTCACTGCCTCCTGGAACCCTTTCAAATGCCCCAGACTATTTGGCCCTCTCTGCTTTCCTGCGGACTCCATCCTCAAAAGCACCTGTTTTCGCTTTCGGCAGCCTCCAGAGCAAAAAAGACAAACGTCCAGCTTTTGCTGCCACAGCAAAGGTGCCAGCGGGCAAAAGTAATGCTGGTTCTCACTGCCTCCTGGAACCCTTTCAAATGCCCCAGACAATTTGGCCCTCTCTGCTTTCCTGCGGACTCCATCCTCAAAAGCACCTGTTTTCGCTTTCAGCATCCTCAGGAGCAAAAAAGACAAACGTCCAGCTTTTGCTGCCACAGCAAAGGTGCCAGCGGGCAAAAGTAATGCTGGTTCTCACTGCGTCCTGGAACCTCTTCAAATGCCACAGACAATTTGGCCCTCTCTGCTTTCCTGCGGACTCCATCCTCAAAAGCACCTGTTTTCGCTTTCGGCACCCTCCAGAGCAAAAAAGACAAACGTCCAGGTTTTGCTGCCACAGCAAAGATGCCAGCGGGGAAAAGTAATGCTGGTTCTCACTGCATCCTGGAACCTCTTCAAATGCCACCGACAATTTGGCCCTCTCTGCTTTCCTGCGGACTCCATCCTCAAAAGCACCTGTTTTCGCTTTCGGCATCCTCAGGAGCAAAAAAGACAAACGCCCAGCTTTTGCTGCCACAGCAAAGGTGACAACAGGCAAAAGTAATGCTGGTTCTCACTGCCTCCTGGAACCCTTTCAAATGCCCCAGACTATTTGGCCCTCTCTGCTTTCCTGCGGACTCCATCCTCAAAAGCACCTGTTTTCGCTTTCGGCAACCTCCGGAGCAAAAAAGACAAACGTCCAGGTTTTGCTGCCACAGCAAAGGTGCCAGCGGGCAAAAGTAATGCTGGTTCTCACTGCCTCCTGGAACCCTTTCAAATGCCCCAGACAATTTGGCCCTCTCTGCTTTCCTGCGGACTCCATCCTCAAAAGCACCTGTTTTCGCTTTCAGCATCCTCAGGAGCAAAAAAGACAAACGTCCAGCTTTTGCTGCCACAGCAAAGGTGCCAGCGGGCAAAAGTAATGCTGGTTCTCACTGCGTCCTGGAACCTCTTCAAATGCCACAGACAATTTGGCCCTCTCTGCTTTCCTGCGGACTCCATCCTCAAAAGCACCTGTTTTCGCTTTCGTCAACCTCAGGAGCAAAAAAGACAAACGTCCAGGTTTTGCTGCCACAGCAAAGGTGCCAGCGGGGAAAAGTGATGCTGGTCCTCATTGCCTCCTGGAACCTCTTCAAATGCCCCAGACAATTTGGCCCTCTCTGCTTTCCTGCGGACTCCATCCTCAAAAGCACCTGTTTTCGCTTTCGGCAGCCTCCAGAGCAAAAAAGACAAACGTCCAGCTTTTGCTGCCACAGCAAAGGTGCCAGCCGGGAAAAGTAATGCTGGTTCTCACTGCCTCCTGGAACCCTTTCAAATGCCCCAGACAATTTGGCCCTCTCTGCTTTCCTGCGGACTCCATCCTCAAAAGCACCTGTTTTCGTTTTCGGCAGCCTCCGGAGCAAAAAAGACAAACGTCCAGCTTTTGCTGCACAGCAAAGGTGCCAGCCGGGAAAAGTAATGCTGGTTCTCACTGCCTCCTGGAACTCTTTCAAATGCCCCAGACAATTTGGCCCTCTCTGCTTTCCTGCGGACTCCATCCTCAAAAGCACCTGTTTTCGCTTTCGGAAACCTCAGGAGCAAAAAAGACAAACGTCCAGCTTTTGCTGCCACAGCAAAGGTGCCAGCGGGCAAAAGTAATGCTGGTTCTCACTGCCTCCTGGAACTCTTTCAAATGCCCCAGACAATTTGGCCCTCTCTGCTTTCCTGCGGACTCCATCCTCAAAAGCACCTGTTTTCGTTTTCGGCAGCCTCCGAAGCAAAAAAGACAAACGTCCAGCTTTTGCTGCCACAGCAAAGGTGCCAGCGGGGAAAAGTAATGCTGGTTCTCACTACCTCCTAGAACTCTTTCAAATGCCACAGACAATTTGGCCCTCTCTGCTTTCCTGCGGACTCCATCCTCAAAAGCACCTGTTTTCGCTTTCGGCACCCTCCAGAGCAAAAAAGACAAACGTCCAGCTTTTGCTGCCACAGCAAAGGTGCCAGCGGGCAAAAGTAATGCTGGTTCTCACTGCCTCCTGGAACCCTTTCAAATGCCCCAGACAATTTGGCCCTCTCTGCTTTCCTGCGGACTCCATCCTCAAAAGCACCTGTTTTCGCTTTCGGCACCCTCCAGAGCAAAAAAGACAAACGTCCAGCTTTTGCTGCCACAGCAAAAGTGCCAGCGGGGAAAAGTAATGCTGGTCCTCATTGCCTCCTGGAACCTCTTCAAATGCCACAGACAATTTGGCACTCTCTGCTTTCCTGCGGACTCCATCCTCAAAAGCACCTGTTTTCGCTTTCGGCAACCTCAGGAGCAAAAAAGACAAACGTCCAGCTTTTGCTGCCACAGCAAAGGTGCCAGCGGGGAAAACTAATGCTGGTTCTCACTGCCTCCTGGAACCCTGTCAAATGCCCCAGACAATTTGGCCCTCTCTACTTTCCTGCGGACTCCATCCTCAAAAGCACCTTTTTTCGCTTTCGGCAGCCTCCACAGCAAAAAAGACAAACGTCCAGCTTTTGCTGCCACAGCAAAGGTGCCAGCGGGGAAAAGTAATGCTGGTTCTCACTACCTCCTAGAACTCTTTCAAATGCCCTAGACAATTTGGCCCTCTCTGCTTTCCTGCGGACTCCATCCTCAAAAGTACCTGTTTTCGCTTTCGTCAACCTCAGGAGCAAAAAAGACAAACGTTCAGGTTTTGCTGCCACAGCAAATGTGCCAGCGGGGAAAAGTTATGCTGGTCCTCATATCCTCCTGGAACCTCTTCAAATGCCCCAGACAATTTGGCCCTCTCTGCTTTCCTGCGGACTCCATCCTCAAAAGCACCTGTTTTCGCTTTCGGCAACCTCAGGAGCAAAAAAGACAAACGTCCAGCTTTTGCTGCCACAGCAAAGGTGCCAGCGGGGAAAAGTAATGCTGGTTCTCACTGCCTCCTGGAACTCTTTCAAATGCCACAGACAATTTGGCCCTCTCTGCTTTCCTGCGGACTCCATCCTCAAAAGCACCTGTTTTCGCTTTCGGCAGCCTCCGGAGCAAAAAAGACAAACGTCCAGGTTTTGCTGCCACAGCAAAGGTGCCAGCGGGGAAAAGTAATGCTGGTTCTCACTGCCTCCTGGAACCTCTTCAAATGCCACAGACAATTTGGCCCTCTCTGCTTTCCTGCGGACTCCATCCTCAAAAGCACCTGTTTTCGCTTTCGGCAGCCTCCGGAGCAAAAAAGACAAACGTCCAGGTTTTGCTGCCACAGCAAAGGTGCCACCGGGGAAAAGTAATGCTGGTTCTCACTGCCTCCTGGAACCTCTTCAAATGCCACAGACAATTTGGCCCTCTCTGCTTTCCTGCGGACTCCATCCTCAAAAGCACCTGTTTTCGCTTTCGGCATCCTCAGGAGCAAAAAAGACAAACGCCCAGCTTTTGCTGCCACAGCAAAGGTGACAACGGGCAAAAGTAATGCTGGTTCTCACTGCCTCCTGGAACCCTTTCAAATGCCCCAGACAATTTGGCCCTCTCTGCTTTCCTGCGGACTCCATCCTCAAAAGCACCTGTTTTCGCTTTCGGCAGCCTCAGGAGCAAAAAAGACAAACGTCCAGCTTTTGCTGCCACAGCAAAGGTGCCAGCGGGCAAAAGTAATGCTGGTTCTCACTGCCTCCTGGAACCCTTTCAAATGCCCCAGACAATTTGGCCCTCTCTGCTTTCCTGCGGACTCCATCCTCAAAAGCACCTGTTTTCGCTTTCGGCAGCCTCCGGAGCAAAAAAGGCAAACGTCCAGCTTTTGCTGCCACAGCAAAGGTGGCAGCGGGGAAAAGTAATGCTGGTTCTCACTACCTCCTAGAACTCTTTCAAATGCCCCAGACAATTTGGCCCTCTCTGCTTTACTGCGGACTCCATCCTCAAAAGTACCTGTTTTCGCTTTCGTCAACCTCAGGAGCAAAAAAGACAAACGTCCAGGTTTTGCTGCCACAGCAAATATACCAGCGGGGAAAAGTGATGCTGGTCCTCATTGCCTCCTGGAACCTCTTCAAATGCCACAGACAATTTGGCCCTCTCTGCTTTCCTGCGGACTCCATCCTCAAAAGCACCTGTTTTCGCTTTCGGCAACCTCAGGAGCAAAAAAGACAAACGTCCAGGTTTTCCTGCCACAGCAAAGGTGCCAGCGGGCAAAAGTAATGCTGGTTCTCACTGCCTCCTGGAACCCTTTCAAATGCCCCAGACTATTTGGCCCTCTCTGCTTTCCTGCGGACTCCATCCTCAAAAGCACCTGTTTTCGCTTTCGGCAGCCTCCGGAGGAAAAAAGCAAACGTCCAGGTTTTGCTGCCACAGCAAAAGTGCCAGCCGGGAAAAGTAATGCTGGTTCTCACTGCCTCCTGGAACTCTTTCAAATGCCCCAGACAATTTGGCCCTCTCTGCTTTCCTGCGGACTCCATCCTCAAAAGCACCTGTTTTCGCTTTCGTCAGCCTCCAGAGCAAAAAAGACAAACGTCCAGGTTTTGCTGCCACAGCAAAGGTGCCAGCGGGCAAAAGTAATGCTGGTTCTCACTGCCTCCTGGAACCCTTTCAAATGCCCCAGACAATTTGGCCCTCTCTGCTTTCCTGCGGACTCCATCCTCAAAAGCACCTGTTTTCGCTTTCGGCACCCTCCAGAGGAAAAAAGACAAACGTCCAGCTTTTGCTGCCACAGCAAAGGTGCCAGCGGGGAAAAGTAATGCTGGTTCTCACTACCTCCTAGAATTCTTTCAAATGCCACAGACAATTTGGCCCTCTCTGCTTTCCTGCGGACTCCATCCTCAAAAGCACCTGTTTTCGCTTTCGGCAGCCTCCGGAGAAAAAAAGACAAACGTCCAGCTTTTGCTGCCACAGCAAAGGTGCCAGCGGGGAAAAGTAATGCTGGTTCTCACTGCCTCCTGGAACCTCTTCAAATGCCACAGACAATTTGGCCCTCTCTGCTTTCCTGCGGACTCCATCCTCAAAAGCACCTGTTTTCGCTTTCAGCATCCTCAGGAGCAAAAAAGACAAACGTCCAGCTTTTGCTGCCACAGCAAAGGTGCCAGCGGGCAAAAGTAATGCTGGTTCTCACTGCGTCCTGGAACCTCTTCAAATGCCACAGACAATTTGGCCCTCTCTGCTTTCCTGCGGACTCCATCCTCAAAAGCACCTGTTTTCGCTTTCGGCACCCTCCAGAGCAAAAAAGACAAACGTCCAGGTTTTGCTGCCACAGCAAAGATGCCAGCGGGGAAAAGTAATGCTGGTTCTCACTGCATCCTGGAACCTCTTCAAATGCCACCGACAATTTGGCCCTCTCTGCTTTCCTGCGGACTCCATCCTCAAAAGCACCTGTTTTCGCTTTCGGCATCCTCAGGAGCAAAAAAGACAAACGCCCAGCTTTTGCTGCCACAGCAAAGGTGACAACAGGCAAAAGTAATGCTGGTTCTCACTGCCTCCTGGAACCCTTTCAAATGCCCCAGACTATTTGGCCCTCTCTGCTTTCCTGCGGACTCCATCCTCAAAAGCACCTGTTTTCGCTTTCGGCAACCTCCGGAGCAAAAAAGACAAACGTCCAGGTTTTGCTGCCACAGCAAAGGTGCCAGCGGGCAAAAGTAATGCTGGTTCTCACTGCCTCCTGGAACCCTTTCAAATGCCCCAGACAATTTGGCCCTCTCTGCTTTCCTGCGGACTCCATCCTCAAAAGTACCTGTTTTCGCTTTCGTCAACCTCAGGAGCAAAAAAGACAAACGTCCAGGTTTTGCTGCCACAGCAAAGGTGCCAGCGGGGAAAAGTAATGCTGGTTCTCACTGCCTCCTGGAACCTCTTCAAATGCCACCGACAATTTGGCCCTCTCTGCTTTCCTGCGGACTCCATCCTCAAAAGCACCTGTTTTCGCTTTCGGCATCCTCAGGAGCAAAAAAGACAAACGCCCAGCTTTTGCTGCCACAGCAAAGGTGACAACAGGCAAAAGTAATGCTGGTTCTCACTGCCTCCTGGAACCCTTTCAAATGCCCCAGACTATTTGGCCCTCTCTGCTTTCCTGCGGACTCCATCCTCAAAAGCACCTGTTTTCGCTTTCGGCAACCTCCGGAGCAAAAAAGACAAACGTCCAGGTTTTGCTGCCACAGCAAAGGTGCCAGCGGGCAAAAGTAATGCTGGTTCTCACTGCCTCCTGGAACCCTTTCAAATGCCCCAGACAATTTGGCCCTCTCTGCTTTCCTGCGGACTCCATCCTCAAAAGTACCTGTTTTCGCTTTCGTCAACCTCAGGAGCAAAAAAGACAAACGTCCAGGTTTTGCTGCCACAGCAAAGGTGCCAGCGGGGAAAAGTAATGCTGGTTCTCACTGCCTCCTGGAACCTCTTCAAATGCCACAGACAATTTGGCCCTCTCTGCTTTCCTGCGGACTCCATCCTCAAAAGCACCTGTTTTCGCTTTCAGCATCCTCAGGAGCAAAAAAGACAAACGTCCAGCTTTTGCTGCCACAGCAAAGGTGCCAGCGGGCAAAAGTAATGCTGGTTCTCACTGCGTCCTGGAACCTCTTCAAATGCCACAGACAATTTGGCCCTCTCTGCTTTCCTGCGGACTCCATCCTGAAAAGCACCTGTTTTCGCTTTCGGCACCCTCCAGAGCAAAAAAGACAAACGTCCAGGTTTTGCTGCCACAGCAAAGATGCCAGCGGGGAAAAGTAATGCTGGTTCTCACTGCATCCTGGAACCTCTTCAAATGCCACCGACAATTTGGCCCTCTCTGCTTTCCTGCGGACTCCATCCTCAAAAGCACCTGTTTTCGCTTTCGGCATCCTCAGGAGCAAAAAAGACAAACGCCCAGCTTTTGCTGCCACAGCAAAGGTGACAACAGGCAAAAGTAATGCTGGTTCTCACTGCCTCCTGGAACCCTTTCAAATGCCCCAGACTATTTGGCCCTCTCTGCTTTCCTGCGGACTCCATCCTCAAAAGCACCTGTTTTCGCTTTCGGCAACCTCCGGAGCAAAAAAGACAAACGTCCAGGTTTTGCTGCCACAGCAAAGGTGCCAGCGGGCAAAAGTAATGCTGGTTCTCACTGCCTCCTGGAACCCTTTCAAATGCCCCAGACAATTTGGCCCTCTCTGCTTTCCTGCGGACTCCATCCTCAAAAGTACCTGTTTTCGCTTTCGTCAACCTCAGGAGCAAAAAAGACAAACGTCCAGGTTTTGCTGCCACAGCAAAGGTGCCAGCGGGGAAAAGTAATGCTGGTTCTCACTGCCTCCTGGAACTCTTTCAAATGCCCCAGACAATTTGGCCCTCTCTGCTTTCCTGCGGACTCCATCCTCAAAAGTACCTGTTTTCGCTTTCGTCAACCTCAGGAGCAAAAAAGACAAACGTCCAGGTTTTGCTGCCACAGCAAAGGTGCCAGCGGGGAAAAGTGATGCTGGTCCTCATTGCCTCCTGGAACCTCTTCAAATGCCCCAGACAATTTGGCCCTCTCTGCTTTCCTGCGGACTCCATCCTCAAAAGCACCTGTTTTCGCTTTCGGCACCCTCCAGAGGAAAAAAGACAAACGTCCAGCTTTTGCTGCCACAGCAAAGGTGCCAGCGGGGAAAAGTAATGCTGGTTCTCACTACCTCCTAGAATTCTTTCAAATGCCACAGACAATTTGGCCCTCTCTGCTTTCCTGCGGACTCCATCCTCAAAAGCACCTGTTTTCGCTTTCGGCAGCCTCCGGAGAAAAAAAGACAAACGTCCAGCTTTTGCTGCCACAGCAAAGGTGCCAGCGGGGAAAAGTAATGCTGGTTCTCACTGCCTCCTGGAACCTCTTCAAATGCCACAGACAATTTGGCCCTCTCTGCTTTCCTGCGGACTCCATCCTCAAAAGCACCTGTTTTCGCTTTCAGCATCCTCAGGAGCAAAAAAGACAAACGTCCAGCTTTTGCTGCCACAGCAAAGGTGCCAGCGGGCAAAAGTAATGCTGGTTCTCACTGCGTCCTGGAACCTCTTCAAATGCCACAGACAATTTGGCCCTCTCTGCTTTCCTGCGGACTCCATCCTCAAAAGCACCTGTTTTCGCTTTCGGCACCCTCCAGAGCAAAAAAGACAAACGTCCAGGTTTTGCTGCCACAGCAAAGATGCCAGCGGGGAAAAGTAATGCTGGTTCTCACTGCATCCTGGAACCTCTTCAAATGCCACCGACAATTTGGCCCTCTCTGCTTTCCTGCGGACTCCATCCTCAAAAGCACCTGTTTTCGCTTTCGGCATCCTCAGGAGCAAAAAAGACAAACGCCCAGCTTTTGCTGCCACAGCAAAGGTGACAACAGGCAAAAGTAATGCTGGTTCTCACTGCCTCCTGGAACCCTTTCAAATGCCCCAGACTATTTGGCCCTCTCTGCTTTCCTGCGGACTCCATCCTCAAAAGCACCTGTTTTCGCTTTCGGCAACCTCCGGAGCAAAAAAGACAAACGTCCAGGTTTTGCTGCCACAGCAAAGGTGCCAGCGGGCAAAAGTAATGCTGGTTCTCACTGCCTCCTGGAACCCTTTCAAATGCCCCAGACAATTTGGCCCTCTCTGCTTTCCTGCGGACTCCATCCTCAAAAGTACCTGTTTTCGCTTTCGTCAACCTCAGGAGCAAAAAAGACAAACGTCCAGGTTTTGCTGCCACAGCAAAGGTGCCAGCGGGGAAAAGTAATGCTGGTTCTCACTGCCTCCTGGAACCTCTTCAAATGCCACCGACAATTTGGCCCTCTCTGCTTTCCTGCGGACTCCATCCTCAAAAGCACCTGTTTTCGCTTTCGGCATCCTCAGGAGCAAAAAAGACAAACGCCCAGCTTTTGCTGCCACAGCAAAGGTGACAACAGGCAAAAGTAATGCTGGTTCTCACTGCCTCCTGGAACCCTTTCAAATGCCCCAGACTATTTGGCCCTCTCTGCTTTCCTGCGGACTCCATCCTCAAAAGCACCTGTTTTCGCTTTCGGCAACCTCCGGAGCAAAAAAGACAAACGTCCAGGTTTTGCTGCCACAGCAAAGGTGCCAGCGGGCAAAAGTAATGCTGGTTCTCACTGCCTCCTGGAACCCTTTCAAATGCCCCAGACAATTTGGCCCTCTCTGCTTTCCTGCGGACTCCATCCTCAAAAGTACCTGTTTTCGCTTTCGTCAACCTCAGGAGCAAAAAAGACAAACGTCCAGGTTTTGCTGCCACAGCAAAGGTGCCAGCGGGGAAAAGTAATGCTGGTTCTCACTGCCTCCTGGAACCTCTTCAAATGCCACAGACAATTTGGCCCTCTCTGCTTTCCTGCGGACTCCATCCTCAAAAGCACCTGTTTTCGCTTTCAGCATCCTCAGGAGCAAAAAAGACAAACGTCCAGCTTTTGCTGCCACAGCAAAGGTGCCAGCGGGCAAAAGTAATGCTGGTTCTCACTGCGTCCTGGAACCTCTTCAAATGCCACAGACAATTTGGCCCTCTCTGCTTTCCTGCGGACTCCATCCTGAAAAGCACCTGTTTTCGCTTTCGGCACCCTCCAGAGCAAAAAAGACAAACGTCCAGGTTTTGCTGCCACAGCAAAGATGCCAGCGGGGAAAAGTAATGCTGGTTCTCACTGCATCCTGGAACCTCTTCAAATGCCACCGACAATTTGGCCCTCTCTGCTTTCCTGCGGACTCCATCCTCAAAAGCACCTGTTTTCGCTTTCGGCATCCTCAGGAGCAAAAAAGACAAACGCCCAGCTTTTGCTGCCACAGCAAAGGTGACAACAGGCAAAAGTAATGCTGGTTCTCACTGCCTCCTGGAACCCTTTCAAATGCCCCAGACTATTTGGCCCTCTCTGCTTTCCTGCGGACTCCATCCTCAAAAGCACCTGTTTTCGCTTTCGGCAACCTCCGGAGCAAAAAAGACAAACGTCCAGGTTTTGCTGCCACAGCAAAGGTGCCAGCGGGCAAAAGTAATGCTGGTTCTCACTGCCTCCTGGAACCCTTTCAAATGCCCCAGACAATTTGGCCCTCTCTGCTTTCCTGCGGACTCCATCCTCAAAAGTACCTGTTTTCGCTTTCGTCAACCTCAGGAGCAAAAAAGACAAACGTCCAGGTTTTGCTGCCACAGCAAAGGTGCCAGCGGGGAAAAGTAATGCTGGTTCTCACTGCCTCCTGGAACTCTTTCAAATGCCCCAGACAATTTGGCCCTCTCTGCTTTCCTGCGGACTCCATCCTCAAAAGTACCTGTTTTCGCTTTCGTCAACCTCAGGAGCAAAAAAGACAAACGTCCAGGTTTTGCTGCCACAGCAAAGGTGCCAGCGGGGAAAAGTGATGCTGGTCCTCATTGCCTCCTGGAACCTCTTCAAATGCCCCAGACAATTTGGCCCTCTCTGCTTTCCTGCGGACTCCATCCTCAAAAGCACCTGTTTTCGCTTTCGGCAGCCTCCAGAGCAAAAAAGACAAACGTCCAGCTTTTGCTGCCACAGCAAAGGTGCCAGCCGGGAAAAGTAATGCTGGTTCTCACTGCCTCCTGGAACCCTTTCAAATGCCCCAGACAATTTGGCCCTCTCTGCTTTCCTGCGGACTCCATCCTCAAAAGCACCTGTTTTCGTTTTCGGCAGCCTCCGGAGCAAAAAAGACAAACGTCCAGCTTTTGCTGCACAGCAAAGGTGCCAGCCGGGAAAAGTAATGCTGGTTCTCACTGCCTCCTGGAACTCTTTCAAATGCCCCAGACAATTTGGCCCTCTCTGCTTTCCTGCGGACTCCATCCTCAAAAGCACCTGTTTTCGCTTTCGGAAACCTCAGGAGCAAAAAAGACAAACGTCCAGCTTTTGCTGCCACAGCAAAGGTGCCAGCGGGCAAAAGTAATGCTGGTTCTCACTGCCTCCTGGAACTCTTTCAAATGCCCCAGACAATTTGGCCCTCTCTGCTTTCCTGCGGACTCCATCCTCAAAAGCACCTGTTTTCGTTTTCGGCAGCCTCCGGAGCAAAAAAGACAAACGTCCAGCTTTTGCTGCCACAGCAAAGGTGCCAGCGGGGAAAAGTAATGCTGGTTCTCACTACCTCCTAGAACTCTTTCAAATGCCACAGACAATTTGGCCCTCTCTGCTTTCCTGCGGACTCCATCCTCAAAAGCACCTGTTTTCGCTTTCGGCAGCCTCCGGAGCAAAAAAGACAAACGTCCAGCTTTTGCTGCCACAGCAAAGGTGCCAGCGGGGAAAAGTAATGCTGGTTCTCACTGCGTCCTGGAACCTCTTCAAATGCCACAGACAATTTGGCCCTCTCTGCTTTCCTGCTGACTCCATCCTCAAAAGCACCTGTTTTCGCTTTCGGCACCCTCCAGAGCAAAAAAGACAAACGTCCAGCTTTTGCTGCCACAGCAAAGGTGCCAGCGGGCAAAAGTAATGCTGGTTCTCACTGCCTCCTGGAACCCTTTCAAATGCCCCAGACAATTTGGCCCTCTCTGCTTTCCTGCGGACTCCATCCTCAAAAGCACCTGTTTTCGCTTTCGGCACCCTCCAGAGCAAAAAAGACAAACGTCCAGCTTTTGCTGCCACAGCAAAAGTGCCAGCGGGGAAAAGTAATGCTGGTCCTCATTGCCTCCTGGAACCTCTTCAAATGCCACAGACAATTTGGCACTCTCTGCTTTCCTGCGGACTCCATCCTCAAAAGCACCTGTTTTCGCTTTCGGCAACCTCAGGAGCAAAAAAGACAAACGTCCAGCTTTTGCTGCCACAGCAAAGGTGCCAGCGGGGAAAACTAATGCTGGTTCTCACTGCCTCCTGGAACCCTGTCAAATGCCCCAGACAATTTGGCCCTCTCTACTTTCCTGCGGACTCCATCCTCAAAAGCACCTTTTTTCGCTTTCGGCAGCCTCCGGAGCAAAAAAGACAAACGTCCAGCTTTTGCTGCCACAGCAAAGGTGCCAGCGGGGAAAAGTAATGCTGGTTCTCACTACCTCCTAGAACTCTTTCAAATGCCCTAGACAATTTGGCCCTCTCTGCTTTCCTGCGGACTCCATCCTCAAAAGTACCTGTTTTCGCTTTCGTCAACCTCAGGAGCAAAAAAGACAAACGTTCAGGTTTTGCTGCCACAGCAAATGTGCCAGCGGGGAAAAGTTATGCTGGTCCTCATATCCTCCTGGAACCTCTTCAAATGCCCCAGACAATTTGGCCCTCTCTGCTTTCCTGCGGACTCCATCCTCAAAAGCACCTGTTTTCGCTTTCGGCACCCTCCAGAGGAAAAAAGACAAACGTCCAGCTTTTGCTGCCACAGCAAAGGTGCCAGCGAGGAAAAGTAATGCTGGTTCTCACTGCCTCCTGGAACTCTTTCAAATGCCACAGACAATTTGGCCCTCTCTGCTTTCCTGCGGACTCCATCCTCAAAAGCACCTGTTTTCGCTTTCGGCAGCCTCCGGAGCAAAAAAGACAAACGTCCAGGTTTTGCTGCCACAGCAAAGGTGCCAGCGGGGAAAAGTAATGCTGGTTCTCACTGCCTCCTGGAACCTCTTCAAATGCCACAGACAATTTGGCCCTCTCTGCTTTCCTGCGGACTCCATCCTCAAAAGCACCTGTTTTCGCTTTCGGCAGCCTCCGGAGCAAAAAAGACAAACGTCCAGGTTTTGCTGCCACAGCAAAGGTGCCACCGGGGAAAAATAATGCTGGTTCTCACTGCCTCCTGGAACCTCTTCAAATGCCACAGACAATTTGGCCCTCTCTGCTTTCCTGCGGACTCCATCCTCAAAAGCATCTGTTTTCGCTTTCGGCATCCTCAGGAGCAAAAAAGACAAACGCCCAGCTTTTGCTGCCACAGCAAAGGTGACAACGGGCAAAAGTAATGCTGGTTCTCACTGCCTCCTGGAACCCTTTCAAATGCCCCAGACAATTTGGCCCTCTCTGCTTTCCTGCGGACTCCATCCTCAAAAGCACCTGTTTTCGCTTTCGGCAGCCTCCGGAGCAAAAAAGACAAACGTCCAGCTTTTGCTGCCACAGCAAAGGTGCCAGCGGGCAAAAGTAATGCTGGTTCTCACTGCCTCCTGGAACCCTTTCAAATGCCCCAGACAATTTGGCCCTCTCTGCTTTCCTGCGGACTCCATCCTCAAAAGCACCTGTTTTCGCTTTCGGCAGCCTCCGGAGCAAAAAAGGCAAACGTCCAGCTTTTGCTGCCACAGCAAAGGTGCCAGCGGGGAAAAGTAATGCTGGTTCTCACTACCTCCTAGAACTCTTTCAAATGCCCCAGACAATTTGGCCCTCTCTGCTTTACTGCGGACTCCATCCTCAAAAGTACCTGTTTTCGCTTTCGGCAACCTCACGAGCAAAAAAGACAAACGTCCAGGTTTTGCTGCCACAGCAAATATACCAGCGGGGAAAAGTGATGCTGGTTCTCATTGCCTCCTGGAACCTCTTCAAATGCCACAGACAATTTGGCCCTCTCTGCTTTCCTGCGGACTCCATCCTCAAAAGCACCTGTTTTCGCTTTCGGCAACCTCAGGAGCAAAAAAGACAAACGTCCAGGTTTTCCTGCCACAGCAAAGGTGCCAGCGGGCAAAAGTAATGCTGGTTCTCACTGCCTCCTGGAACCCTTTCAAATGCCCCAGACAATTTGGCCCTCTCTGCTTTCCTGCGGACTCCATCCTAAAAAACACCTGTTTTCGCTTTCGGCAGCCTCCGGAGGAAAAAAGCAAACGTCCAGGTTTTGCTGCCACAGCAAAAGTGCCAGCCGGGAAAAGTAATGCTGGTTCTCACTGCCTCCTGGAACTCTTTCAAATGCCCCAGACAATTTGGCCCTCTCTGCTTTCCTGCGGACTCCATCCTCAAAAGCACCTGTTTTCGCTTTCGGCAGCCTCCAGAGCAAAAAAGACAAACGTCCAGGTTTTGCTGCCACAGCAAAGGTGCCAGCGGGCAAAAGTAATGCTGGTTCTCACTGCCTCCTGGAACCCTTTCAAATGCCCCAGACAATTTGGCCCTCTCTGCTTTCCTGCGGACTCCATCCTCAAAAGCACCTGTTTTCGCTTTCGGCACCCTCCAGAGGAAAAAAGACAAACGTCCAGCTTTTGCTGCCACAGCAAAGGTGCCAGCGGGGAAAAGTAATGCTGGTTCTCACTACCTCCTAGAATTCTTTCAAATGCCACAGACAATTTGGCCCTCTCTGCTTTCCTGCGGACTCCATCCTCAAAAGCACCTGTTTTCGCTTTCGGCAGCCTCCGGAGAAAAAAAGACAAACGTCCAGCTTTTGCTGCCACAGCAAAGGTGCCAGCGGGGAAAAGTAATGCTGGTTCTCACTGCCTCCTGGAACCTCTTCAAATGCCACAGACAATTTGGCCCTCTCTGCTTTCCTGCGGACTCCATCCTCAAAAGCACCTGTTTTCGCTTTCGGCAACCTCAGGAGCAAAAAAGACAAACGTCCAGCTTTTGCTGCCACAGCAAAGGTGCCAGCCGGGAAAAGTAATGCTGGTTCTCACTGCCTCCTGGAACCCTTTCAAATGCCCCAGACTATTTGGCCCTCTCTGCTTTCCTGCGGACTCCATCCTCAAAAGCACCTGTTTTCGCTTTCGGCAGCCTCAGGAGCAAAAAAGACAAACGTCCAGCTTTTGCTGCCACAGCAAAGGTGCCAGCGGGGAAAAGTAATGCTGGTTCTCACTACCTCCTAGAATTCTTTCAAATGCCACAGACAATTTGGCCCTCTCTGCTTTCTTGCGGACTCCATCCTCAAAAGCACCTGTTTTCGCTTTCGGCAGCCTCCGGAGCAAAAAAGACAAACGTCCAGGTTTTGCTGCCACAGCAAAGGTGCCAGCGGGCAAAAGTAATGCTGGTTCTCACTGCCTCCTGGAACCCTTTCAAATGCCCCAGACAATTTGGCCCTCTCTGCTTTCCTGCGGACTCCATCCTCAAAAGCACCTGTTTTCGCTTTCAGCATCCTCAGGAGCAAAAAAGACAAACGTCCAGCTTTTGCTGCCACAGCAAAGGTGCCAGCGGGCAAAAGTAATGCTGGTTCTCACTGCGTCCTGGAACCTCTTCAAATGCCACAGACAATTTGGCCCTCTCTGCTTTCCTGCGGACTCCATCCTCAAAAGCACCTGTTTTCGCTTTCGGCATCCTCAGGAGCAAAAAAGACAAACGCCCAGCTTTTGCTGCCACAGCAAAGGTGACAACAGGCAAAAGTAATGCTGGTTCTCACTGCCTCCTGGAACCCTTTCAAATGCCCCAGACTATTTGGCCCTCTCTGCTTTCCTGCGGACTCCATCCTCAAAAGCACCTGTTTTCGCTTTCGGCAACCTCCGGAGCAAAAAAGACAAACGTCCAGGTTTTGCTGCCACAGCAAAGGTGCCAGCGGGCAAAAGTAATGCTGGTTCTCACTGCCTCCTGGAACCCTTTCAAATGCCCCAGACAATTTGGCCCTCTCTGCTTTCCTGCGGACTCCATCCTCAAAAGTACCTGTTTTCGCTTTCGTCAACCTCAGGAGCAAAAAAGACAAACGTCCAGGTTTTGCTGCCACAGCAAAGGTGCCAGCCAGGAAAAGTAATGCTGGTTCTCACTGCCTCCTGGAACTCTTTCAAATGCCCCAGACAATTTGGCCCTCTCTGCTTTCCTGCGGACTCCATCCTCAAAAGTACCTGTTTTCGCTTTCGGCATCCTCAGGAGCAAAAAAGACAAACGTCCAGGTTTTGCTGCCACAGCAAAGGTGCCAGCGGGGAAAAGTGATGCTGGTCCTCATTGCCTCCTGGAACCTCTTCAAATGCCACAGACAATTTGGCCCTCTCTGCTTTCCTGCGGACTCCATCCTCAAAAGCACCTGTTTTCGCTTTCGGCAGCCTCCAGAGCAAAAAAGACAAACGTCCAGCTTTTGCTGCCACAGCAAAGGTGCCAGCGGGCAAAAGTAATGCTGGTTCTCACTGCCTCCTGGAACCCTTTCAAATGCCCCAGACAATTTGGCCCTCTCTGCTTTCCTGCGGACTCCATCCTCAAAAGCACCTGTTTTCGTTTTCGGCAGCCTCCGGAGCAAAAAAGACAAACGTCCAGCTTTTGCTGCACAGCAAAGGTGCCAGCCGGGAAAAGTAATGCTGGTTCTCACTGCCTCCTGGAACTCTTTCAAATGCCCCAGACAATTTGGCCCTCTCTGCTTTCCTGCGGACTCCATCCTCAAAAGCACCTGTTTTCACTTTCGGAAACCTCAGGAGCAAAAAAGACAAACGTCCAGCTTTTGCTGCCACAGCAAAGGTGCCAGCGGGCAAAAGTAATGCTGGTCCTCATTGCCTCCTGGAACCTCTTCAAATGCCCCAGACAATTTGGCCCTCTCTGCTTTCCTGCGGACTCCATCCTCAAAAGCACCTGTTTTCGCTTTCGGCATCCTCAGGAGCAAAAAAAGACAAACGTCCAGGTTTTGCTGCCACAGCAAAGGTGCCAGCGGGGAAAAGTAATGCTGGTTCTCACTACCTCCTAGAACTCTTTCAAATGCCCTAGACAATTTGGCCCTCTCTGCTTTCCTGCGGACTCCATCCTCAAAAGTACCTGTTTTCGCTTTCGTCAACCTCAGGAGCAAAAAAGACAAACGTCCAGCTTTTGCTGCCACAGCAAATGTGCCAGCGGGGAAAAGTTATGCTGGTCCTCATATCCTCCTGGAACCTCTTCAAATGCCCCAGACAATTTGGCCCTCTCTGCTTTCCTGCGGACTCCATCCTCAAAAGCACCTGTTTTCGCTTTCGGCATCCTCAGGAGCAAAAAAGACAAACGTCCAGCTTTTGCTGCCACAGCAAAGGTGCCAGCCGGGAAACGTAATGCTGGTTCTCACTGCCTCCTGGAACCCTTTCAAATGCCCCAGACTATTTGGCCCTCTCTGCTTTCCTGCGGACTCCATCCTCAAAAGCACCTGTTTTCGCTTTCGGCACCCTCCAGAGCAAAAAAGACAAACGTCCAGGTTTTGCTGCCACAGCAAAGGTGCCAGCGGGGAAAAGTAATGCTGGTTCTCCCTGCCTCCTGGAACTCTTTCAAATGCCACAGACAATTTGGCCCTCTCTGCTTTCCTGCGGACTCCATCCTCAAAAGCACCTGTTTTCGCTTTCGGCAGCCTCCAGAGCAAAAAAGACAAACGTCCAGCTTTTGCTGCCACAGCAAAGGTGCCAGCCGGGAAAAGTAATGCTGGTTCTCACTGCCTCCTGGAACCTCTTCAAATGCCACAGACAATTTGGCCCTCTCTGCTTTCCTGCGGACTCCATCCTCAAAAGCACCTGTTTTCGCTTTCGGCACCCTCCAGAGCAAAAAAGACAAACGTCCAGGTTTTGCTGCCACAGCAAAGATGCCAGCCGGGAAAAGTAATGCTGGTTCTCACTGCGTCCTGGAACCTCTTCAAATGCCACAGACAATTTGGCCCTCTCTGCTTTCCTGCGGACTCCATCCTCAAAAGCACCTGTTTTCGCTTTCGGCATCCTCAGGAGCAAAAAAGACAAACGCCCAGCTTTTGCTGCCACAGCAAAGGTGACAACGGGCAAAAGTAATGCTGGTTCTCACTGCCTCCTGGAACCCTTTCAAATGCCACAGACAATTTGGCCCTCTCTGCTTTCCTGCGGACTCCATCCTCAAAAGCACCTGTTTTCGCTTTCGGCAGCCTCAGGAGCAAAAAAGACAAACGTCCAGCTTTTGCTGCCACAGCAAAGGTGCCAGCGGGCAAAAGTAATGCTGGTTCTCACTGCCTCCTGGAACCCTTTCAAATGCCCCAGACAATTTGGCCCTCTCTGCTTTCCTGCGGACTCCATCCTCAAAAGCACCTGTTTTCGCTTTCGGCAGCCTCCGGAGCAAAAAAGACAAACGCCCAGCATTTGCTGCCACAGCAAAGGTGCCAGCGGGGAAAAGTAATGCTGGTTCTCACTACCTCCTAGAACTCTTTCAAATGCCCCAGACAATTTGGCCCTCTCTGCTTTCCTGCGGACTCCATCCTCAAAAGTACCTGTTTTCGCTTTCGGCAACCTCAGGAGCAAAAAAGACAAACGTCCAGGTTTTGCTGCCACAGCAAATGTGCCAGCGGGGAAAAGTAATGCTGGTCCTCATTGCCTCCTGGAACCTCTTCAAATGCCACAGACAATTTGGCCCTCTCTGCTTTCCTGCGGACTCCATCCTCAAAAGCACCTGTTTTCGCTTTCGGCAACCTCCGGAGCAAAAAAGACAAACGTCCAGCTTTTGCTGCCACAGCAAAGGTGCCAGCGGGCAAAAGTAATGCTGGTTCTCACTGCCTCCTGGAACCCTTTCAAATGCCCCAGACAATTTGGCCCTCTCTGCTTTCCTGCGGACTCCATCCTCAAAAGCACCTGTTTTCGCTTTCGGCACCCTCCAGAGCAAAAAAGACAAACGTCCAGCTTTTGCTGCCACAGCAAAGGTGCCAGCGGGGAAAAGTAATGCTGGTTCTCACTACCTCCTGGAACCCTTTCAAATGCCCCAGACAATTTGGCCCTCTCTGCTTTCCTGCGGACTCCATCCTCAAAAGCACCTGTTTTCGCTTTCGGCATCCTCAGGAGCAAAAAAGACAAACGCCCAGCTTTTGCTGCCACAGCAAAGGTGCCAGCCGGGAAAAGTAATGCTGGTTCTCACTGCCTCCTGGAACCCTTTCAAATGCCCCAGACTATTTGGCCCTCTCTGCTTTCCTGCGGACTCCATCCTCAAAAGCACCTGTTTTCGCTTTCGGCATCCTCCGGAGCAAAAAAGACAAACGTCCAGCTTTTGCTGCCACAGCAAAGGTGCCAGCGGGGAAAAGTAATGCTGGTTCTCACTGCGTCCTGGAACCCTTTCAAATGCCCCAGACAATTTGGCCCTCTCTGCTTTCCTGCGGACTCCATCCTCAAAAGCACCTGTTTTCGCTTTCGGCAGCCTCCGGAGCAAAAAAACAAACGTCCAGCTTTTGCTGCCACAGCAAAGGTGCCAGCGGGGAAAAGTTATGCTGGTCCTCATTGCCTCCTGGAACCTCTTCAAATGCCCCAGACAATTTGGCCCTCTCTGCTTTCCTGCGGACTCCATCCTCAAAAGCACCTGTTTTCGCTTTCGGCACCCTCCAGAGCAAAAAAGAAAAACGTCCAGCTTTTGCTGCCACAGCAAAGGTGCCAGCGGGCAAAAGTAATGCTGGTTCTCACTACCTCCTAGAACTCTTTCAAATGCCACAGACAATTTGTCCCTCTCTGCTTTCCTGCGGACGCCATCCTCAAAAGCACCTGTTTTCGCTTTCGGCATCCTCAGGAGCAAAAAAGACAAACGTCCAGCTTTTGCTGCCACAGCAAAGGTGCCAGCGGGGAAAAGTAATGCTGGTTCTCACTGTCTCCTTGAACCCTTTCAAATGCCCCAGACAATTTGGCCCTCTCTGCTTTCCTGCGGACTCCATCCTCAAAAGCACCTGTTTTCGCTTTCGGCATCCTCAGGAGCAAAAAAAGACAAACGCCCAGCTTTTGCTGCCACAGCAAAGGTGACAACGGCAAAAGTAATGCTGGTTCTCACTGCCTCCTGGAACCCTTTCAAATGCCCCAGACTATTTGGCCCTCTCTGCTTTCCTGCGGACTCCATCCTCAAAAGCACCTGTTTTCGCTTTCGGCATCCTCAGGAGCAAAAAAAGACAAACGTCCAGCTTTTGCTGCCACAGCAAAGGTGCCAGCGGGGAAAAGTAAATGCTGGTTCTCACTGCCTCCTGGAACCCTTTCAAATGCCCCAGACAATTTGGCCTCTCTGCTTTCCTGCGGACTCCATCCTCAAAAGCACCTGTTTTCGCTTTCGGCAGCCTCCGGAGCAAAAAAACAAACGTCCATCTTTTGCTGCCACAGCAAAGGTGCCAGCGGGCAAAAGTAATGCTGTTCTCACTGCCTCCTGGAACTCTTTCAAATGCCCCAGACAATTTGGCCCTCTCTGCTTTCCTGCGGACTCCATCCTCAAAAGTACCTGTTTTCGCTTTCGGCAACCTCAGGAGCAAAAAAGACAAACGTCCAGCTTTTGCTGCCACAGCAAAGGTGCCAGCGGGAAAAACTAATGCTGTTTCTCTCACTGCCTCCTGGAACCCTTTCAAATGCCACAGACAATTTGGCCCTCTCTACTTTCCTGCGGACTCCATCCTCAAAAGCACCTTTTTTCGCTTTCGGCATCCTCCAGAGCAAAAAAGACAAACGTCCAGCTTTTGCTGCCACAGCAAAGGTGCCAGCGGTGAAAAGTTAATGCTGGTTCTCACTGCCTCCTGGAACCCCTTCAAATGCCCCAGACCATTTGGCCCTCTCTGCTTTCCTGCGGACTCCATCCTCAAAAGCGCCTTTTTTCACTTTCGGCGCCCTCCGGTTGTAAAAAGACAAACGTCCAGCTTTTGCTGCCACAGCAAAGGTGCCAGCGGGGAAAAGTGATGCTGGTCCTCATTGCCTCCTGGAACCTCTTCAAATGCCACAGACAATTTGGCACTCTCAGCTTTCCTGCGGACTCCATCCTCAAAAGCACCTGTTTTCGCTTTCGGCAACCTCCGGAGCAAAAAAGACAAACGTCCAGGTTTTGCTGCCACAGCAATGGTGCCAGCGGGGAAAAGTAATGCTGGTTCTCACTGCCTCTGGAACTCTTTCAAATGCCCCAGACAATTTGGCCCTCTCTGCTTTCCTGCGGACTCCATCCTCAAAAGCACCTGTTTTCGCTTTCGGCAGCCTCCAGAGCAAAAAAGACAAACGTCCAGGTTTTGCTGCCACAGCAAAGGTGCCAGCGGGGAAAAGTAATGCTGGTTCTCACTGCCTCCTGGAACTCTTTCAAATGCCCCAGACAATTTGTCCCTCTCTGCTTTCCTGCGGACTCCATCCTCAAAAGCACCTGTTTTCGCTTTCGGCATCCTGCAGAGCAAAAAAAGACAAACGTCCAGCTTTTGCTGCCACAGCAAAGGTGCCACCGGGGAAAAGTAATGCTGGTTCTCACTGCCTCCTGGAACCCTTTCAAATGCCCCAGACAATTTGGCCCTCTCTGCTTTCCTGCGAACTCCATCCTCAAAAGCACCTGTTTTCGCTTTCGGCAACCTCAGGAGCAAAAAAGACAAACGTCCAGCTTTTGCTGCCACAGCAAAGGTGCCAGCGGGCAAAAGTAATGCTGGTTCTCACTGCCTCCTGGAACCCTTTCAAATGCCCCAGACAATTTGGCCCTCTCTGCTTTCCTGTGGACTCCATCCTCAAAAGCATCTGTTTTCGCTTTCGGCAGCCTCCGGAGCAAAAAAGACAAACGTCCAGGTTTTGCTGCCACAGCAAAGGTGCCAGCCGGGAAAAGTAATGCTGGTTCTCACTGACTCCTGGAACCCTTTCAAATGCCCCAGACAATTTGGCCCTCTCTGCTTTCCTGCGGACTCTATCCTCAAAAGCACCTGTTTTCGTTTTCGGCAGCCTCCGGAGCAAAAAGACAAACGTCCAGCTTTTGCTGCACAGCAAAGGTGCCAGCCGGGAAAGTAATGCTGGTTCTCACTGCCTCCTGGAACTCTTTCAAATGCCCCAGACAATTTGGCCCTCTCTGCTTTCCTGCGGACTCCATCCTCAAAAGCACCTGTTTTCACTTTCGGAAACCTCAGGAGCAAAAAAGACAAACGTCCAGCTTTTGCTGCCACAGCAAAAGTGCCAGCGGGCAAAAGTAATGCTGTTTCTCACTGCCTCCTGGAACCCTTTCAAATGCCCCAGACAATTTGGCCCTCTCTGCTTTCCTGCGGACTCCATCCTCAAAAGCACCTGTTTTTGTTTTCGGCAGCCTCCGGAGCAAAAAAGACAAACGTCCAGCTTTTGCTGCCACAGCAAAGGTGCCAGCGGGGAAAAGTAATGCTGGTTCTCACTACCTCCTAGAACTCTTTCAAATGCCACAGACAATTTGGCCCTCTCTGCTTTCCTGCGGACTCCATCCTCAAAAGCACCTGTTTTCGCTTTCGGCAGCCTCCGGAGCAAAAAAGACAAACGTCCAGCTTTTGCTGCCACAGCAAAGGTGCCAGCCGGGAAAAGTAATGCTGGTTCTCACTGCGTCCTGGAACCTCTTCAATTGCCACAGACAATTTGGCCCTCTCTGCTTTCCTGCTGACTCCATCCTCAAAAGCACCTGTTTTCGCTTTCGGCACCCTCCAGAGCAAAAAAGACAAACGTCCAGCTTTTGCTGCCACAGCAAAGGTGCCAGCGGGGAAAAGTAATGCTGGTCCTCATTGCCTCCTGGAACCTCTTCAAATGCCCCAGACAATTTGGCCCTCTCTGCTTTCCTGTGGACTCCATCCTCAAAAGCACCTGTTTTCGCTTTCGGCAACCTCAGGAGCAAAAAAGACAAACGTCCAGGTTTTGCTGCCACAGCAAAGGTGCCAGCGGGCAAAAGTAATGCTGGTTCTCACTGCCTCCTGGAACCCTTTCAAATGCCCCAGACAATTTGGCCCTCTCTGCTTTCCTGCGGACTCCATCCTCAAAAGCACCTGTTTTCGTTTTCGGCAGCCTCCGGAGCAAAAAAGACAAACGTCCAGGTTTTGCTGCCACAGCAAAGGTGCCAGCCGGGAAAAGTAATGCTGGTCCTCACTGCCTCCTGGAACTCTTTCAAATGCCCCAGACAATTTGGCCCTCTCTGCTTTCCTGCCGACTCCATCCTCAAAAGCACCTGTTTTCGCTTTCGGCATCCTCAGGAGCAAAAAAGACAAACGTCCAGGTTTTGCTGCCACAGCAAAGGTGCCAGCGGGGAAAAGTAATGCTGGTTCTCACTACCTCCTAGAACTCTTTCAAATGCCCTAGACAATTTGGCCCTCTCTGCTTTCCTGCGGACTCCATCCTCAAAAGTACCTGTTTTCGCTTTCGTCAACCTCAGGAGCAAAAAAGACAAACGTTCAGGTTTTGCTGCCACAGCAAATGTGCCAGCGGGGAAAAGTTATGCTGGTCCTCATATCCTCCTGGAACCTCTTCAAATGCCCCAGACAATTTGGCCCTCTCTGCTTTCCTGCGGACTCCATCCTCAAAAGCACCTGTTTTCGCTTTCGGCATCCTCAGGAGCAAAAAAGACAAACGTCCAGCTTTTGCTGCCACAGCAAAGGTGCCAGCCGGGAAAAGTAATGCTGGTTCTCACTGCCTCCTGGAACCCTTTCAAATGCCCCAGACTATTTGGCCCTCTCTGCTTTCCTGCGGACTCCATCCTCAAAAGCACCTGTTTTCGCTTTCGGCAGCCTCCAGAGCAAAAAAGACAAACGTCCAGGTTTTGCTGCCACAGCAAAGGTGCCAGCGGGGAAAAGTAATGCTGGTTCTCACTGCCTCCTGGAACCCTTTCAAATGCCACAGACAATTTGGCCCTCTCTGCTTTCCTGCGGACTCCATCCTCAAAAGCACCTGTTTTCGCTTTCGGCAGCCTCAGGAGCAAAAAAGACAAACGTCCAGCTTTTGCTGCCACAGCAAAGGTGCCAGCCGGGAAAAGTAATGCTGGTTCTCACTGCGTCCTGGAACCTCTTCAAATGCCACAGACAATTTGGCCCTCTCTGCTTTCCTGCGGACTCCATCCTCAAAAGCACCTGTTTTCGCTTTCGGCACCCTCCAGAGCAAAAAAGACAAACGTCCAGGTTTTGCTGCCACAGCAAAGATGCCAGCCGGGAAAAGTAATGCTGGTTCTCACTGCGTCCTGGAACCTCTTCAAATGCCACCGACAATTTGGCCCTCTCTGCTTTCCTGCGGACTCCATCCTCAAAAGCACCTGTTTTCGCTTTCGGCATCCTCAGGAGCAAAAAAGACAAACGCCCAGCTTTTGCTACCACAGCAAAGGTGACAACGGGCAAAAGTAATGCTGGTTCTCACTGCCTCCTGGAACCCTTTCAAATGCCACAGACAATTTGGCCCTCTCTGCTTTCCTGCGGACTCCATCCTCAAAAGCACCTGTTTTCGCTTTCGGCAGCCTCAGGAGCAAAAAAGACAAACGTCCAGCTTTTGCTGCCACAGCAAAGGTGCCAGCGGGCAAAAGTAATGCTGGTTCTCACTGCCTCCTGGAACCCTTTCAAATGCCCCAGACAATTTGGCCCTCTCTGCTTTCCTGCGGACTCCATCCTCAAAAGCACCTGTTTTCGCTTTCGGCAGCCTCCGGAGCAAAAAAGACAAACGCCCAGCTTTTGCTGCCACAGCAAAGGTGCCAGCGGGGAAAAGTAATGCTGGTTCTCACTACCTCCTAGAACTCTTTCAAATGCCCCAGACAATTTGGCCCTCTCTGCTTTCCTGCGGACTCCATCCTCAAAAGTACCTGTTTTCGCTTTCGGCAACCTCAGGAGCAAAAAAGACAAACGTCCAGGTTTTGCTGCCACAGCAAATGTGCCAGCGGGGAAAAGTAATGCTGGTCCTCATTGCCTCCTGGAACCTCTTCAAATGCCACAGACAATTTGGCCCTCTCTGCTTTCCTGCGGACTCCATCCTCAAAAGCACCTGTTTTCGCTTTCGGCAACCTCCGGAGCAAAAAAGACAAACGTCCAGCTTTTGCTGCCACAGCAAAGGTGCCAGCGGGCAAAAGTAATGCTGGTTCTCACTGCCTCCTGGAACCCTTTCAAATGCCCCAGACAATTTGGCCCTCTCTGCTTTCCTGCGGACTCCATCCTCAAAAGCACCTGTTTTCGCTTTCGGCACCCTCCAGAGCAAAAAAGACAAACGTCCAGCTTTTGCTGCCACAGCAAAGGTGCCAGCGGGGAAAAGTAATGCTGGTTCTCACTACCTCCTAGAACTCTTTCAAATGCCCCAGACAATTTGGCCCTCTCTGCTTTCCTGCGGACTCCATCCTCAAAAGCACCTGTTTTCGCTTTCGGCAGCCTCCGGAGAAAAAAAGACAAACGTCCAGCTTTTGCTGCCACAGCAAAGGTGCCAGCGGGGAAAAGTAATGCTGGTTCTCACTGCGTCCTGGAACCTCTTCAAATGCCCCAGACAATTTGGCCCTCTCTGCTTTCCTGCGGACTCCATCCTCAAAAGCACCTGTTTTTGCTTTCGGCACCCTCCAGAGCAAAAAAGACAAACGTCCAGGTTTTGCTGCCACAGGAAAGATGCTAGCGGGGAAAAGTAATGCTGGTTCTCACTGCGTCCTGGAACCTCTTCAAATGCCACAGACAATTTGGCCCTCTCTGCTTTCCTGCGGACTCCATCCTCAAAAGCACCTGTTTTCGCTTTCGGCATCCTCAGGAGCAAAAAAGACAAACGCCCAGCTTTTGCTGCCACAGCAAAGGTGCCAGCCGGGAAAAGTAATGCTGGTTCTCACTGCCTCCTGGAACCCTTTCAAATGCCCCAGACTATTTGGCCCTCTCTGCTTTCCTGCGGACTCCATCCTCAAAAGCACCTGTTTTCGCTTTCGGCATCCTCAGGAGCAAAAAAGACAAACGTCCAGCTTTTGCTGCCACAGCAAAGGTGCCAGCGGGGAAAAGTAATGCTGGTTCTCACTGCGTCCTGGAACCCTTTCAAATGCCCCAGACAATTTGGCCCTCTCTGCTTTCCTGCGGACTCCATCCTCAAAAGCACCTGTTTTCGCTTTCGGCAGCCTCCGGAGCAAAAAAAACAAACGTCCAGCTTTTGCTGCCACAGCAAAGGTGCCAGCGGGGAAAAGTAATGCTGGTTCTCACTGCCTCCTGGAACTCTTTCAAATGCCACAGACAATTTGTCCCTCTCTGCTTTCCTGCGGACTCCATCCTCAAAAGTACCTGTTTTCGCTTTCGTCAACCTCAGGAGCAAAAAAGACAAACGTCCAGGTTTTGCTGCCACAGCAAATGTGCCAGCGGGGAAAAGTTATGCTGGTCCTCATTGCCTCCTGGAACCTCTTCAAATGCCCCAGACAATTTGGCCCTCTCTGCTTTCCTGCGGACTCCATCCTCAAAAGCACCTGTTTTCGCTTTTGGCACCCTCCAGAGCAAAAAAGAAAAACGTCCAGCTTTTGCTGCCACAGCAAAGGTGCCAGCGGGCAAAAGTAGTGCTGGTTCTCACTACCTCCTAGAAATCTTTCAAATGCCACAGACAATTTGGCCCTCTCTGCTTTCCTGCGGACGCCATCCTCAAAAGCACCTGTTTTTGCTTTCGGCAGCCTCCAGAGCAAAAAAGACAAACGTCCAGCTTTTGCTGCCACAGCAGAGGTGCCAGCGGGGAAAAGTTATGCTGGTCCTCATTGCCTCCTGGAACCTCTTCAAATGCCACAGACAATTTGGCCCTCTCTGCTTTCCTGCGGACTCCATCCTCAAAAGCACTTGTTTTCGCTTTCGGAAACCTCAGGAGCAAAAAAGACAAACGTCCAGCTTTTGCTGCCACAGCAAAGGTGCCAGCGGGCAAAAGTAATGCTGGTTCTCACTGCCTCCTGGAACCCTTTCAAATGCCCCAGACAATTTGGCCCTCTCTGCTTTCCTGCGGACTCCATCCTCAAAAGCACCTGTTTTCGCTTTCGGCAGCCTCCGGAGAAAAAAAGACAAACGTCCAGGTTTTGCTGCCACAGCAAAGGTGCCAGCCGGGAAAAGTAATGCTGGTTCTCACTGCATCCTGGAACTCTTTCAAATGCCCCAGACAATTTGGCCCTCTCTGCTTTCCTGCGGACTCCATCCTCAAAAGCACCTGTTTTCGCTTTCGGCATCCTCAGGAGCAAAAAAGACAAACGTCCAGCTTTTGCTGCCACAGCAAAGGTGCCAGCGGGGAAAAGTAATGCTGGTTCTCACTGTCTCCTGGAACCCTTTCAAATGCCCCAGACAATTTGGCCCTCTCTGCTTTCCTGCGGACTCCATCCTCAAAAGCACCTGTTTTCGCTTTCGGCATCCTCAGGAGCAAAAAAGACAAACGCCCAGCTTTTGCTGCCACAGCAAAGGTGACAACGGGCAAAAGTAATGCTGGTTCTCACTGCCTCCTGGAACCCTTTCAAATGCCCCAGACTATTTGGCCCTCTCTGCTTTCCTGCGGACTCCATCCTCAAAAGCACCTGTTTTCGCTTTCGGCATCCTCAGGAGCAAAAAAGACAAACGTCCAGCTTTTGCTGCCACAGCAAAGGTGCCAGCGGGGAAAAGTAATGCTGGTTCTCACTGCCTCCTGGAACCCTTTCAAATGCCCCAGACAATTTGGCCCTCTCTGCTTTCCTGCGGACTCCATCCTCAAAAGCACCTGTTTTCGCTTTCGGCAGCCTCCGGAGCAAAAAAACAAACGTCCAGCTTTTGCTGCCACAGCAAAGGTGCCAGCGGGCAAAAGTAATGCTGGTTCTCACTGCCTCCTGGAACTCTTTCAAATGCCCCAGACAATTTGGCCCTCTCTGCTTTCCTGCGGACTCCATCCTCAAAAGTACCTGTTTTCGCTTTCGTCAACCTCAGGAGCAAAAAAGACAAACGTCCAGGTTTTGCTGCCACAGCAAATGTGCCAGCGGGGAAAAGTTATGCTGGTCCTCATTGCCTCCTGGAACCTCTTCAAATGCCCCAGACAATTTGGCCCTCTCTGCTTTCCTGCGGACTCCATCCTCAAAAGCACCTGTTTTCGCTTTCGGCAGCCTCCGGAGCAAAAAAGACAAACGTCCAGCTTTTGCTGCCACAGCAAAGGTGCCAGCCGGGAAAAGTAATGCTGGTTCTCACTGCATCCTGGAACTCTTTCAAATGCCCCAGACAATTTGTCCCTCTCTGCTTTCCTGCGGACTCCATCCTCAAAAGCACCTGTTTTCGCTTTCGGCATCCTCAGGAGCAAAAAAGACAAACGTCCAGCTTTTGCTGCCACAGCAAAGGTGCCAGCGGGGAAAAGTAATGCTGGTTCTCACTGTCTCCTGGAACCCTTTCAAATGCCCCAGACAATTTGGCCCTCTCTGCTTTCCTGCGGACTCCATCCTCAAAAGCACCTGTTTTCGCTTTCGGCAACCTCAGGAGCAAAAAAGACAAACGTCCAGCTTTTGCTGCCACAGCAAAGGTGCCAGCGGGGAAAACTAATGCTGTTTCTCACTGCCTCCTGGAACCCTTTCAAATGCCACAGACAATTTGGCCCTCTCTACTTTCCTGCGGACTCCATCCTCAAAAGCACCTTTTTTCGCTTTCGGCATCCTCCAGAGCAAAAAAGACAAACGTCCAGCTTTTGCTGCCACAGGAAAGGTGCCAGCGGCGAAAAGTAATGCTGGTTCTCACTGCCTCCTGGAACCCCTTCAAATGCCCCAGACCATTTGGCCCTCTCTGCTTTCCTGCGGACTCCATCCTCAAAAGCGCCTTTTTTCACTTTCGGCGCCCTCCGGTTGTAAAAAGACAAACGTCCAGCTTTTGCTGCCACAGCAAAGGTGCCAGCGGGGAAAAGTGATGCTGGTCCTCATTGCCTCCTGGAACCTCTTCAAATGCCACAGACAATTTGGCACTCTCAGCTTTCCTGCGGACTCCATCCTCAAAAGCACCTGTTTTCGCTTTCGGCAACGTCCGGAGCAAAAAAGACAAACGTCCAGGTTTTGCTGCCACAGCAAAGGTGCCAGCGGGGAAAAGTAATGCTGGTTCTCACTGCCTCCTGGAACTCTTTCAAATGCCCCAGACAATTTGGCCCTCTCTGCTTTCCTGCGGACTCCATCCTCAAAAGCACCTGTTTTCGCTTTCGGCAGCCTCTGGAGCAAAAAAGAAAAACGTCCAGGTTTTGCTGCCACAGCAAAGGTGCCAGCGGGGAAAAGTAATGCTGGTTCTCACTGCCTCCTGGAACTCTTTCAAATGCCCCAGACAATTTGTCCCTCTCTGCTTTCCTGCGGACTCCATCCTCAAAAGCACCTGTTTTCGCTTTCGGCAGCCTCAGGAGCAAAAAAGACAAACGTCCAGCTTTTGCTGCCACAGCAAAGGTGCCAGCGGGCAAAAGTAATGCTGGTTCTCACTGCCTCCTGGAACCCTTTCAAATGCCCCAGACAATTTGGCCCTCTCTGCTTTCCTGCGGACTCCATCCTCAAAAGCACCTGTTTTCGCTTTCGGCAGCCTCCGGAGCAAAAAAGACAAACGCCCAGCTTTTGCTGCCACAGCAAAGGTGCCAGCGGGGAAAAGTAATGCTGGTTCTCACTACCTCCTAGAACTCTTTCAAATGCCCCAGACAATTTGGCCCTCTCTGCTTTCCTGCGGACTCCATCCTCAAAAGTACCTGTTTTCGCTTTCGGCAACCTCAGGAGCAAAAAAGACAAACGTCCAGGTTTTGCTGCCACAGCAAATGTGCCAGCGGGGAAAAGTAATGCTGGTCCTCATTGCCTCCTGGAACCTCTTCAAATGCCACAGACAATTTGGCCCTCTCTGCTTTCCTGCGGACTCCATCCTCAAAAGCACCTGTTTTCGCTTTCGGCAACCTCCGGAGCAAAAAAGACAAACGTCCAGCTTTTGCTGCCACAGCAAAGGTGCCAGCGGGCAAAAGTAATGCTGGTTCTCACTGCCTCCTGGAACCCTTTCAAATGCCCCAGACAATTTGGCCCTCTCTGCTTTCCTGCGGACTCCATCCTCAAAAGCACCTGTTTTCGCTTTCGGCACCCTCCAGAGCAAAAAAGACAAACGTCCAGCTTTTGCTGCCACAGCAAAGGTGCCAGCGGGGAAAAGTAATGCTGGTTCTCACTACCTCCTAGAACTCTTTCAAATGCCCCAGACAATTTGGCCCTCTCTGCTTTCCTGCGGACTCCATCCTCAAAAGCACCTGTTTTCGCTTTCGGCAGCCTCCGGAGAAAAAAAGACAAACGTCCAGCTTTTGCTGCCACAGCAAAGGTGCCAGCGGGGAAAAGTAATGCTGGTTCTCACTGCGTCCTGGAACCTCTTCAAATGCCACAGACAATTTGGCCCTCTCTGCTTTCCTGCGGACTCCATCCTCAAAAGCACCTGTTTTTGCTTTCGGCACCCTCCAGAGCAAAAAAGACAAACGTCCAGGTTTTGCTGCCACAGGAAAGATGCTAGCGGGGAAAAGTAATGCTGGTTCTCACTGCGTCCTGGAACCTCTTCAAATGCCACAGACAATTTGGCCCTCTCTGCTTTCCTGCGGACTCCATCCTCAAAAGCACCTGTTTTCGCTTTCGGCATCCTCAGGAGCAAAAAAGACAAACGCCCAGCTTTTGCTGCCACAGCAAAGGTGCCAGCCGGGAAAAGTAATGCTGGTTCTCACTGCCTCCTGGAACCCTTTCAAATGCCCCAGACTATTTGGCCCTCTCTGCTTTCCTGCGGACTCCATCCTCAAAAGCACCTGTTTTCGCTTTCGGCATCCTCAGGAGCAAAAAAGACAAACGTCCAGCTTTTGCTGCCACAGCAAAGGTGCCAGCGGGGAAAAGTAATGCTGGTTCTCACTGCGTCCTGGAACCCTTTCAAATGCCCCAGACAATTTGGCCCTCTCTGCTTTCCTGCGGACTCCATCCTCAAAAGCACCTGTTTTCGCTTTCGGCAGCCTCCGGAGCAAAAAAACAAACGTCCAGCTTTTGCTGCCACAGCAAAGGTGCCAGCGGGGAAAAGTAATGCTGGTTCTCACTGCCTCCTGGAACTCTTTCAAATGCCACAGACAATTTGTCCCTCTCTGCTTTCCTGCGGACTCCATCCTCAAAAGTACCTGTTTTCGCTTTCGTCAACCTCAGGAGCAAAAAAGACAAACGTCCAGGTTTTGCTGCCACAGCAAATGTGCCAGCGGGGAAAAGTTATGCTGGTCCTCATTGCCTCCTGGAACCTCTTCAAATGCCCCAGACAATTTGGCCCTCTCTGCTTTCCTGCGGACTCCATCCTCAAAAGCACCTGTTTTCGCTTTTGGCACCCTCCAGAGCAAAAAAGAAAAACGTCCAGCTTTTGCTGCCACAGCAAAGGTGCCAGCGGGCAAAAGTAGTGCTGGTTCTCACTACCTCCTAGAAATCTTTCAAATGCCACAGACAATTTGGCCCTCTCTGCTTTCCTGCGGACGCCATCCTCAAAAGCACCTGTTTTTGCTTTCGGCAGCCTCCAGAGCAAAAAAGACAAACGTCCAGCTTTTGCTGCCACAGCAGAGGTGCCAGCGGGGAAAAGTTATGCTGGTCCTCATTGCCTCCTGGAACCTCTTCAAATGCCACAGACAATTTGGCCCTCTCTGCTTTCCTGCGGACTCCATCCTCAAAAGCACTTGTTTTCGCTTTCGGAAACCTCAGGAGCAAAAAAGACAAACGTCCAGCTTTTGCTGCCACAGCAAAGGTGCCAGCGGGCAAAAGTAATGCTGGTTCTCACTGCCTCCTGGAACCCTTTCAAATGCCCCAGACAATTTGGCCCTCTCTGCTTTCCTGCGGACTCCATCCTCAAAAGCACCTGTTTTCGCTTTCGGCAGCCTCCGGAGAAAAAAAGACAAACGTCCAGGTTTTGCTGCCACAGCAAAGGTGCCAGCCGGGAAAAGTAATGCTGGTTCTCACTGCATCCTGGAACTCTTTCAAATGCCCCAGACAATTTGGCCCTCTCTGCTTTCCTGCGGACTCCATCCTCAAAAGCACCTGTTTTCGCTTTCGGCATCCTCAGGAGCAAAAAAGACAAACGTCCAGCTTTTGCTGCCACAGCAAAGGTGCCAGCGGGGAAAAGTAATGCTGGTTCTCACTGTCTCCTGGAACCCTTTCAAATGCCCCAGACAATTTGGCCCTCTCTGCTTTCCTGCGGACTCCATCCTCAAAAGCACCTGTTTTCGCTTTCGGCATCCTCAGGAGCAAAAAAGACAAACGCCCAGCTTTTGCTGCCACAGCAAAGGTGACAACGGGCAAAAGTAATGCTGGTTCTCACTGCCTCCTGGAACCCTTTCAAATGCCCCAGACTATTTGGCCCTCTCTGCTTTCCTGCGGACTCCATCCTCAAAAGCACCTGTTTTCGCTTTCGGCATCCTCAGGAGCAAAAAAGACAAACGTCCAGCTTTTGCTGCCACAGCAAAGGTGCCAGCGGGGAAAAGTAATGCTGGTTCTCACTGCCTCCTGGAACCCTTTCAAATGCCCCAGACAATTTGGCCCTCTCTGCTTTCCTGCGGACTCCATCCTCAAAAGCACCTGTTTTCGCTTTCGGCAGCCTCCGGAGCAAAAAAACAAACGTCCAGCTTTTGCTGCCACAGCAAAGGTGCCAGCGGGCAAAAGTAATGCTGGTTCTCACTGCCTCCTGGAACTCTTTCAAATGCCCCAGACAATTTGGCCCTCTCTGCTTTCCTGCGGACTCCATCCTCAAAAGTACCTGTTTTCGCTTTCGTCAACCTCAGGAGCAAAAAAGACAAACGTCCAGGTTTTGCTGCCACAGCAAATGTGCCAGCGGGGAAAAGTTATGCTGGTCCTCATTGCCTCCTGGAACCTCTTCAAATGCCCCAGACAATTTGGCCCTCTCTGCTTTCCTGCGGACTCCATCCTCAAAAGCACCTGTTTTCGCTTTCGGCAGCCTCCGGAGCAAAAAAGACAAACGTCCAGCTTTTGCTGCCACAGCAAAGGTGCCAGCCGGGAAAAGTAATGCTGGTTCTCACTGCATCCTGGAACTCTTTCAAATGCCCCAGACAATTTGTCCCTCTCTGCTTTCCTGCGGACTCCATCCTCAAAAGCACCTGTTTTCGCTTTCGGCATCCTCAGGAGCAAAAAAGACAAACGTCCAGCTTTTGCTGCCACAGCAAAGGTGCCAGCGGGGAAAAGTAATGCTGGTTCTCACTGTCTCCTGGAACCCTTTCAAATGCCCCAGACAATTTGGCCCTCTCTGCTTTCCTGCGGACTCCATCCTCAAAAGCACCTGTTTTCGCTTTCGGCAACCTCAGGAGCAAAAAAGACAAACGTCCAGCTTTTGCTGCCACAGCAAAGGTGCCAGCGGGGAAAACTAATGCTGTTTCTCACTGCCTCCTGGAACCCTTTCAAATGCCACAGACAATTTGGCCCTCTCTACTTTCCTGCGGACTCCATCCTCAAAAGCACCTTTTTTCGCTTTCGGCATCCTCCAGAGCAAAAAAGACAAACGTCCAGCTTTTGCTGCCACAGGAAAGGTGCCAGCGGCGAAAAGTAATGCTGGTTCTCACTGCCTCCTGGAACCCCTTCAAATGCCCCAGACCATTTGGCCCTCTCTGCTTTCCTGCGGACTCCATCCTCAAAAGCGCCTTTTTTCACTTTCGGCGCCCTCCGGTTGTAAAAAGACAAACGTCCAGCTTTTGCTGCCACAGCAAAGGTGCCAGCGGGGAAAAGTGATGCTGGTCCTCATTGCCTCCTGGAACCTCTTCAAATGCCACAGACAATTTGGCCCTCTCTACTTTCCTGCGGACTCCATCCTCAAAAGCACCTGTTTTCGCTTTCGGCAACGTCCGGAGCAAAAAAGACAAACGTCCAGGTTTTGCTGCCACAGCAAAGGTGCCAGCGGGGAAAAGTAATGCTGGTTCTCACTGCCTCCTGGAACTCTTTCAAATGCCCCAGACAATTTGGCCCTCTCTGCTTTCCTGCGGACTCCATCCTCAAAAGCACCTGTTTTCGCTTTCGGCAGCCTCTGGAGCAAAAAAGAAAAACGTCCAGGTTTTGCTGCCACAGCAAAGGTGCCAGCGGGGAAAAGTAATGCTGGTTCTCACTGCCTCCTGGAACTCTTTCAAATGCCCCAGACAATTTGTCCCTCTCTGCTTTCCTGCGGACTCCATCCTCAAAAGCACCTGTTTTCGCTTTCGGCATCCTCAGGAGCAAAAAAGACAAACGTCCAGCTTTTGCTGCCACAGCAAAGGTGCCAGCGGGGAAAAGTAATGCTGGTTCTCACTGTCTCCTGGAACCCTTTCAAATGCCCCAGACAATTTGGCCCTCTCTGCTTTCCTGCGGACTCCATCCTCAAAAGCACCTGTTTTCGCTTTCGGCAACCTCAGGAGCAAAAAAGACAAACGTCCAGCTTTTGCTGCCACAGCAAAGGTGCCAGCGGGGAAAACTAATGCTGTTTCTCACTGCCTCCTGGAACCCTTTCAAATGCCACAGACAATTTGGCCCTCTCTACTTTCCTGCGGACTCCATCCTCAAAAGCACCTTTTTTCGCTTTCGGCATCCTCCAGAGCAAAAAAGACAAACGTCCAGCTTTTGCTGCCACAGCAAAGGTGCCAGCGGCGAAAAGTAATGCTGGTTCTCACTGCCTCCTGGAACCCCTTCAAATGCCCCAGACCATTTGGCCCTCTCTGCTTTCCTGCGGACTCCATCCTCAAAAGCGCCTTTTTTCACTTTCGGCGCCCTCCGGTTGTAAAAAGACAAACGTCCAGCTTTTGCTGCCACAGCAAAGGTGCCAGCGGGGAAAAGTGATGCTGGTCCTCATTGCCTCCTGGAACCTCTTCAAATGCCACAGACAATTTGGCACTCTCAGCTTTCCTGCGGACTCCATCCTCAAAAGCACCTGTTTTCGCTTTCGGCAACGTCCGGAGCAAAAAAGACAAACGTCCAGGTTTTGCTGCCACAGCAAAGGTGCCAGCGGGGAAAAGTAATGCTGGTTCTCACTGCCTCCTGGAACTCTTTCAAATGCCCCAGACAATTTGGCCCTCTCTGCTTTCCTGCGGACTCCATCCTCAAAAGCACCTGTTTTCGCTTTCGGCAGCCTCTGGAGCAAAAAAGACAAACGTCCAGGTTTTGCTGCCACAGCAAAGGTGCCAGCGGGGAAAAGTAATGCTGGTTCTCACTGCCTCCTGGAACTCTTTCAAATGCCCCAGACAATTTGTCCCTCTCTGCTTTCCTGCGGACTCCATCCTCAAAAGCACCTGTTTTCGCTTTCGGCATCCTGCAGAGCAAAAAAGACAAACGTCCAGCTTTTGCTGCCACAGCAAAGGTGCCACCGGGGAAAAGTAATGCTGGTTCTCACTGCCTCCTGGAACCCTTTCAAATGCCCCAGACAATTTGGCCCTCTCTGCTTTCCTGCGAACTCCATCCTCAAAAGCACCTGTTTTCGCTTTCGGCAACCTCAGGAGCAAAAAAGACAAACGTCCAGCTTTTGCTGCCACAGCAAAGGTGCCAGCGGGCAAAAGTAATGCTGGTTCTCACTGCCTCCTGGAACCCTTTCAAATGCCCCAGACAATTTGGCCCTCTCTGCTTTCCTGTGGACTCCATCCTCAAAAGCATCTGTTTTCGCTTTCGGCAGCCTCCGGAGCAAAAAAGACAAACGTCCAGGTTTTGCTGCCACAGCAAAGGTGCCAGCCGGGAAAAGTAATGCTGGTTCTCACTACCTCCTGGAACCCTTTCAAATGCCCCAGACAATTTGGCCCTCTCTGCTTTCCTGCGGACTCCATCCTCAAAAGCACCTGTTTTCGCTTTCGGCATCCTCAGGAGCAAAAAAGACAAACGTCCAGCTTTTGCTGCCACAGCAGAGGTGCCAGTGAGGAAAAGTAATGCTGGTTCTCACTGCCTCCTGGAACCCTTTCAAATGCCACAGACAATTTGGTCCTCTCTGCTTTCCTGCGGACTCCATCCTCAAAAGCACCTGTTTTCGCTTTCGGCAATTTCAGGAGCAAAAAAGACAAACGTCCAGGTTTTGCTGCCACAGCAAAGGTGCCAGCGGGGAACAGTAATGCTGGTTCTCACTGCGTCCTGGAAGTCTTTCAAATGCCCCAGACAATTTGGCCCTCTCTGCTTTCCTGCGGACTCCATCCTCAAAAGCACCTGTTTTCCCTTTCGGCATCCTCAGGAGCAAAAAAGACAAACGTCCAGCTTTTGCTGCCACAGCAGAGGTGCCAGCGGGGAAAAGTAATGCTGGTTCTCACTGCCTCCTGGAACCTCTTCAAATGCCACAGACAATTTGGCCCTCTCTGCTTTCCTGCGGACTCCATCCTCAAAAGCACCTGTTTTCGCTTTCGGCAGCCTCCGGAGCAAAAAAGCCAAACGTCCAGCTTTTGCTGCCACAGCAAAGGTGCCAGCCGGGAAAAGTAATGCTGGTTCTCACTGCCTCCTGGAACCCTTTCAAATGCCCCAGACTATTTGGCCCTCTCTGCTTTCCTGCGGACTCCATCCTCAAAAGCATCTGTTTTCGCTTTCGGCATCCTCCGGAGCAAAAAAGACAAACGTCCAGCTTTTGCTGCCACAGCAAAGGTGCCAGCGGGGAAAAGTAATGCTGGTTCTCACTGCCTCCTGGAACCCTTTCAAATGCCCCAGACAATTTGGCCCTCTCTGCTTTCCTGCGAACTCCATCCTCAAAAGCACCTGTTTTCGCTTTCGGCAACCTCAGGAGCAAAAAAGACAAACGTCCAGGTTTTGCTGCCACAGCAAAGGTGCCAGCGGGCAAAAGTAATGCTGGTTCTCACTGCCTCCTGGAACCCTTTCAAATGCCCCAGACAATTTGGCCCTCTCTGCTTTCCTGCGGACTCCATCCTCAAAAGCACCTGTTTTCACTTTCGGCAGCCTCCGGAGCAAAAAAGACAAACGTCCAGCTTTTGCTGCCACAGCAAAGGTGCCAGCCAAGAAAAGTAATGCTGGTTCTCACTACCTCCTGGAACCCTTTCAAATGCCCCAGACAATTTGGCCCTCTCTGCTTTCCTGCGGACTCCATCCTCAAAAGCACCTGTTTTCGCTTTCGGCATCCTCAGGAACAAAAAAGACAAACGTCCAGCTTTTGCTGCCACAGCAGAGGTGCCAGTGAGGAAAAGTAATGCTGGTTCTCACTGCCTCCTGGAACCCTTTCAAATGCCCCAGACAATTTGGTCCTCTCTGCTTTCCTGCGGACTCCATCCTCAAAAGCACCTGTTTTCGCTTTCGGCAATTTCAGGAGCAAAAAAGACAAACGTCCAGGTTTTGCTGCCACAGCAAAGGTGCCAGCGGGGAAAAGTAATGCTGGTTCTCACTACCTCCTGGAACTCTTTCAAATGCCCCAGACAATTTGGCCCTCTCGGCTTTCCTGCGGACTCCATCCTCAAAAGCACCTGTTTTCGCTTTCGGCATCCTCAGGAGCAAAAAAGACAAACGTCCAGCTTTTGCTGCCACAGCAAAGGTGCCAGCGGGGAAAAGTAATGCTGGTTCTCACTGCGTCCTGGAACCTCTTCAAATGCCACAGACAATTTGGCCCTCTCTGCTTTCCTGCGGACTCCATCCTCAAAAGCACCTGTTTTCGCTTTCGGTAACCTCCGGAGCAAAAAAGCCAAACGTCCAGCTTTTGCTGCCACAGCAAAGGTGCCAGCCGGGAAAAGTAATGCTGGTTCTCACTGCCTCCTGGAACCCTTTCAAATGCCCCAGACTATTTGGCCCTCTCTGCTTTCCTGCGGACTCCATCCTCAAAAGCACCTGTTTTCGCTTTCGGCAACCTCAGGAGCAAAAAAGACAAACGTCCAGCTTTTTCTGCCAAAGCAAAGGTGCCAGCGGGGAAAAGTAATGCTGGTTCTCACTGCCTCCTGGAACTCTTTCAAATGCCCCAGACAATTTGGCCCTCTCTGCTTTCCTGCGGACTCCATCCTCAAAAGCACCTGTTTTCGCTTTCGGCATCCTCCAGAGCAAAAAAGACAAACGTCCAGCTTTTGCTGCCACAGCAAAGGTGCCAGCGGGGAAAAGTAATGCTGGTTCTCACTGCCTCCTGGAACTCTTTCAAATGCCACAGACAATTTGGCCCTCTCTGCTTTCCTGCGGACTCCATCCTCAAAAGCACCTGTTTTCACTTTCGGCAGCCTCCGGAGCAAAAATCACAAACGTCCAGGTTTTGCTGCCACAGCAAAGGTGCCAGCGGGGAAAAGTAATGCTGGTTCTCACTGCCTCCTGGAACCCTTTCAAATGCCACAGACAATTTGGCCCTCTCTGCTTTCCTGCGGACCACATACTCAAAAGCACCTGTTTTCGCTTTCGGCAGCCTCCGGAGCAAAAAAGACAAACGTCCAGCTTTTGCTGCCACAGCAGAGGTGCCAGCGGGGAAAAGTAATGCTGGTCCTCATTGCCTCCTGGAACCTCTTCAAAAGCCACAGACAATTTGGCCCTCTCTGCTTTCCTGCGGACTCCATCCTCAAAAGCACCTGTTTTCGCTTTCGGCATCCTCAGGAGCAAAAAAGACAAACGTCCAGCTTTTGCTGCCACAGCAGAGGTGCCAGCGGGGAAAAGTAATGCTGGTTCTCACTGCCTCCTGGAACCCTTTCAAATGCCACAGACAATTTGGCCCTCTCTGTTTTCCTGCGGACTCCATCCTCAAAAGCACCTGTTTTCGCTTTCGGCAACCTCCGGAGCAAAAAAGACAAACGTCCAGCTTTTGCTGCCACAGCAAAGGTGCCAGCCGGGAAAAGTAATGCTGGTTCTCACTGCGTCCTGGAACCTCTTCAAATGCCACAGACAATTTGGCCCTCTCTGCTTTCTTGCGGACTCCATCCTCAAAAGCACCTGTTTTCGCTTTCGGCAACCTCCGGAGCAAAAAAGACAAACGTCCAGCTTTTGCTGCCACAGCAAAGATGCCAGCGGGGAAAAGTAATGCTGGTTCTCACTGCGTCCTGGAACCTCTTCAAATGCCACAGACAATTTGGCCCTCTCTGCTTTCCTGCGGACTCCATCCTCAAAAGCACCTGTTTTCGCTTTCGGCAACCTCCGGAGCAAAAATCCAAACGTCCAGCTTTTGCTGCCACAGCAAAGATGCCAGCCGGGAAAAGTAATGCTGGTTCTCACTGCCTCCTGGAACCCTTTCAAATGCCCCAGACAATTTGGCCCTCTCTGCTTTCCTGCGGACTCCATCCTCAAAAGCACCTGTTTTCGCTTTCGGCAGCCTCAGGAGCAAAAAAGACAAACGTCCAGCTTTTGCTGCCACAGCAAAGGTGCCAGCGGGCAAAAGGAATTCTGGTTCTCACTGCCTCCTGGAACCCTTTCAAATGCCCCAGACAATTTGGCCCTCTCTGCTTTCCTGCGGACTCCATCCTCAAAAGCACCTGTTTTCGCTTTCGGCAACCTCAGGAGTAAAAAAGACAAACGTCCAGGTTTTGCTGCCACAGCAAAGGTGCCAGTGGCGAAAAGTAATGCTGGTTCTCACTGCCACCTGGAACCCTTTCAAATGCCCCAGACAATTTGGCCCTCTCTGCTTTCCTGCGGACTCCATCCTCAAAAGCACCTTTTTTCGCTTTCGGCATCCTCCAGAGCAAAAAAGACAAACGTCCAGCTTTTGCTGCCACAGCAAAGGTGCCAGCGGGGAAAAGTGATGCTGGTCCTCATTGCCTCCTGGAACCTCTTCAAATGCCACAGACAATTTGGCCCTCTCTGCTTTCCTGCGGACTCCATCCTCAAAAGCACCTGTTTTCGCTTTCGGTAACCTCCGGAGCAAAAAAGCCAAACGTCCAGCTTTTGCTGCCACAGCAAAGGTGCCAGCCGGGAAAAGTAATGCTGGTTCTCACTGCCTCCTGGAACCCTTTCAAATGCCCCAAACTATTTGGCCCTCTCTGCTTTCCTGCGGACTCCATCCTCAAAAGCACCTGTTTTCGCTTTTGGCATCCTCAGGAGCAAAAAAGACAAACGTCCAGGTTTTGCTGCCACAGCAAAGGTGCCAGCGGGCAAAAGGAATTCTGGTTCTCACTGCCTCCTGGAACCCTTTCAAATGCCCCAGACAATTTGGCCCTCTCTGCTTTCCTGCGGACTCCATCCTCAAAAGCACCTGTTTTCGCTTTCGGCAACCTCAGGAGCAAAAAAGACAAACGCCCAGGTTTTACTGCCACAGCAAAGGTGCCAGCGGCGAAAAGTAATGCTGGTTCTCACTGCCTCCTGGAACCCTTTCAAATGCCCCAGACAATTTGGCCCTCTCTGCTTTCCTGCGGACTCCATCCTCAAAAGCACCTTTTTTCGCTTTCGGCATCCTCCAGAGCAAAAAAGACAAACGTCCAGCTTTTGCTGCCACAGCAAAGGTGCCAGCGGGGAAAAGTGATGCTGGTCCTCATTGCCTCCTGGAACCTCTTCAAATACCACAGACAATTTGGCACTCTCTGCTTTCCTGCGGACTCCATCCTCAAAAGCACCTGTTTTCGCTTTCGGCAGCCTCCGGAGCAAAAAAGACAAACGTCCAGCTTTTGCTGCCACAGCAAAGGTGCCAGCGGGGAAAAGTAATGCTGGTTCTCACTGCCTCCTGGAACCCTTTCAAATGCCACAGACAATTTGGCCCTCTCTGCTTTCCTGCGGACACCATCCTCAAAAGCACCTGTTTTCGCTTTCGGCAGCCTCCGGAGCAAAAAAGACAAACGTCCAGCTTTTGCTGCCACAGCAGAGGTGCCAGCGGGGAAAAGTAATGCTGGTCCTCATTGCCTCCTGGAACCTCTTCAAAAGCCACAGACAATTTGGCCCTCTCTGCTTTCCTGCGGACTCCATCCTCAAAAGCACCTGTTTTCGCTTTCGGCATCCTCAGGAGCAAAAAAGACAAACGTCCAGCTTTTGCTGCCACAGCAGAGGTGCCAGCGGGGAAAAGTAATGCTGGTTCTCACTGCCTCCTGGAACCCTTTCAAATGCCCCAGACAATTTGGCCCTCTCTGCTTTCCTGCGGACTCCATCCTCAAAAGCACCTGTTTTCGCTTTCGGCAACCTCCGGAGCAAAAAAGACAAACGTCCAGCTTTTGCTGCCACAGCAAAGGTGCCAGCCGGGAAAAGTAATGCTGGTTCTCACTGCGTCCTGGAACCTCTTCAAATGCCCCAGACAATTTGGCCCTCTCTGCTTTCCTGCGGACTCCATCCTCAAAAGCACCTGTTTTCGCTTTCGGCAACCTCCGGAGCAAAAAAGACAAACGTCCAGCTTTTGCTGCCACAGCAAAGGTGCCAGCCGGGAAAAGTAATGCTGGTTCTCACTGCCTCCTGGAACCCTTTCAAATGCCCCAGACTATTTTGCCCTCTCTGCTTTCCTGCGGACTCCATCCTCAAAAGCACCTGTTTTCGCTTTCGGCAGCCTCAGGAGCAAAAAAGACAAACGTCCAGCTTTTGCTGCCACAGCAAAGGTGCCAGCGGGCAAAAGGAATTCTGGTTCTCACTGCCTCCTGGAACCCTTTCAAATGCCCCAGACAATTTGGCCCTCTCTGCTTTCCTGCGGACTCCATCCTCAAAAGCACCTGTTTTCGCTTTCGGCAACCTCAGGAGCAAAAAAGACAAACGTCCAGGTTTTGCTGCCACAGCAAAGGTGCCAGTGGCGAAAAGTAATGCTGGTTCTCACTGCCTCCTGGAACCCTTTCAAATGCCCCAGACAATTTGGCCCTCTCTGCTTTCCTGCGGACTCCATCCTCAAAAGCACCTTTTTTCGCTTTCGGCATCCTCCAGAGCAAAAAAGACAAACGTCCAGCTTTTGCTGCCACAGCAAAGGTGCCAGCGGGGAAATTGATGCTGGTCCTCATTGCCTCCTGGAACCTCTTCAAATGCCACAGACAATTTGGCCCTCTCTGCTTTCCTGCGGACTCCATCCTCAAAAGCACCTGTTTTCGCTTTCGGCAACCTCCGGAGCAAAAAAGCCAAACGTCCAGCTTTTGCTGCCACAGCAAAGGTGCCAGCCGGGAAAAGTAATGCTGGTTCTCACTGCCTCCTGGAACCCTTTCAAATGCCCCAGACTATTTGGCCCTCTCTGCTTTCCTGCGGACTCCATCCTCAAAAGCACCTGTTTTCGCTTTTGGCATCCTCAGGAGCAAAAAAGACAAACGTCCAGCTTTTGCTGCCACAGCAAAGGTGCCAGCGGGCAAAAGGAATTCTGGTTCTCACTGCCTCCTGGAACCCTTTCAAATGCCCCAGACAATTTGGCCCTCTCTGCTTTCCTGCGGACTCCATCCTCAAAAGCACCTGTTTTCGCTTTCGGCAACCTCAGGAGCAAAAAAGACAAACGTCCAGGTTTTGCTGCCACAGCAAAGGTGCCAGCGGCGAAAAGTAATGCTGGTTCTCACTGCCTCCTGGAACCCTTTCAAATGCCCCAGACAATTTGGCCCTCTCTGCTTTCCTGCGGACTCCATCCTCAAAAGCACCTTTTTTCGCTTTCGGCATCCTCCAGAGCAAAAAAGACAAACGTCCAGCTTTTGCTGCCACAGCAAAGGTGCCAGCAGGGAAAAGTGATGCTGGTCCTCATTGCCTCCTGGAACCTCTTCAAATGCCACAGACAATTTGGCACTCTCTGCTTTCCTGCGGACTCCATCCTCAAAAGCACCTGTTTTCGCTTTCGGCAGCCTCCGGAGCAAAAAAGACAAACGTCCAGCTTTTGCTGCCACAGCAAAGGTGCCAGCGGCGAAAAGTAATGCTGGTTCTCACTGCCTCCTGGAACCCTTTCAAATGCCCCAGACAATTTGGCCCTCTCTGCTTTCCTGCGGACTCCATCCTCAAAAGCACCTTTTTTCGCTTTCGGCATCCTCCAGAGCAAAAAAGACAAACGTCCAGCTTTTGCTGCCACAGCAAAGGTGCCAGCGGGGAAAAGTGATGCTGGTCCTCATTGCCTCCTGGAACCTCTTCAAATGCCACAGACAATTTGGCACTCTCTGCTTTCCTGCGGACTCCATCCTCAAAAGCACCTGTTTTCGCTTTCGGCACCCTCCAGAGCAAAAAAGACAAACGTCCAGCTTTTGCTGCCACAGCAAAGGTGCCATCCGGGAAAAGTAATGCTGGTTCTCACTGCCTCCTGGAACTCTTTCAAATGCCCCAGACAATTTGGCCCTCTCTGCTTTCCTGCGGACTCCATCCTCAAAAGCACCTGTTTTCACTTTCGGTAGCCTCAGGAGCAAAAAAGACAAACGTCCAGGTTTTGCTGCCACAGCAAAGGTGCCAGCGGGGAACAGTAATGCTGGTTCTCACTGCCTCCTGGAACTCTTTCAAATGCCACAGACAATTTGGCCCTCTCTGCTTTCCTGCGGACTCCATCCTCAAAAGCACCTTTTTTCGCTTTCGGCATCCTCCAGAGCAAAAAAGACAAACGTCCAGCTTTTTCTGCCACAGCAAAGGTGCCAGCCGGGAAAAGTGATGCTGGTCCTCATTGCCTCCTGGAACCTCTTCAAATGCCACAGACAATTTGGCACTCTCTGCTTTCCTGCGGACTCCATCCTCAAAAGCACCTGTTTTCGCTTTCGGCAGCCTCCGGAGCAAAAAAGACAAACGTCCAGGTTTTGCTGCCACAGCAAAGGTGCCAGCGGGGAAAAGTAATGCTGGTTCTCACTGCCTCCTGGAACCCTTTCAAATGCCCCAGACAATTTGGCCCTCTCTGCTTTCCTGCGGACTCCATCCTCAAAAGCACCTGTTTTCGCTTTCGGCAGCCTCCGAGCAAAAAAGACAAACGTCCAGCTTTTGCTGCCACAGCAAAGGTGCCAGCGGGGAAAAGTAATGCTGGTTCTCACTGCGTCCTCGAACCTCTTCAAATGCCACAGACAATTTGGCCCTCTCTGCTTTCCTGCGGACTCCATGCTCAAAAGCACCTGTTTTCGCTTTCGGCAGCCTCCGGAGCAAAAAAGACAAACGTCCAGGTTTTGCTGCCACAGCAAAGGTGCCAGCCGAGAAAAGTAATGCTGGTTCTCACTGCCTCCTGGAACCCTTTCAAATGCCCCAGACTATTTGGCCCTCTCTGCTTTCCTGCGGACTCCATCCTCAAAAGCACCTGTTTTCGCTTTCGGCATCCTCAGGAGCAAAAAAGCCAAACGTCCAGCTTTTGCTGCCACAGCAAAGGTGCCAGCGGGGAAAAGTAATGCTGGTTCTCACTGCCTCCTGGAACCCTTTCAAATGCCCCAGACAATTTGGCCCTCTCTGCTTTCCTGCGGACTCCATCCTCAAAAGCACCTGTTTTCGCTTTCGGCATCCTCCGGAGCAAAAAAGACAAACGTCCAGGTTTTGCTGCCACAGCAAAGGTGCCAGCCGGGAAAAGTAATGCTGGTTCTCACTGCCTCCTGCAACTCTTTCAAATGCACCAGACAATTTGGCCCTCTCTGCTTTCCTGCGGACTCCATCCTCAAAAGCACCTGTTTTCGCTTTCGGCATCCTCCAGAGCAAAAAAGACAAACGTCCAGGTTTTGCTGCCACAGCAAAGGTGCCAGCAAGGAAAAGTAATGCTGGTTCTCACTGCCTCCTGGAACCCTTTCAAATGCCCCAGACAATTTGGCCCTCTCTGCTTTCCTGCGGACTCCATCCTCAAAAGCACCTGTTTTCGCTTTCGGCAGCCTCCGGAGCAAAAAAGACAAACGTCCAGGTTTTGCTGCCACAGCAAAGGTGCCAGCGGGGAAAAGTAATGCTGGTTCTCACTGCCTCCTGGAACCCTTTCAAATGCCCCAGACAATTTGGCCCTCTCTGCTTTCCTGCGGACTCCATCCTCAAAAGCACCTGTTTTCGCTTTCGGCATCCTCCGGAGCAAAAAAGACAAACGTCCAGGTTTTGCTGCCACAGCAAAGGTGCCAGCCGGGAAAAGTAATGCTGGTTCTCACTGCCTCCTGCAACTCTTTCAAATGCACCAGACAATTTGGCCCTCTCTGCTTTCCTGCGGACTCCATCCTCAAAAGCACCTGTTTTCGCTTTCGGCATCCTCCAGAGCAAAAAAGACAAACGTCCAGGTTTTGCTGCCACAGCAAAGGTGCCAGCGGGGAAAAGTAATGCTGGTTCTCACTGCCTCCTGGAACCCTTTCAAATGCCCCAGACAATTTGGCCCTCTCTGCTTTCCTGTGGACTCCATCCTCAAAAGCACCTGTTATCGCTTTCGGCAGCCTCCGGAGCAAAAAAGACAAACGTCCAGGTTTTGCTGCCACAGCAAAAATGCCAGCGGGGAAAAGTAATGCTGGTTCTCACTGCGTCCTGGAACGTCTTCAAATGCCACAGACAATTTGGCCCTCTCTGCTTTCCTGCGGACTCCATCCTCAAAAGCACCTGTTTTCGCTTTCGGCAACCTCCGGAGCAAAAAAGACAAACGTCCAGCTTTTGCTGCCACAGCAAAGGTGCCACCGGGGAAAAGTAATGCTGGTTCTCACTGCCTGCTGGAACCCTTTCAAATGCCCCAGACAATTTGGCCCTCTCTGCTTTCCTGCGGACTCCATCCTCAAAAGCACCTGTTTTCGCTTTCGGCAGCCTCCAGAGCAAAAAAGACAAACGTCCAGCTTTTGCTGCCACAGCAAAGGTGCCAGCGGGGAAAAGTAATGCTGGTTCTCACTGCCTCCTGGAACTCTTTCAAATGCCCCAGACAATTTGGCCCTCTCTGCTTTCCTGCGGACTCCATCCTCAAAAGCACCTTTTTTCACTTTCGGCAGCCTCCGGAGCAAAAATCACAAACGTCCAGGTTTTGCTGCCACAGCAAAGGTGCCAGCGGGGAAAAGTAATGCTGGTTCTCACTGCCTCCTGGAACCCTTTCAAATGCCACAGACAATTTGGCCCTCTCTGCTTTCCTGCGGACTCCATCCTCAAAAGCACCTGTTTTCGCTTTCGGCAGCCTCCGGAGCAAAAAAGACAAACGTCCAGCTTTTGCTGCCACAGCAGAGGTGCCAGCGGGGAAAAGTAATGCTGGTCCTCATTGCCTCCTGGAACCTTTTCAAAAGCCACAGACAATTTGGCCCTCTCTGCTTTCCTGCGGACTCCATCCTCAAAAGCACCTGTTTTCGCTTTCGGCATCCTCAGGAGCAAAAAAGACAAACGTCCAGCTTTTGCTGCCACAGCAGAGGTGCCAGCGGGGAAAAGTAATGCTGGTTCTCACTGCCTCCTGGAACCCTTTCAAATGCCACAGACAATTTGGCCCTCTCTGCTTTCCTGCGGACTCCATCCTCAAAAGCACCTGTTTTCGCTTTCGGCATCCTCAGGAGCAAAAAAGACAAACGTCCAGCTTTTGCTGCCACAGCAAAGGTGCCAGCGGGCAAAAGGAATTCTGGTTCTCACTGACTCCTGGAACCCTTTCAAATGCCCCAGACTATTTGGCCCTCTCTGCTTTCCTGCGGACTCCATCCTCAAAAGCACCTGTTTTCGCTTTCGGCAGCCTCAGGAGCAAAAAAGACAAACGTCCAGATTTTGCTGCCACAGCAAAGGTGCCAGCGGGGAAAAGTAATGCTGGTTCTCACTGCCTCCTGGAACCCTTTCAAATGCCCCAGACAATTTGGCCCTCTCTGCTTTCCTGCGGACTCCATCCTCAAAAGCACCTGTTTTCGCTTTCGGCAACCTCAGGAGCAAAAAAGACAAACGTCCAGGTTTTGCTGCCACAGCAAAGGTGCCAGCCAGGAAAAGTAATGCTGGTTCTCACTGCCTTCTGGAACCCTTTCAAATGCCCCAGACAATTTGGCCCTCTCTGCTTTCTTGCGGACTCCATCCTCAAAAGCATCTTTTTTCGCTTTCGGCATCCTCCAGAGCAAAAAAGACAAACGTCCAGCTTTTGCTGCCACAGCAAAGGTGCCAGCGGGGAAAAGTGATGCTGGTCCTCATTGCCTCCTGGAACCTCTTCAAATGCCACAGACAATTTGGCACTCTCTGCTTTCCTGCGGACTCCATCCTCAAAAGCACCTGTTTTCGCTTTCGGCAGCCTCCGGAGCAAAAAAGACAAACGTCCAGGTTTTGCTGCCACAGCAAAGGTGCCAGCGGGGAAAAGTAATGCTGGTTCTCACTGCCTCCTGGAACCCTTTCAAATGCCCCAGACAATTTGGCCCTCTCTGCTTTCCTGCGGACTCCATCCTCAAAAGCACCTGTTTTCGCTTTCGGCAGCCTCCGAGCAAAAAAGACAAACGTCCAGCTTTTGCTGCCACAGCAAAGGTGCCAGCGGGGAAAAGTAATGCTGGTTCTCACTACCTCCTAGAACTCTTTCAAATGCCACAGACAATTTGGCCCTCTCTGCTTTCCTGCGGACTCCATCCTCAAAAGCACCTGTTTTCGCTTTCGGCAGCCTCCAGAGCAAAAAAGACAAACGTCCAGGTTTTGCTGCCACAGCAAGGATGCCAGCGGGGAAAAGTAATGCTGGTTCTCACTGCGTCCTCGAACCTCTTCAAATGCCACAGACAATTTGGCCCTCTCTGCTTTCCTGCGGACTCCATGCTCAAAAGCACCTGTTTTCGCTTTCGGCAGCCTCCGGAGCAAAAAAGACAAACGTCCAGGTTTTGCTGCCACAGCAAAGGTGCCAGCCGAGAAAAGTAATGCTGGTTCTCACTGCCTCCTGGAACCCTTTCAAATGCCCCAGACTATTTGGCCCTCTCTGCTTTCCTGCGGACTCCATCCTCAAAAGCACCTGTTTTCGCTTTCGGCATCCTCAGGAGCAAAAAAGCCAAACGTCCAGCTTTTGCTGCCACAGCAAAGGTGCCAGCGGGGAAAAGTAATGCTGGTTCTCACTGCCTCCTGGAACCCTTTCAAATGCCCCAGACAATTTGGCCCTCTCTGCTTTCCTGCGGACTCCATCCTCAAAAGCACCTGTTTTCGCTTTCGGCATCCTCCGGAGCAAAAAAGACAAACGTCCAGGTTTTGCTGCCACAGCAAAGGTGCCAGCCGGGAAAAGTAATGCTGGTTCTCACTGCCTCCTGCAACTCTTTCAAATGCCACAGACAATTTGGCCCTCTCTGCTTTCCTGCGGACTCCATCCTCACAAGCACCTGTTTTCGCTTTCGGCATCCTCCAGAGGAAAAAGGCAAACGTCCAGGTTTTGCTGCCACAGCAAAGGTGCCAGCGGGGAAAAGTAATGCTGGTTCTCACTGCCTCCTGGAACCCTTTCAAATGCCCCAGACAATTTGGCCCTCTCTGCTTTCCTGTGGACTCCATCCTCAAAAGCACCTGTTTTCGCTTTCGGCAGCCTCCGGAGCAAAAAAGACAAACGACCAGGTTTTGCTGCCACAGCAAAGATGCCAGCGGGGAAAAGTAATGCTGGTTCTCACTGCGTCCTGGAACCTCTTCAAATGCCACAGACAATTTGGCCCTCTCTGCTTTCCTGCGGACTCCATCCTCAAAAGCACCTGTTTTCGCTTTCGGCAACCTCCGGAGCAAAAAAGACAAACGTCCAGCTTTTGCTGCCACAGCAAAGGTGCCAGCGGGGAAAAGTAATGCTGGTTCTCACTGCCTGCTGGAACCCTTTCAAATGCCCCAGACAATTTGGCCCTCTCTGCTTTCCTGCGGACTCCATCCTCAAAAGCACCTGTTTTGGCTTTCGGCATCCTCAGGAGCAAAAAAGACAAACGTCCAGCTTTTGCTGCCACAGCAAAGGTGCCAGCGGGGAAAAGTAATGCTGGTTCTCACTGCCTCCTGGAACTCTTTCAAATGCCCCAGACAATTTGGCCCTCTCTGCTTTCCTGCGGACTCCATCCTCAAAAGCACCTGTTTTCACTTTCGGCAGCCTCCGGAGCAAAAATCACAAACGTTCAGGTTTTGCTGCCACAGCAAAGGTGCCAGCGGGGAAAAGTAATGCTGGTTCTCACTGCCTCCTGGAACCCTTTCAAATGCCACAGACAATTTGGCCCTCTCTGCTTTCCTGCGGACTCCATCCTCAAAAGCACCTGTTTTCGCTTTCGGCAGCCTCCGGAGCAAAAAAGACAAACGTCCAGCTTTTGCTGCCACAGCAGAGGTGCCAGCGGGGAAAAGTAATGCTGGTCCTCATTGCCTCCTGGAACCTTTTCAAAAGCCACAGACAATTTGGCCCTCTCTGCTTTCCTGCGGACTCCATCCTCAAAAGCACCTGTTTTCGCTTTCGGCATCCTCAGGAGCAAAAAAGACAAACGTCCAGCTTTTGCTGCCACAGCAGAGGTGCCAGCGGAGAAAAGTAATGCTGGTTCTCACTGCCTCCTGGAAGCCTTTCAAATGCCACAGACAATTTGGCCCTCTCTGCTTTCCTGCGGACTCCATCCTCAAAAGCACCTGTTTTCGCTTTCGGCAACCTCCGGAGCAAAAAAGACAAACGTCCAGCTTTTGCTGCCACAGCAAAGGTGCCAGCCGGGAAAAGTAATGCTGGTTCTCACTGCGTCCTGGAACCTCTTCAAATGCCCCAGACAATTTGGCCCTCTCTGCTTTCTTGCGGACTCCATCCTCAAAAGCACCTGTTTTCGCTTTCGGCAACCTCCGGAGCAAAAAAGACAAACGTCCAGCTTTTGCTGCCACAGCAAAGATGCCAGCGGGGAAAAGTAATGCTGGTTCTCACTGCATCCTGGAACCTCTTCAAATGCCACAGACAATTTGGCCCTCTCTGCTTTCCTGCGGACTCCATCCTCAAAAGCACCTGTTTTTGCTTTCGGCAACCTCCGGAGCAAAAAAGACAAACGTCCAGCTTTTGCTGCCACAGCAAAGGTGCCAGCCGGGAAAAGTAATGCTGGTTCTCACTGCCTCCTGGAACCCTTTCAAATGCCCCAGACTATTTGGCCCTCTCTGCTTTCCTGCGGACTCCATCCTCAAAAGCACCTGTTTTCGCTTTCGGCATCCTCAGGAGCAAAAAAGACAAACGTCCAGCTTTTGCTGCCACAGCAAAGGTGCCAGCGGGCAAAAGGAATTCTGGTTCTCACTGCCTCCTGGAACCCTTTCAAATGCCCCAGACAATTTGGCCCTCTCTGCTTTCCTGCGGACTCCATCCTCAAAAGCACCTGTTTTCGCTTTCGGCAGCCTCCGGAGCAAAAAAGACAAACGTCCAGATTTTGCTGCCACAGCAAAGGTGCCAGCCGGGAAAAGTAATGCTGGTTCTCACTGCCTCCTGGAACTCTTTCAAATGCCCCAGACAATTTGGCCCTCTCTGCTTTCCTGCGGACTCCATCCTCAAAAGCACCTGTTTTCGCTTTCGGCAGCCTCAGGAGCAAAAAAGAAAAACGTCCAGGTTTTGCTGCCACAGCAAAGGTGCCAGCCAGGAAAAGTAATGCTGGTCCTCATTGCCTCCTGGAACCTCTTCAAAAGCCCCAGACAATTTGTCCCTCTCTGCTTTCCTGCGGACTCCATCCTCAAAAGCACCTGTTTTCGCTTTCGGCAACCTCAGGAGCAAAAAAGACAAACGTCCAGGTTTTGCTGCCACAGCAAAAGTGCCAGCCGGGAAAAGTAATGCTGGTTCTCACTGCCTCCTGGAACTCTTTCAAATGCCCCAGACAATTTGGCCCTCTCTGCTTTCCTGCGGACTCCATCCTCAAAAGCACCTGTTTTCGCTTTCGGCAGCCTCCAGAGCAAAAAAGACAAACGTCCAGCTTTTGCTGCCACAGCAAAGGTGCCACCGGGGAAAAGTAATGCTGGTTCTCACTGCCTCCTGGAACCCTTTCAAATGCCCCAGACAATTTGGCCCTCTCTGCTTTCCTGCGGACTCCATCCTCAAAAGCACCTGTTTTCGGTTTCGGCAACCTCCGGAGCAAAAAAGAAAAACGTCCAGCTTTTGCTGCCACAGCAAAGGTGCCAGCGGGGAAAAGTAATGCTGGTTCTCACTGCGTCCTGGAACCTCTTCAAATGCCACAGACAATTTGGCCCTCTCTGCTTTCCTGCGGACTCCATCCTCAAAAGCACCTGTTTTCGCTTTCGGCAACCTCCGGAGCAAAAAAGACAAACGTCCAGGTTTTGCTGCCACAGCAAAGGTGCCAGCGGGGAAAAGTAATGCTGGTTCTCACTGCCTCCTGGAACCCTTTCAAATGCCCCAGACAATTTGGCCCTCTCTGCTTTCCTGCGGACTCCATCCTCAAAAGCACCTGTTTTTGCTTTCGGCAACCTCAGGAGCAAAAAAGACAAACGTCCAGCTTTTGCTGCCAAAGCAAAGGTGCCAGCGGGGAAAAGTAATGCTGGTTCTCACTGCCTCCTGGAACCCTTTCAAATGCCCCAGACAATTTGGCCCTCTCTGCTTTCCTGCGGACTCCATCCACAAAAGCACCTGTTTTCGCTTTCGGCATCCTCCAGAGCAAAAAAGACAAACGTCCAGCTTTTGCTGCCACAGCAAAGGTGCCAGAGGGGAAAAGTGATGCTGGACCTCATTGCCTCCTGGAACCTCTTCAAATGCCCCAGACAATTTGGCACTCTCTGCTTTCCTGCGGACTCCATCCTCAAAAGCACCTGTTTTCGCTTTCGGCAGCCTCAGGAGCAAAAAAGACAAACGTCCAGATTTTGCTGCCACAGCAAAGGTGCCAGCGGGGAAAAGTAATGCTGGTTCTCACTGCCTCCTGGAACCCTTTCAAATGCCCCAGACAATTTGGCCCTCTCTGCTTTCCTGCGGACTCCATCCTCAAAAGCACCTGTTTTCGCTTTCGGCAACCTCAGGAGCAAAAAAGACAAACGTCCAGGTTTTGCTGCCACAGCAAAGGTGCCAGCCAGGAAAAGTAATGCTGGTTCTCACTGCCTTCTGGAACCCTTTCAAATGCCCCAGACAATTTGGCCCTCTCTGCTTTCTTGCGGACTCCATCCTCAAAAGCATCTTTTTTCGCTTTCGGCATCCTCCAGAGCAAAAAAGACAAACGTCCAGCTTTTGCTGCCACAGCAAAGGTGCCAGCGGGGAAAAGTGATGCTGGTCCTCATTGCCTCCTGGAACCTCTTCAAATGCCACAGACAATTTGGCACTCTCTGCTTTCCTGCGGACTCCATCCTCAAAAGCACCTGTTTTCGCTTTCGGCAGCCTCCGGAGCAAAAAAGACAAACGTCCAGGTTTTGCTGCCACAGCAAAGGTGCCAGCGGGGAAAAGTAATGCTGGTTCTCACTGCCTCCTGGAACCCTTTCAAATGCCCCAGACAATTTGGCCCTCTCTGCTTTCCTGCGGACTCCATCCTCAAAAGCACCTGTTTTCGCTTTCGGCAGCCTCCGAGCAAAAAAGACAAACGTCCAGCTTTTGCTGCCACAGCAAAGGTGCCAGCGGGGAAAAGTAATGCTGGTTCTCACTACCTCCTAGAACTCTTTCAAATGCCACAGACAATTTGGCCCTCTCTGCTTTCCTGCGGACTCCATCCTCAAAAGCACCTGTTTTCGCTTTCGGCAGCCTCCAGAGCAAAAAAGACAAACGTCCAGGTTTTGCTGCCACAGCAAGGATGCCAGCGGGGAAAAGTAATGCTGGTTCTCACTGCGTCCTCGAACCTCTTCAAATGCCACAGACAATTTGGCCCTCTCTGCTTTCCTGCGGACTCCATGCTCAAAAGCACCTGTTTTCGCTTTCGGCAGCCTCCGGAGCAAAAAAGACAAACGTCCAGGTTTTGCTGCCACAGCAAAGGTGCCAGCCGAGAAAAGTAATGCTGGTTCTCACTGCCTCCTGGAACCCTTTCAAATGCCCCAGACTATTTGGCCCTCTCTGCTTTCCTGCGGACTCCATCCTCAAAAGCACCTGTTTTCGCTTTCGGCATCCTCAGGAGCAAAAAAGCCAAACGTCCAGCTTTTGCTGCCACAGCAAAGGTGCCAGCGGGGAAAAGTAATGCTGGTTCTCACTGCCTCCTGGAACCCTTTCAAATGCCCCAGACAATTTGGCCCTCTCTGCTTTCCTGCGGACTCCATCCTCAAAAGCACCTGTTTTCGCTTTCGGCATCCTCCGGAGCAAAAAAGACAAACGTCCAGGTTTTGCTGCCACAGCAAAGGTGCCAGCCGGGAAAAGTAATGCTGGTTCTCACTGCCTCCTGCAACTCTTTCAAATGCCACAGACAATTTGGCCCTCTCTGCTTTCCTGCGGACTCCATCCTCACAAGCACCTGTTTTCGCTTTCGGCATCCTCCAGAGCAAAAAAGACAAACGTCCAGGTTTTGCTGCCACAGCAAAGGTGCCAGCGGGGAAAAGTAATGCTGGTTCTCACTGCCTCCTGGAACCCTTTCAAATGCCCCAGACAATTTGGCCCTCTCTGCTTTCCTGTGGACTCCATCCTCAAAAGCACCTGTTTTCGCTTTCGGCAGCCTCCGGAGCAAAAAAGACAAACGACCAGGTTTTGCTGCCACAGCAAAGATGCCAGCGGGGAAAAGTAATGCTGGTTCTCACTGCGTCCTGGAACCTCTTCAAATGCCACAGACAATTTGGCCCTCTCTGCTTTCCTGCGGACTCCATCCTCAAAAGCACCTGTTTTCGCTTTCGGCAACCTCCGGAGCAAAAAAGACAAACGTCCAGCTTTTGCTGCCACAGCAAAGGTGCCAGCGGGGAAAAGTAATGCTGGTTCTCACTGCCTGCTGGAACCCTTTCAAATGCCCCAGACAATTTGGCCCTCTCTGCTTTCCTGCGGACTCCATCCTCAAAAGCACCTGTTTTGGCTTTCGGCATCCTCAGGAGCAAAAAAGACAAACGTCCAGCTTTTGCTGCCACAGCAAAGGTGCCAGCGGGGAAAAGTAATGCTGGTTCTCACTGCCTCCTGGAACTCTTTCAAATGCCCCAGACAATTTGGCCCTCTCTGCTTTCCTGCGGACTCCATCCTCAAAAGCACCTGTTTTCACTTTCGGCAGCCTCCGGAGCAAAAATCACAAACGTTCAGGTTTTGCTGCCACAGCAAAGGTGCCAGCGGGGAAAAGTAATGCTGGTTCTCACTGCCTCCTGGAACCCTTTCAAATGCCACAGACAATTTGGCCCTCTCTGCTTTCCTGCGGACTCCATCCTCAAAAGCACCTGTTTTCGCTTTCGGCAGCCTCCGGAGCAAAAAAGACAAACGTCCAGCTTTTGCTGCCACAGCAGAGGTGCCAGCGGGGAAAAGTAATGCTGGTCCTCATTGCCTCCTGGAACCTTTTCAAAAGCCACAGACAATTTGGCCCTCTCTGCTTTCCTGCGGACTCCATCCTCAAAAGCACCTGTTTTCGCTTTCGGCATCCTCAGGAGCAAAAAAGACAAACGTCCAGCTTTTGCTGCCACAGCAGAGGTGCCAGCGGAGAAAAGTAATGCTGGTTCTCACTGCCTCCTGGAAGCCTTTCAAATGCCACAGACAATTTGGCCCTCTCTGCTTTCCTGCGGACTCCATCCTCAAAAGCACCTGTTTTCGCTTTCGGCAACCTCCGGAGCAAAAAAGACAAACGTCCAGCTTTTGCTGCCACAGCAAAGGTGCCAGCCGGGAAAAGTAATGCTGGTTCTCACTGCGTCCTGGAACCTCTTCAAATGCCCCAGACAATTTGGCCCTCTCTGCTTTCTTGCGGACTCCATCCTCAAAAGCACCTGTTTTCGCTTTCGGCAACCTCCGGAGCAAAAAAGACAAACGTCCAGCTTTTGCTGCCACAGCAAAGATGCCAGCGGGGAAAAGTAATGCTGGTTCTCACTGCATCCTGGAACCTCTTCAAATGCCACAGACAATTTGGCCCTCTCTGCTTTCCTGCGGACTCCATCCTCAAAAGCACCTGTTTTTGCTTTCGGCAACCTCCGGAGCAAAAAAGACAAACGTCCAGCTTTTGCTGCCACAGCAAAGGTGCCAGCCGGGAAAAGTAATGCTGGTTCTCACTGCCTCCTGGAACCCTTTCAAATGCCCCAGACTATTTGGCCCTCTCTGCTTTCCTGCGGACTCCATCCTCAAAAGCACCTGTTTTCGCTTTCGGCATCCTCAGGAGCAAAAAAGACAAACGTCCAGCTTTTGCTGCCACAGCAAAGGTGCCAGCGGGCAAAAGGAATTCTGGTTCTCACTGCCTCCTGGAACCCTTTCAAATGCCCCAGACAATTTGGCCCTCTCTGCTTTCCTGCGGACTCCATCCTCAAAAGCACCTGTTTTCGCTTTCGGCAGCCTCCGGAGCAAAAAAGACAAACGTCCAGATTTTGCTGCCACAGCAAAGGTGCCAGCCGGGAAAAGTAATGCTGGTTCTCACTGCCTCCTGGAACTCTTTCAAATGCCCCAGACAATTTGGCCCTCTCTGCTTTCCTGCGGACTCCATCCTCAAAAGCACCTGTTTTCGCTTTCGGCAGCCTCAGGAGCAAAAAAGAAAAACGTCCAGGTTTTGCTGCCACAGCAAAGGTGCCAGCCAGGAAAAGTAATGCTGGTCCTCATTGCCTCCTGGAACCTCTTCAAAAGCCCCAGACAATTTGTCCCTCTCTGCTTTCCTGCGGACTCCATCCTCAAAAGCACCTGTTTTCGCTTTCGGCAACCTCAGGAGCAAAAAAGACAAACGTCCAGGTTTTGCTGCCACAGCAAAAGTGCCAGCCGGGAAAAGTAATGCTGGTTCTCACTGCCTCCTGGAACTCTTTCAAATGCCCCAGACAATTTGGCCCTCTCTGCTTTCCTGCGGACTCCATCCTCAAAAGCACCTGTTTTCGCTTTCGGCAGCCTCCAGAGCAAAAAAGACAAACGTCCAGCTTTTGCTGCCACAGCAAAGGTGCCACCGGGGAAAAGTAATGCTGGTTCTCACTGCCTCCTGGAACCCTTTCAAATGCCCCAGACAATTTGGCCCTCTCTGCTTTCCTGCGGACTCCATCCTCAAAAGCACCTGTTTTCGGTTTCGGCAACCTCCGGAGCAAAAAAGAAAAACGTCCAGCTTTTGCTGCCACAGCAAAGGTGCCAGCGGGGAAAAGTAATGCTGGTTCTCACTGCGTCCTGGAACCTCTTCAAATGCCACAGACAATTTGGCCCTCTCTGCTTTCCTGCGGACTCCATCCTCAAAAGCACCTGTTTTCGCTTTCGGCAACCTCCGGAGCAAAAAAGACAAACGTCCAGGTTTTGCTGCCACAGCAAAGGTGCCAGCGGGGAAAAGTAATGCTGGTTCTCACTGCCTCCTGGAACCCTTTCAAATGCCCCAGACAATTTGGCCCTCTCTGCTTTCCTGCGGACTCCATCCTCAAAAGCACCTGTTTTTGCTTTCGGCAACCTCAGGAGCAAAAAAGACAAACGTCCAGCTTTTGCTGCCAAAGCAAAGGTGCCAGCGGGGAAAAGTAATGCTGGTTCTCACTGCCTCCTGGAACCCTTTCAAATGCCCCAGACAATTTGGCCCTCTCTGCTTTCCTGCGGACTCCATCCACAAAAGCACCTGTTTTCGCTTTCGGCATCCTCCAGAGCAAAAAAGACAAACGTCCAGCTTTTGCTGCCACAGCAAAGGTGCCAGAGGGGAAAAGTGATGCTGGACCTCATTGCCTCCTGGAACCTCTTCAAATGCCCCAGACAATTTGGCACTCTCTGCTTTCCTGCGGACTCCATCCTCAAAAGCACCTGTTTTCGCTTTCGGCAGCCTCCGGAGCAAAAAAGACAAACGTCCAGCTTTTGCTGCCACAGCAAAGGTGCCAGCGGGGAAAAGTAATGCTGGTTCTCACTGCCTCCTGGAACTCTTTCAAATGCCCCAGACAATTTGGCCCTCTCTGATTTCCTGCGGACTCCATCCTCAAAAGCACCTGTTTTCACTTTCGGCAGCCTCCGGAGCAAAAAAGACAAACGTCCAGGTTTTGCTGCCACAGCAAAGGTGCCAGCGGGGAAAAGTAATGCTGGTTCTCACTGCCTCCTGGAACCCTTTCAAATGCCCCAGACAATTTGGCCCTCTCTGCTTTCCTGCGGACTCCATCGTCAAAAGCACCTGTTTTCGCTTTCGGCATCCTCAGGAGCAAAAAAGACAAACGTCCAGCTTTTGCTGCCACAGCAAAGGTGCCAGCGGGGAAAAGTAATGCTGGTTCTCACTGCCTCCTGGAACCCTTTCAAATGCCCCAGACAATTTGGCCCTCTCTGCTTTCCTGCGGACTCCATCCTCAAAAGCACCTGTTTTCGCTTTCGGCAGCCTCCGGAGCAAAAAAGACAAACGTCCAGCTTTTGCTGCCACAGCAAAGGTGCCAGCGGGGAAAAGTAATGCTGGTCCTCATTGCCTCCTGGAACCTCTTCAAAAGCCACAGACAATTTGGCCCTGTCTGCTTTCCTGCGGACTCCATCCTCAAAAGCACCTGTTTTCGGTTTCGGCAACCTCCGGAGCAAAAAAGACAAACGTCCAGGTTTTGCTGCCACAGCAAAAGTGCCAGCCGGGAAAAGTAATGCTGGTTCTCACTGCCTCCTGGAACTCTTTCAAATGCCCCAGACAATTTGGCCCTCTCTGCTTTCCTGCGGACTCCATCCTCAAAAGCACCTGTTTTCGCTTTCGGAAACCTCAGGAGCAAAAAAGACAAACGTCCAGCTTTTGCTGCCACAGCAAAGGTGCCACCGGGGAAAAGTAATGCTGGTTCTCACTGCCTCCTGGAACCCTTTCAAATGCCACAGACAATTTGGCCCTCTCTGCTTTCCTGCGGACTCCATCCTCAAAAGCACCTGTTTTCGCTTTCGGCAAACTCCGGAGCAAAAAAGACAAACGTCCAGCTTTTGCTGCCACAGCAAAGGTGCCAGCGGGGAAAAGTAATGCTGGTTCTCACTGCCTCCTGGAACCCTTTCAAATGCCCCAGAAAATTTGGCCCTCTCTGCTTTCCTGCGGACTCCATCCTCAAAAGCATCTTTTTTCGTTTTCGGCAGCCTCCGGAGCAAAAAAGACAAACGTCCAGCTTTTGCTGCCACAGCAAAGGTGCCAGCGGGGAAAAGTGATGCTGGTCCTCATTGCCTCCTGGAACCTCTTCAAATGCCACAGACAATTTGGCACTCTCTGCTTTCCTGCGGACTCCATCCTCAAAAGCACCTGTTTTCGCTTTCGGCAGCCTCCGGAGCAAAAAAGAAAAAAGTCCAGGTTTTGCTGCCACAGCAAAGGTGCCAGCGGGCAAAAGTAATGCTGGTTCTCACTGCCTCCTGGAACCCTTTCAAATGCCCCAGACAATTTGGCCCTCTCTGCTTTCCTGCGGACTCCATCCTCAAAAGCACCTGTTTTCGCTTTCGGCAGCCTCCGGAGCAAAAAAGACAAAAGTCCAGCTTTTGCTGCCACAGCAAAGGTGCCAGCCGGGAAAAGTAATGCTGGATCTCACTACCTCCTAGAACTCTTTCAAATGCCACAGACAATTTGGCCCTCTCTGCTTTCCTGCGGACTCCATCCTCAAAAGCACCTGTTTTCGCTTTCGGCAGCCTCCAGAGCAAAAAAGACAAACGTCCAGGTTTTGCTGCCACAGCAAAGATGCCAGCGGGGAAAAGTAATGCTGGTTCTCACTGCGTCCTGGAACCTCTTCAAATGCCACAGACAATTTGGCCCTCTCTGCTTTCCTGCGGACTCCATGCTCAAAAGCACCTGTTTTCGCTTTCGGCAACCTCAGGAGCAAAAAAGACAAACGTCCAGGTTTTGCTGCCACAGCAAAGGTGCCAGCCGGGAAAAGTAATGCTGGTTCTCACTGCCTCCTGGAACCCTTTCAAATGCCCCAGACAATTTGGCCCTCTCTGCTTTCCTGCGGACTCCATCCTCAAAAGCACCTGTTTTCGCTTTCGGCATCCTCAGGAGCAAAAAAGACAAACGTCCAGCTTTTGCTGCCACAGCAAAGGTGCCAGCGGGGAAAAGTAATGCTGGTTCTCACTGCCTCCTGGAACCCTTTCAAATGCCCCAGACTATTTGGCCCTCTCTGCTTTCCTGCGGACTCCATCCTCAAAAGAACCTGTTTTCGCTTTCGGCAACCTCAGGAGCAAAAAAGACAAACGTCCAGCTTTTGCTGCCACAGCAAAGGTGCCAGCGGGGAAAAGTAATGCTGGTTCTCACTGCCTCGTGGAACCCCTCCAAATGCCCCAGACCATTTGGCCCTCTCTGCTTTCCTGCGGACTCTATCCTCAAAAGCGACTTTTTTCACTTTCGCCGCCCTCCGGTGGTAAAAAGACAAACGTCCAGCTTTTGATGCCACAGCAAAGGTGCCAGCGGGGAAAAGTGATGCTGGTCCTCATTGCCTCCTGGAACCTCTTCAAATGCCCCAGACAATTTGGCACTCTCTGCTTTCCTGCGGACTCCATCCTCAAAAGCACCTGTTTTCACTTTCGGCATCCTCAGGAGCAAAAAAGACAAACGTCCAGCTTTTGCTGCCACAGCAAAGGTGCCAGCGGGGAAAAGTAATGCTGGTCCTCACTGCCTCCTGGAACCCTTTCAAATGCCCCAGACAATTTGGCCCTCTCTGCTTTCCTGCGGACTCCATCCTCAAAAGCGCCGGTTTTCGCTTTCGGCAGCCTCCGGAGCAAAAAAGACAAACGTCCAGGTTTTGCTGCCACAGCAAAAGTGCCAGCCGGGAAAAGTAATGCTGGTTCTCACTGCCTCCTGGAACTCTTTCAAATGCCCCAGACAATTTGGCCCTCTCTGCTTTCCTGCGGACTCCATCCTCAAAAGCACCTGTTTTCGCTTTCGGCATCCTCAGGAGCATAAAAGACAAACGTCCAGCTTTTGCTGCCACAGTAGAGGTGCCAGCCGGGAAAAGTAATGCTGGTTCTCACTGCCTCCTGGAACCCTTTCAAATGCCCCAGACAATTTGGCCCTCTCTGCTTTCCTGCGGACTCCATCCTCAAAAGCACCTGTTTTCGCTTTCGGCAACCTCCGGAGCAAAAAAGCCAAACGTCCAGGTTTTGCTGCCACAGCAAAGGTGCCAGCCGGGAAAAGTAATGCTGGTTCTCACTGCCTCCTGGAACCCTTTCAAATGCCCCAGACTATTTGGCCCTCTCTGCTTTCCTGCGGACTCCATCCTCAAAAGCACCTGTTTTCGCTTTCGGCATCCTCAGGAGCAAAAAAGACAAACGTCCAGCTTTTGCTGCCACAGCAAAGGTGCCAGCGGGCAAAAGTAATTCTGGTTCTCACTGCCTCCTGGAACCCTTTCAAATGCCCCAGACAATTTGGCCCTCTCTGCTTTCCTGCGGACTCCATCCTCAAAAGCACCTGTTTTCGCTTTCGGCAGCCTCCGGAGCAAAAAAGACAAACGTCCAGGTTTTGCTGCCACAGCAAACGTGCCAGCCGGGAAAAGTAATGCTGGTTCTTACTGCCTCCTGGAACTCTTTCAAATGCCCCAGACAATTTGGCCCTCTCTGCTTTCCTGCGGACTCCATCCTCAAAAGCACCTGTTTTCGCTTTCGGCAGCCTCCAGAGCAAAAAAGACAAACGTCCAGCTTTTGCTGCCACAGCAAAGGTGCCAGCGGGGAAAAGTAATGCTGGTCCTCATTGCCTCCTGGGACCTCTTCAAAAGCCACAGACAATTTGGCCCTGTCTGCTTTCCTGCGGACTCCATCCTCAAAAGCACCTGTTTTCGCTTTCGGCAACCTCCGGAGCAAAAAAGCCAAACGTCCAGGTTTTGCTGCCACAGCAAAGGTGCCAGCCGGGAAAAGTAATGCTGGTTCTCACTGCCTCCTGGAACCCTTTCAAATGCCCCAGACTATTTGGCCCTCTCTGCTTTCCTGCGGACTCCATCCTCAAAAGCACCTGTTTTCGCTTTCGGCATCCTCAGGAGCAAAAAAGACAAACGTCCAGCTTTTGCTGCCACAGCAAAGGTGCCAGCGGGCAAAAGTAATTCTGGTTCTCACTGCCTCCTGGAACCCTTTCAAATGCCCCAGACAATTTGGCCCTCTCTGCTTTCCTGCGGACTCCATCCTCAAAAGCACCTGTTTTCGCTTTCGGCAGCCTCCGGAGCAAAAAAGACAAACGTCCAGGTTTTGCTGCCACAGCAAACGTGCCAGCCGGGAAAAGTAATGCTGGTTCTTACTGCCTCCTGGAACTCTTTCAAATGCCCCAGACAATTTGGCCCTCTCTGCTTTCCTGCGGACTCCATCCTCAAAAGCACCTGTTTTCGCTTTCGGCATCCTCCAGAGCAAAAAAGACAAACGTCCAGCTTTTGCTGCCACAGCAAAGGTGCCAGCGGGGAAAAGTAATGCTGGTCCTCATTGCCTCCTGGGACCTCTTCAAAAGCCACAGACAATTTGGCCCTGTCTGCTTTCCTGCGGACTCCATCCTCAAAAGCACCTGTTTTCGCTTTCGGCAACCTCCGGAGCAAAAAAGACAAACGTCCAGCTTTTGCTGCCACAGCAAAGGTGCCAGCGGGGAAAAGTAATGCTGGTTCTCACTGCGTCCTGGAACCCTTTCAAATGCCCCAGACAATTTGGCCCTCTCTGCTTTCCTGCGGACTCCATCCTCAAAAGCACCTGTTTTCGCTTTCGGCAGCCTCCGGAGCAAAAAAGACAAACGTCCAGGTTTTGCTGCCACAGCAAAGGTGCCAGCCGGGAAAAGTAATGCTGGTTCTCACTACCTCCTGGAACCCTTTCAAATGCCCCAGACAATTTGGCCCTCTCTGCTTTCCTGCGGACTCTATCCTCAAAAGCACCTGTTTTCGCTTTCGGCATCCTCAGGAGCAAAAAAGACAAACGTCCAGCTTTTGCTGCCACAGCAAAGGTGCCAGCGGGGAAAAGTAATGCTGGTTCTCACTACCTCCTGGAACTCTTTCAAATGCCCCAGACAATTTGGCCCTCTCTGCTTTCCTGCGGACTCCATCGTCAAAAGCACCTGTTTTCGCTTTCGGCATCCTCAGGATCAAAAAAGACAAACGTCCAGCTTTTGCTGCCACAGCAGAGGTGCCAGCGGGGAAAAGTAATGCTGGTTCTCACTGCCTCCTGGAACCCTTTCAAATGCCACAGACAATTTGGACCTCTCTGCTTTCCTGCGGACTCCATCCTCAAAAGCACCTGTTTTCGCTTTCGGCAACCTCCGGAGCAAAAAAGACAAACGTCCAGGTTTTGCTGCCACAGCAAAGATGCCAGCGGGGAAAAGTAATGCTGGTTCTCACTGCGTCCTGGAACCTCTTCAAATGCCCCAGTCAATTTGGCCCTCTCTGCTTTCCTGCGGACTCCATCCTCAAAAGCACCTGTTTTCGCTTTCGGCATCCTCAGGAGCAAAAAAGACAAACGTCCAGCTTTTGCTGCCACAGCAAAGGTGCCAGCGGGCAAAAGTAATTCTGGTTCTCACTGCCTCCTGGAACCCTTTCAAATGCCCCAGACAATTTGGCCCTCTCTGCTTTCCTGCGGACTCCATCCTCAAAAGCACCTGTTTTCGCTTTCGGCAGCCTCCAGAGCAAAAAAGACAAACGTCCAGCTTTTGCTGCCACAGCAAAGGTGCCAGCGGGCAAAAGTAATTCTGGTTCTCACTGCCTCCTGGAACCCTTTCAAATGCCCCAGACTATTTGGCCCTCTCTGCTTTCCTGCGGACTCCATCCTCAAAAGCACCTGTTTTCGCTTTCGGCAGCCTCCAGAGCAAAAAAGACAAACGTCCAGCTTTTGCTGCCACAGCAAAGGTGCCAGCCGGGAAAAGTAATGCTGGTTCTCACTACCTCCTAGAACTCTTTCAAATGCCCCAGACAATTTGGCCCTCTCTGCTTTCCTGCGGACTCCATCCTCAAAAGCACCTGTTTTCGCTTTCGGCAGCCTCCAGAGCAAAAAAGACAAACGTCCAGGTTTTGCTGCCACAGCAAAGGTGCCACTGGGGAAAAGTAATGCTGGTTCTCACTGCGTCCTGGAACCTCTTCAAATGCCCCAGACAATTTGGCCCTCTCTGCTTTCCTGCGGACTGCATCCTCAAAAGCACCTGTTTTCACTTTCGGCAACCTCCGGAGCAAAAAAGACAAACGTCCAGGTTTTGCTGCCACAGCAAAGGTGCCAGCGGCGAAAAGTAATGCTGGTTCTCACTGCCTCCTGGAATCCTTTCAAATGCCCCAGACAATTTGGTTCTCTCTGCTTTCCTGCGGACTCCATCCTCAAAAGCACCTGTATTCGCTTTCGGCAGCCTCAGTAGCAAAAAAGACAAACGTCCAGGTTTTGCTGCCACAGCAAAGGTGCCACCGGGGAAAAGTAATGCTGGTTCTCACTGCCTCCTGGAACCCTTTCAAATGCCCCAGACAATTTGGCCCTCTCTGCTTTCCTGCCGACTCCATCCTCAAAAGCACCTGTTTTCGCTTTTGGCAACCTCAGGAGCAAAAAAGACAAACGTCCAGCTTTTGCTGCCACAGCAAAGGTGCCAGCGGGAAAAAGTAATGCTGGTTCTCACTGCCTCCTGGAACCCTTTCAAATGCCCCAGACAATTTGGCCCTCTCTGCTTTCCTGCGGACTCCATCCTCAAAAACACCTGTTTTCGCTTTCGGCATCCTCCAGAGCAAAAAAGACAAACGTCCAGCTTTTGCTGCCACAGCAAAGGTGCCAGCGGCGAAAAGTAATGCTGGTTCTCACTGCCTCGTGGAACCCCTCCAAATGCCCCAGACCATTTGGCCCTCTCTGCTTTCCTGCGGACTCTATCCTCAAAAGCGCCTTTTTTCACTTTCGCCGCCCTCCGGTGGTAAAAAGACAAACGTCCAGCTTTTGCTGCCACAGCAAAGGTGCCAGCGGGGAAAAGTGATGCTGGTCCTCATTGCATCCTGGAACCTCTTCAAATGCCACAGACAATTTGGCACTCTCTGCTTTCCTGCGGACTCCATCCTCAAAAGCACCTGTTTTCGCTTTCGGCAACCTCCTGAGCAAAAAAGACAAACGTCCAGCTTTTGCAGCCACAGCAAAGGTGCCAGCCGGGAAAAGTAATGCTGGTTCTCACTGCCTCCTGGAACCCTTTCAAATGCCACAGACAATTTGGCCCTCTCTGCTTTCCTGCGGACTCCATCCTCAAAAGCACCTGTTTTCGCTTTCGGCAAACTCCGGAGCAAAAAAGACAAACGTCCAGCTTTTGCTGCCACAGCAAAGGTGCCAGCGGAGAAAAGTAATGCTGGTTCTCACTGCCTCCTGGAACCCTTTCAAATGCCCCAGAAAATTTGGCCCTCTCTGCTTTCCTGCGGACTGCATCCTCAAAAGCATCTTTTTTCGTTTTCGGCAGCCTCCGGAGCAAAAAAGACAAACGTCCAGCTTTTGCTGCCACAGCAAAGGTGCCAGCGGGGAAAAGTGATGCTGGTCCTCATTGCCTCCTGGAACCTCTTCAAATGCCACAGACAATTTGGCACTCTCTGCTTTCCTGCGGACTCCATCCTCAAAAGCACCTGTTTTCGCTTTCGGCAGCCTCCGGAGCAAAAAAGAAAAAAGTCCAGGTTTTGCTGCCACAGCAAAGGTGCCAGCGGGGAAAAGTAATGCTGGTTCTCACTGCCTCCTGGAACCCTTTCAAATGCCCCAGACAATTTGGCCCTCTCTGCTTTCCTGCGGACTCCATCCTCAAAAGCACCTGTTTTCGCTTTCGGCAGCCTCCGGAGCAAAAAAGACAAAAGTCCAGCTTTTGCTGCCACAGCAAAGGTGCCAGCCGGGAAAAGTAATGCTGGTTCTCACTACCTCCTCGAACTCTTTCAAATGCCACAGACAATTTGGCCCTCTCTGCTTTCCTGCGGACTCCATCCTCAAAAGCACCTGTTTTCGCTTTCGGCAGCCTCCAGAGCAAAAAAGACAAACGTCCAGGTTTTGCTGCCACAGCAAAGATGCCAGCGGGGAAAAGTAATGCTGGTTCTCACGGCGTCCTGGAACCTCTTCAAATGCCACAGACAATTTGGCCCTCTCTGCTTTCCTGCGGACTCCATCGTCAAAAGCACCTGTTTTCGCTTTCGGCAACCTCAGGAGCAAAAAAGACAAACGTCCAGGTTTTGCTGCCACAGCAAAGGTGCCAGCCGGGAAAAGTAATGCTGGTTCTCACTGCCTCCTGGAACCCTTTCAAATGCCCCAGACAATTTGGCCCTCTCTGCTTTCCTGCGGACTCCATCCTCAAAAGCACCTGTTTTCGCTTTCGGCATCCTCAGGAGCAAAAAAGACAAACGTCCAGCTTTTGCTGCCACAGCAAAGGTGCCAGCGGGGAAAAGTAATGCTGGTTCTCACTGCCTCCTGGAACCCTTTCAAATGCCCCAGACAATTTGGCCCTCTCTGCTTTCCTGCGGACTCCATCCTCAAAAGCACCTGTTTTCGCTTTCGGCAACCTCAGGAGCAAAAAAGACAAACGTCCAGCTTTTGCTGCCACAGCAAAGGTGCCAGCGGGGAAAAGTAATGCTGGTTCTCACTGCCTCGTGGAACCCCTCCAAATGCCCCAGACCATTTGGCCCTCTCTGCTTTCCTGCGGACTCTATCCTCAAAAGCGCCTTTTTTCACTTTCGCCGCCCTCCGGTGGTAAAAAGACAAACGTCCAGCTTTTGATGCCACAGCAAAGGTGCCAGCGGGGAAAAGTGATGCTGGTCCTCATTGCCTCCTGGAACCTCTTCAAATGCCCCAGACAATTTGGCACTCTCTGCTTTCCTGCGGACTCCATCCTCAAAAGCACTTGTTTTCGCTTTCGCAAACCTCAGGAGCAAAAAAGACAAACGTCCAGCTTTTGCTGCCACAGCAAAGGTGACAGCCGGGAAAAGTAATGCTGGTTCTCACTGCCTCCTGGAACTCTTTCAAATGCCCCAGACAATTTGGCCTTCTCTGCTTTCCTGCGGACTCCATCCTCAAAAGAACCTGTTTTAACTTTCGGCATCCTCAGGAGCAAAAAAGACAAACGTCCAGCTTTTGCTGCCACAGCAAAGGTGCCAGCGGGGAAAAGTAATGCTGGTCCTCACTGCCTCCTGGAACCCTTTCAAATGCCCCAGACAATTTGGCCCTCTCTGCTTTCCTGCGGACTCCATCCTCAAAAGCGCCTGTTTTCGCTTTCGGCAGCCTCCGGAGCAAAAAAGACAAACGTCCAGGTTTTGCTGCCACAGCAAAGGTGCCAGCCGGGAAAAGTAATGCTGGTTCTCACTGCCTCCTGGAACCCTTTCAAATGCCCCAGACAATTTGGCCCTCTCTGCTTTCCTGCGGACTCCATCCTCAACAGCACCTGTTTTCGCTTTCGGCATCCTCAGGAGCATAAAAGACAAACGTCCAGCTTTTGCTGCCACAGCAGAGGTGCCAGCGAGGAAAAGTAATGCTGGTTCTCACTGCCTCCTGGAACCTCTTCCAATGCCCCAGAAAATTTGGCCCTCTCTGCTTTCCTGCGGACTCCATCCTCAAAAGCACCTGTTTTCGCTTTCGGCAACCTCCGGAGCAAAAAAGCCAAACGTCCAGGTTTTGCTGCCACAGCAAAGGTGCCAGCCGGGAAAAGTAATGCTGGTTCTCACTGCCTCCTGGAACCCTTTCAAATGCCCCAGACTATTTGGCCCTCTCTGCTTTCCTGCGGACTCCATCCTCAAAAGCACCTGTTTTCGCTTTCGGCATCCTCAGGAGCAAAAAAGACAAACGTCCAGCTTTTGCTGCCACAGCAAAGGTGCCAGCGGGGAAAAGTAATGCTGGTACACATTGCCTCCTGGAACCTCTTCAAATGCCCCAGACAATTTGGCCCTCTCTGCTTTCCTGCGGACTCCATCCTCAAAAGCACCTGTTTTCGCTTTCGGCAGCCTCCGGAGCAAAAAAGACAAACGTCCAGGTTTTGCTGCCACAGCAAACGTGCCAGCCGGGAAAAGTAATGCTGGTTCTTACTGCCTCCTGGAACTCTTTCAAATGCCCCAGACAATTTGGCCCTCTCTGCTTTCCTGCGGACTCCATCCTCAAAAGCACCTGTTTTCGCTTTCGGCATCCTCAGGAGCAAAAAAGACAAACGTCCAGCTTTTGCTGCCACAGCAAAGGTGCCAGCGGGGAAAAGTAATGCTGGTCCTCATTGCCTCCTGGGACCTCTTCAAAAGCCACAGACAATTTGGGCCTGTCTGCTTTCCTGCGGACTCCATCCTCAAAAGCACCTGTTTTAACTTTCGGCATCCTCAGGAGCAAAAAAGACAAACGTCCAGCTTTTGCTGCCACAGCAAAGGTGCCAGCGGGGAAAAGTAATGCTGGTCCTCACTGCCTCCTGGAACCCTTTCAAATGCCCCAGACAATTTGGCCCTCTCTGCTTTCCTGCGGACTCCATCCTCAAAAGCGCCTGTTTTCGCTTTCGGCAGCCTCCGGAGCAAAAAAGACAAACGTCCAGGTTTTGCTGCCACAGCAAAGGTGCCAGCCGGGAAAAGTAATGCTGGTTCTCACTGCCTCCTGGAACCCTTTCAAATGCCCCAGACAATTTGGCCCTCTCTGCTTTCCTGCGGACTCCATCCTCAACAGCACCTGTTTTCGCTTTCGGCATCCTCAGGAGCATAAAAGACAAACGTCCAGCTTTTGCTGCCACAGCAGAGGTGCCAGCGAGGAAAAGTAATGCTGGTTCTCACTGCCTCCTGGAACCTCTTCCAATGCCCCAGAAAATTTGGCCCTCTCTGCTTTCCTGCGGACTCCATCCTCAAAAGCACCTGTTTTCGCTTTCGGCAACCTCCGGAGCAAAAAAGCCAAACGTCCAGGTTTTGCTGCCACAGCAAAGGTGCCAGCCGGGAAAAGTAATGCTGGTTCTCACTGCCTCCTGGAACCCTTTCAAATGCCCCAGACTATTTGGCCCTCTCTGCTTTCCTGCGGACTCCATCCTCAAAAGCACCTGTTTTCGCTTTCGGCATCCTCAGGAGCAAAAAAGACAAACGTCCAGCTTTTGCTGCCACAGCAAAGGTGCCAGCGGGGAAAAGTAATGCTGGTACACATTGCCTCCTGGAACCTCTTCAAATGCCCCAGACAATTTGGCCCTCTCTGCTTTCCTGCGGACTCCATCCTCAAAAGCACCTGTTTTCGCTTTCGGCAGCCTCCGGAGCAAAAAAGACAAACGTCCAGGTTTTGCTGCCACAGCAAACGTGCCAGCCGGGAAAAGTAATGCTGGTTCTTACTGCCTCCTGGAACTCTTTCAAATGCCCCAGACAATTTGGCCCTCTCTGCTTTCCTGCGGACTCCATCCTCAAAAGCACCTGTTTTCGCTTTCGGCATCCTCAGGAGCAAAAAAGACAAACGTCCAGCTTTTGCTGCCACAGCAAAGGTGCCAGCGGGGAAAAGTAATGCTGGTCCTCATTGCCTCCTGGGACCTCTTCAAAAGCCACAGACAATTTGGGCCTGTCTGCTTTCCTGCGGACTCCATCCTCAAAAGCACCTGTTTTCGCTTTCGGCAACCTCCGGAGCAAAAAAGACAAACGTCCAGCTTTTGCTGCCACAGCAAAGGTGCCAGCGGGGAAAAGTAATGCTGGTTCTCACTGCGTCCTGGAACCCTTTAAAATGCCCCAGACAATTTGGCCCTCTCTGCTTTCCTGCGGACTCCATCCTCAAAAGCACCTGTTTTCGCTTTCGGCAGCCTCCGGAGCAAAAAAGACAAACGTCCAGGTTTTGCTGCCACAGCAAAGGTGCCAGCCGGGAAAAGTAATGCTGGTTCTCACTACCTCCTGGAACCCTTTCAAATGCCCCAGACAATTTGGCCCTCTCTGCTTTCCTGCGGACTCCATCCTCAAAAGCACCTGTTTTCGCCTTCGGCATCCTCAGGAGCAAAAAAGACAAACGTCCAGCTTTTGCTGCCACAGCAAAGGTGCCAGCGGGGAAAAGTAATGCTGGTTCTCACTACCTCCTGGAACTCTTTCAAATGCCCCAGACAATTTGGCCCTCTCTGCTTTCCTGCGGACTCCATCGTCAAAAGCACCTGTTTTCGCTTTCGGCATCCTCAGGATCAAAAAAGACAAACGTCCAGCTTTTGCTGCCACAGCAGAGGTGCCAGCGGGGAAAAGTAATGCTGGTTCTCACTGCCTCCTGGAACCCTTTCAAATGCCCCAGTCAATTTGGCCCTCTTTGCTTTCCTGCGGACTCCATCCTCAAAAGCACCTGTTTTCGCTTTCGGCATCCTCAGGAGCAAAAAAGACAAACGTCCAGCTTTTGCTGCCACAGCAAAGGTGCCAGCGGGCAAAAGTAATGCTGGTTCTCACTGCCTCCTGGAACCCTTTCAAATGCCACAGACAATTTGGCCCTCTCTGCTTTCCTGCGGACTCCATCCTCAAAAGCACCTGTTTTTGCTTTCGGCAGCCTCCAGAGCAAAAAAGACAAACGTCCAGCTTTTGCTGCCACAGCAAAGGTGCCAGCCGGGAAAAGTAATGCTGGTTCTCACTACCTCCTAGAACTCTTTCAAATGCCCCAGACAATTTGGCCCTCTCTGCTTTCCTGCGGACTCCATCCTCAAAAGCACCTGTTTTCGCTTTCGGCAGCCTCCAGAGCAAAAAAGACAAACGTCCAGCTTTTGCTGCCACAGCAAAGGTGCCAGCGGGGAAAAGTAATGCTGGTTCTCACTGCCTCCTGGAACCCTTTCAAATGCCCCAGTCAATTTGGCCCTCTTTGCTTTCCTGCGGACTCCATCCTCAAAAGCACCTGTTTTCGCTTTCGTCATCCTCAGGAGCAAAAAAGACAAACGTCCAGCTTTTGCTGCCACAGCAAAGGTGCCAGCGGGCAAAAGTAATGCTGGTTCTCACTGCCTCCTGGAACCCTTTCAAATGCCACAGACAATTTGGCCCTCTCTGCTTTCCTGCGGACTCCATCCTCAAAAGCACCTGTTTTCGCTTTCGGCAGCCTCCAGAGCAAAAAAGACAAACGTCCAGCTTTTGCTGCCACAGCAAAGGTGCCAGCGGGCAAAAGTAATTCTGGTTCTCACTGCCTCCTGGAACCCTTTCAAATGCCACAGACAATTTGGCCCTCTCTGCTTTCCTGCGGACTCCATCCTCAAAAGCACCTGTTTTCGCTTTCGGCAGCCTCCAGAGCAAAAAAGACAAACGTCCAGCTTTTGCTGCCACAGCAAAGGTGCCAGCCGGGAAAAGTAATGCTGGTTCTCACTACCTCCTAGAACTCTTTCAAATGCCCCAGACAATTTGGCCCTCTCTGCTTTCCTGCGGACTCCATCCTCAAAAGCACCTGTTTTCGCTTTCGGCAGCCTCCACAGCAAAAAAGACAAACGTCCAGGTTTTGCTGCCACAGCAAAGGTGCCACTGGGGAAAAGTAATGCTGGTTCTCACTGCGTCCTGGAACCTCTTCAAATGCCCCAGACAATTTGGCCCTCTCTGCTTTCCTGCGGACTGCATCCTCAAAAGCACCTGTTTTCATTTTCGGCAACCTCCGGAGCAAAAAAGACAAACGTCCAGGTTTTGCTGCCACAGCAAAGGTGCCAGCGGCGAAAAGTAATGCTGGTTCTCACTGCCTCCTGGAATCCTTTCAAATGCCCCAGACAATTTGGCCCTCTCTGCTTTCCTGCGGACTCCATCCTCAAAAGCACCTGTTTTCGCTTTCGGCAGCCTCAGTAGCAAAAAAGACAAACGTCCAGCTTTCGCTGCCACAGCAAAGGTGCCACCGGGGAAAAGTAATGCTGGTTCTCACTGCCTCCTGGAACCCTTTCAAATGCCCCAGACAATTTGGCCCTCTCTGCTTTCCTGCCGACTCCATCCTCAAAAGCACCTGTTTTCGCTTTCGGCAACCTCAGGAGCAAAAAAGACAAACGTCCAGCTTTTGCTGCCACAGCAAAGGTGCCAGCGGGCAAAAGTAATGCTGGTTCTCACTGCCTCCTGGAACCCTTTCAAATGCCCCAGACAATTTGGCCCTCTCTGCTTTCCTGCGGACTCCATCCTCAAAAACACCTGTTTTCGCTTTCGGCATCCTCCAGAGCAAAAAAGACAAACGTCCAGCTTTTGCTGCCACAGCAAAGGTGCCAGCGGCGAAAAGTAATGCTGGTTCTCACTGCCTCGTGGAACCCCTCCAAATGCCCCAGACCATTTGGCCCTCTCTGCTTTCCTGCGGACTCTATCCTCAAAAGCGCCTTTTTTCACTTTCGCCGCCCTCCGGTGGTAAAAAGACAAACGTCCAGCTTTTGCTGCCACAGCAAAGGTGCCAGCGGGGAAAAGTGATGCTGGTCCTCATTGCATCCTGGAACCTCTTCAAATGCCACAGACAATTTGGCACTCTCTGCTTTCCTGCGGACTCCATCCTCAAAAGCACCTGTTTTCGCTTTCGGCAACCTCCTGAGCAAAAAAGACAAACGTCCAGCTTTTGCAGCCACAGCAAAGGTGCCAGCCGGGAAAAGTAATGCTGGTTCTCACTGCCTCCTGGAACTCTTACAAATGCCCCAGACAATTTGGCCCTCTCTGCTTTCCTGCGGACTCCATCGTCAAAAGCACCTGTTTTCACTTTCGGCATCCTCAGGAGCAAAAAAGACAAACGTCCAGCTTTTGCTGCCACAGCAAAGGTGCCAGCGGGGAAAAGTAATGCTGGTTCTCACTGCCTCCTGGAACCCTTTCAAATGCCCCAGACAATTTGGCCCTCTCTGCTTTCCTGCGGACTCCATCCTCAAAAGCACCTGTTTTCGCTTTCGGCAGCCTCAGGAGCAAAAAAGACAAACGTCCAGGTTTTGCTGCCACAGCAAAGGTGCCAGCCATGAAAAGTAATGCTGGTTCTCACTACCTCCTGGAACCCTTTCAAATGCCCCAGACAATTTGGCCCTCTCTGCTTTCCTGCGGACTCCATCCTCAAAAGCACCTGTTTTCTCTTTCGGCAGCCTCCAGAGCAAAAAAGACAAACGTCCAGCTTTTGCTGCCACAGCAAAGGTGCCAGCGGGGAAAAGTAATGCTGGTTCTCACTACCACCTAGAACTCTTTCAAATGCCACAGACAATTTGGCCCTCTCTGCTTTTTTGCGGACTCCATCCTCAAAAGCACCTGTTTTCGCTTTCGGCAACCTCAAGAGCAAAAAAGACAAACGTCCAGGTTTTGCTTCCACAGCAAAGATGCCAGCAGGGAAAAGTAATGCTGGTTCTCACTGCATCCTGGAACCTCTTCAAATGCCACAGACAATTTGGCTCTCTCTGCTTTCCTGCGGACTCCATCCTCAAAAGTACCTGTTTTCGCTTTCGGCAACCTCCGGAGCAAAAAAGACAAACGTCCAGGTTTTGCTGCAACAGCAAAGGTGCCAGCCGGGAAAAGTAATGCTGGTTCTCACTACCTACTGGAACCCTTTCAAATGCCCCAGACAATTTGGCCCTCTCTGCTTTCCTGCGGACTCCATCCTCAAAAGCACCTGTTTTCGCTTTCGGCATCCTCAGGAGCAAAAAAGACAAACGTCCAGCTTTTGCTGCCACAGCAGAGGTGCCAGCGAGGAAAAGTAATGCTGGTTCTCACTGCCTCCTGGAACCCTTTCAAATGCCCCAGACAATTTGGCCCTCTCTGCTTTCCTGTGGACTCCATCCTCAAAAGCACCTGTTTACGCTTTCGGCAGCCTCCAGAGCAAAAAAGACAAACGTCCAGCTTTTGCTGCCACAGCAAAGGTGCCAGCGGGGAAAAGTAATGCTGGTTCTCACTACCACCTAGAACTCTTTCAAATGCCACAGACAATTTGGTCCTCTCTGCTTTCCTGCGGACTCCATCCTCAAAAGCACCTGTTTTCGCTTTCGGCAACCTCAGGAGCAAAAAAGACAAACGTCCAGGTTTTGCTGCCACAGCAAAGATGCCAGCGGGGAAAAGTAATGCTGGTTCTCACTGCGTCCTGGAACCTCTTCAAATGCCCCAGACAATTTGGCCCTCTCTGCTTTCCTGCGGACTCCATCCTCAAAAGCACCTGTTTTCACTTTCGGCATCCTCAGGAGCAAAAAAGACAAACGTCCAGCTTTTGCTGCCACAGCAAAGGTGCCAGCGGGCAAAAGTAATTCTGGTTCTCACTGCCTCCTGGAACCCTTTCAAATGCCCCAGACAATTTGGCCCTCTCTGCTTTCCTGCGGACTCCATCCTCAAAAGCACCTGTTTTCACTTTCGGCAGCCTCCAGAGCAAAAAAGACAAACGTCCAGCTTTTGCTGCCACAGCAAAGGTCCCAGCGGCGAAAAGTAGTGCTGGTTCTCACTGCCTCGTGGAACCCCTCCAAATGCCCCAGACCATTTGGCCCTCTCTGCTTTCCTGCGGACTCTATCCTCAAAAGCGCCTTTTTTCACTTCGCCGCCCTCCGGTGGTAAAAAGACAAACGTCCAGCTTTTGCTGCCACAGCAAAGGTGCCAGCGGGGAAAAGTGATGCTGGTCCTCATTGCCTCCTGGAACCTCTTCAAATGCCCCAGACAATTTGGCACTCTCTGCTTTCCTGCGGACTCCATCCTCAAAAGCACCTGTTTTCGCTTTCGGCAACCTCCGGAGCAAAAAAGACAAACGTCCAGGTTTTGCTGCCACAACAAAGGTGCCAGCCGGGAAAAGTAATGCTGGTTCTCACTGCCTCCTGGAACCCTTTCAAATGCCCCAGACAATTTGGCCCTCTCTGCTTTCCTGCGGACTCTATCCTCAAAAGCACCTGTTTTCGCTTTCGGGCATCCTCAGGAGCAAAAAAGACAAACGTCCAGCTTTTGCTGCCACAGCAAAGGTGCCAGCGGGAAAAAGAAATTCTGGTTCTCACTGCATCCTTGAACCCTTTCAAATGCCCCAGACAATTTGGCCCTCTCTGCTTTCCTGCGGACTCCATCCTCAAAAGCACCTGTTTTCCCCGCTTTCGGCAGCCTTCCGGAGCAAAAAAGGACAAAGCTTTTGCTGCCACAGCAAAGGTGCCAGCGGGGAAAAGTAATGCTGGTTCTCACTACCTCCTGGAACTCTTTCAAATGCCACAGACAATTTGGCCCTCTCTGCTTTCCTGCGGACTCCATCGTCAAAAGCACCTGTTTTCGCTTTCGGCATCCTCAGGAGCAAAAAAGACAAACGTCCAGCTTTTGCTGCCACAGCAGAGGTGCCAGCGGGGAAAAGTAATGCTGGTTCTCACTGCCTCCTGGAACCCTTTCAAATGCCACAGACAATTTGGCCCTCTCTGCTTTCCTGCGGACTCCATCGTCAAAAGCACCTTTTTCGCTTTCGGCATCCTCCAGAGCAAAAAAGGCAAACGTCCAGCTTTTGCTGCCACAGCAAAGGTGCCAGCGGCGAAAAGTAGTGCTGGTTCTCACTGCCTCGTGGAACCCCTCCAAACCCCAGACCATATGGCCCTCTCTGCTTTCCTGCGGACTCTATCCTCAAAAGCGCCTTTTTTCACTTTCGGCATCCTCCGGTGGTAAAAAGACAAACGTCCAGCTTTTGCTGCCACAGCAAAGGTGCCAGCGGGGAAAAGTGATGCTGGTCCTCATTGCCTCCTGGAACCTCTTCAAATGCACAGACAATTTGGCACTCTCTGCTTTCCTGCGGACTCCATCCTCAAAAGAACCTGTTTTCGCTTTCGGCAACCTCCGGAGCAAAAAAGACAAACGTCCAGCTTTTGCTGCCACAGCAAAGGTGCCAGCCGGGAAAAGTAATGCTGGTTCTCACTGCCTCCTGGAACCCTTTCAAATGCCCCAGACAATTTGGCCCTCTCTGCTTTCCTGCGGACTCCATCCTCAAAGCACCTGTTTTCGCTTTCGGCATCCTCAGGAACAAAAAAGACAAACGTCCAGCTTTTGCTGCCACAGCAGAGGTGCCAGCGAGGAAAAGTAATGCTGGTTCTCACTGCCTCCTGGAACCCTTTCAAATGCCCCAGACCATTTGGCCCTCTCTGCTTTCCTGTGGACTCCATCCTCAAAAGCACCTGTTTTCGCTTTCGGCAGCCTCCAGAGCAAAAAGACAAACGTCCAGCTTTTGCTGCCACAGCAAAGGTGCCAGCGGGGAAAAGTAATGCTGGTTCTCACTACCTCCTAGAACTCTTTCAAATGCCACAGACAATTTCGTCCTCTCTGCTTTCCTGCGGACTCCATCCTCAAAAGCACCTGTTTTCGCTTTCGGCAACCTCAGGAGCAAAAAAGAAAAACGTCCAGGTTTTGCTGCCACAGCAAAGATGCCAGCGGGGAAAAGTAATGCTGGTTCTCACTGCGTCCTGGAACGTCTTCAAATGCCACAGACAATTTGGCCCTCTCTGCTTTCCTGCGGACTCCATCCTCAAAAGCACCTGTTTTCGCTTTCGGCAGCCTCCAGAGCAAAAAAGACAAACGTCCAGCTTTTGCTGCCACAGCAAAGGTGCCAGCGGGGAAAAGTAATGCTGGTTCTCACTACCACCTAGAACTCTTTCAAATGCCACAGACAATTTGGCCCTCTCTGCTTTTTTGCGGACTCCATCCTCAAAAGCACCTGTTTTCGCTTTCGGCAACCTCAAGAGCAAAAAAGACAAACGTCCAGGTTTTGCTTCCACAGCAAAGATGCCAGCAGGGGAAAAGTAATGCTGGTTCTCACTGCATCCTGGAACCTCTTCAAATGCCACAGACAATTTGGCTCTCTCTGCTTTCCTGCGGACTCCATCCTCAAAAGTACCTGTTTTCGCTTTCGGCAACCTCCGGGGCAAAAAAGACAAACGTCCAGGTTTTGCTGCAACAGCAAAGGTGCCAGCCGGGAAAAGTAATGCTGGTTCTCACTACCTACTGGAACCCTTTCAAATGCCCCAGACAATTTGGCCCTCTCTGCTTTCCTGCGGACTCCATCCTCAAAAGCACCTGTTTTCGCTTTCGGCATCCTCAGGAGCAAAAAAGACAAACGTCCAGCTTTTGCTGCCACAGCAGAGGTGCCAGCGAGGAAAAGTAATGCTGGTTCTCACTGCCTCCTGGAACCCTTTCAAATGCCCCAGACAATTTGGCCCTCTCTGCTTTCCTGCGGACTCCATCCTCAAAAGCACCTGTTTACGCTTTCGGCATCCTCCACAGCAAAAAAGACAAACGTCCAGCTTTTGCTGCCACAGCAAAGGTGCCAGCGGGGAAAAGTAATGCTGGTTCTCACTACCACCTAGAACTCTTTCAAATGCCACAGACAATTTGGTCCTCTCTGCTTTCCTGCGGACTCCATCCTCAAAAGCACCTGTTTTCGCTTTCGGCAACCTCAGGAGCAAAAAAGACAAACGTCCAGGTTTTGCTGCCACAGCAAAGGTGCCAGCGGGGAAAAGTAATGCTGGTTCTCACTGCGTCCTGGAACCTCTTCAAATGCCCCAGACAATTTGGCCCTCTCTGCTTTCCTGCGGACTCCATCCTCAAAAGCACCTGTTTTCACTTTCGGCATCCTCAGGAGCAAAAAGACAAACGTCCAGCTTTTTGCTGCCACAGCAAAGGTGCCAGCGGGCAAAAGTAATTCTGGTTCTCACTGCCTCCTGGAACCTCTTCAAATGCCCCAGACAATTTGGCCCTCTCTGCTTTTTTGCGGACTCCATCCTCAAAAGCACCTGTTTTCGCTTTCGGCAACCTCCGGAGCAAAAAGACAAACGTCCAGGTTTTGCTGCCACAGCAAAGGTGCCAGCGGGGAAAAGTAATGCTGGTTCTCACTGCCTCCTGGAACCCTTTCAAATGCCCCAGACAATTTGGCCCTCTCTGCTTTCCTGCGGACTCCATCCTCAAAAGCACCTGTTTTCGCTTTCGGCAGCCTCAGTAGCAAAAAAGACAAACGTCCAGCTTTCGCTGCCACAGCAAAGGTGCCACCGGGGAAAAGTAATGCTGGTTTCTCACTGCCTCCTGGAACCCTTTCAAATGCCCCAGACAATTTGGCCCTCTCTGCTTTCCTGCCGACTCCATCCTCAAAAGCACCTGTTTTCGCTTTCGGCAACCTCAGGAGCAAAAAAGACAAACGTCAGCTTTTGCTGCCACAGCAAAGATGCCAGCAGGGCAAAAGTAATGCTGGTTCTCACTTCACTGCCTCCTGGAACCCTTTCAAATGCCCCAGACAATTTGGCCCTCTCTGCTTTCCTGCGGTCTCCATCCTCAAAAACACCTGTTTTTCGCTTTCGGCATCCTCCAGAGCAAAAAAGACAAACGTCCAGCTTTTGCTGCCACAGCAAAGGTGCCAGCGGCGAAAAGTAATGCTGGTTCTCACTGCCTCGTGGAACCCCTCCAAATGCCCCAGACCATTTGGCCCTCTCTGCTTTCCTGCGGACTCTATCCTCAAAAGCGCCTTTTTTCACTTTCGCCGCCCTCCGGTGGTAAAAAGACAAACGTCCAGCTTTTGCTGCCACAGCAAAGGTGCCAGCGGGGAAAAGTGATGCTGGTCCTCATTGCATCCTGGAACCTCTTCAAATGCCACAGACAATTTGGCACTCTCTGCTTTCCTGCGGACTCCATCCTCAAAAGCACCTGTTTTCGCTTTCGGCAACCTCCTGAGCAAAAAAGACAAACGTCCAGCTTTTGCAGCCACAGCAAAGGTGCCAGCCGGGAAAAGTAATGCTGGTTCTCACTGCCTCCTGGAACTCTTACAAATGCCCCAGACAATTTGGCCCTCTCTGCTTTCCTGCGGACTCCATCGTCAAAAGCACCTGTTTTCACTTTCGGCATCCTCAGGAGCAAAAAAGACAAACGTCCAGCTTTTGCTGCCACAGCAAAGGTGCCAGCGGGGAAAAGTAATGCTGGTTCTCACTGCCTCCTGGAACCCTTTCAAATGCCCCAGACAATTTGGCCCTCTCTGCTTTCCTGCGGGACTCCATCCTCAAAAGCACCTGTTTTCGCTTTCGGCAGCCTCAGGAGCAAAAAAAGACAAACGTCCAGGTTTTGCTGCCACAGCAAAGGTGCCAGCCATGAAAAGTAATGCTGGTTCTCACTACCTCCTGGAACCCTTTCAAATGCCACAGACAATTTGGCACTCTCTGCTTTCCTGCGGACTCCATCCTCAAAAGCACCTGTTTTCTCTTTCGGCAGCCTCCAGAGCAAAAAAGACAAACGTCCAGCTTTTGCTGCCACAGCAAAGGTGCCAGCGGGGAAAAGTAATGCTGGTTCTCACTACCACCTAGAACTCTTTCAAATGCCAGAGACAATTTGGCCCTCTCTGCTTTTTTGCGGACTCCATCCTAAAAAGCACCTGTTTTCGCTTTCGGCAACCTCAAGAGCAAAAAAGACAAACGTCCAGGTTTTGCTTCCACAGCAAAGATGCCAGCAGGGAAAAGTAATGCTGGTTCTCACTGCATCCTGGAACCTCTTCAAATGCCACAGACAATTTGGCTCTCTCTGCTTTCCTGCGGACTCCATCCTCAAAAGTACCTGTTTTCGCTTTCGGCAACCTCCGGAGCAAAAAAGACAAACGTCCAGGTTTTGCTGCAACAGCAAAGGTGCCAGCCGGGAAAAGTAATGCTGGTTCTCACTACCTACTGGAACCCTTTCAAATGCCCCAGACAATTTGGCCCTCTCTGCTTTCCTGTGGACTCCATCCTCAAAAGCACCTGTTTACGCTTTCGGCATCCTCAGGAGCAAAAAAGACAAACGTCCAGCTTTTGCTGCCACAGCAGAGGTGCCAGCGAGGAAAAGTAATGCTGGTTCTCACTGCCTCCTGGAACCCTTTCAAATGCCCCAGACAATTTGGCCCTCTCTGCTTTCCTGTGGACTCCATCCTCAAAAGCACCTGTTTACGCTTTCGGCATCCTCCAGAGCAAAAAAGACAAACGTCCAGCTTTTGCTGCCACAGCAAAGGTGCCAGCGGGGAAAAGTAATGCTGGTTCTCACTACCACCTAGAACTCTTTCAAATGCCACAGACAATTTGGTCCTCTCTGCTTTCCTGCGGACTCCATCCTCAAAAGCACCTGTTTTCGCTTTCGGCAACCTCAGGAGCAAAAAAGACAAACGTCCAGGTTTTGCTGCCACAGCAAAGATGCCATCCGGGAAAAGTAATGCTGGTTCTCACTGCGTCCTGGAACCTCTTCAAATGCCCCAGACAATTTGGCCCTCTCTGCTTTCCTGCGGACTCCATCCTCAAAAGCACCTGTTTTCACTTTCGGCATCCTCAGGAGCAAAAAAGACAAACGTCCAGCTTTTGCTGCCACAGCAAAGGTGCCAGCGGGCAAAAGTAATTCTGGTTCTCACTGCCTCCTGGAACCCTTTCAAATGCCCCAGACAATTTGGCCCTCTCTGCTTTCCTGCGGACTCCATCCTCAAAAGCACCTGTTTTCACTTTCGGCAGCCTCCAGAGAAAAAAAGACAAACGTCCAGCTTTTGCTGCCACAGCAAAGGTCCCAGCGGCGAAAAGTAGTGCTGGTTCTCACTGCCTCGTGGAACCCCTCCAAATGCCCCAGACCATTTGGCCCTCTCTGCTTTCCTGCGGACTCTATCCTCAAAAGCGCCTTTTTTCACTTCGCCGCCCTCCGGTGGTAAAAAGACAAACGTCCAGCTTTTGCTGCCACAGCAAAGGTGCCAGCGGGGAAAAGTGATGCTGGTCCTCATTGCCTCCTGGAACCTCTTCAAATGCCCCAGACAATTTGGCACTCTCTGCTTTCCTGCGGACTCCATCCTCAAAAGCACCTGTTTTCGCTTTCGGCAACCTCCGGAGCAAAAAAGACAAACGTCCAGGTTTTGCTGCCACAGCAAAGGTGCCAGCGGGGAAAAGTAATGCTGGTTCTCACTGCCTCCTGGAACCCTTTCAAATGCCCCAGACAATTTGGCCCTCTCTGCTTTCCTGCGGACTCCATCCTCAAAAGCACCTGTTTTCGTTTTCGGCAGCCTCCAGAGCAAAAAAGACAAACGTCCAGCTTTTGCTGCCACAGCAAAGGTGCCAGCGGGGAAAAGTAATGCTGGTCCTCATTGCCTCCTGGAACCTCTTCAAAAGCCACAGACAATTTGGCCCTCTCTGCTTTCCTGCGGACTCCATCCTCAAAAGCACCTGTTTTCGCTTTCGGCAACCTCCGGAGCAAAAAAGACAAACGTCCAGCTTTTGCTGCCACAGCAAAGGTGCCAGCGGGAAAAGTAATGCTGGTTCTCACTGCCTCCTGGAACCCTTTCAAATGCCCCAGACAATTTGGCCCTCTCTGCTTTCCTGCGGACTCCATCCTCAAAAGCACCTGTTTTCGCTTTCGGCAGCCTCCGGAGCAAAAAAGACAAACGTCCAGGTTTTGCTGCCACAGCAAAGGTGCCAGCCGGGAAAAGTAATGCTGGTTCTCACTGCCTCCTGGAACCCTTTCAAATGCCCCAGACAATTTGGCCCTCTCTGCTTTCCTGCGGACTCCATCCTCAAAAGCACCTGTTTTCGCTTTCGGCATCCTCAGGAGCAAAAAAGACAAACGTCCAGCTTTTGCTGCCACAGCAAAGGTGCCAGCCAGGAAAAGTAATGCTGGTTCTCACTGCCTCCTGGAACCCTTTCAAATGCCCCAGACAATTTGGCCCTCTCTGCTTTCCTGTGGACTCCATCCTCAAAAGCACCTGTTTTCGCTTTCGGCAGCCTCCAGAGCAAAAAAGACAAACGTCCAGGTTTTGCTGCCACAGCAAAGGTGCCAGCGGGGAAAAGTAATGCTGGTTCTCACTACCTCCTAGAACTCTTTCAAATGCCACAGACAATTTGGTCCTCTCTGCTTTCCTGCGGACTCCATCCTCAAAAGCACCTGTTTTCGCTTTCGGCAACCTCAGGAGCAAAAAAGAAAAACGTCCAGGTTTTGATGCCACAGCAAAGGTGCCAGCCGGGAAAAGTAATGCTGGTTCTCACTGCGTCCTGGAACCTCTTCAAATGCCACAGACAATTTGGCCCTCTCTGCTTTTTTGCGGACTCCATCCTCAAAAGCACCTGTTTTCGCTTTCGGCAACCTCCGGAGCAAAAAAGACAAACGTCCAGGTTTTGCTGCCACAACAAAGGTGCCAGCCGGGAAAAGTAATGCTGGTTCTCACTGCCTCCTGGAACCCTTTCAAATGCCCCAGACAATTTGGCCCTCTCTGCTTTCCTGCGGACTCTATCCTCAAAAGCACCTGTTTTCGCTTTCGGCATCCTCAGGAGCAAAAAAGACAAACGTCCAGCTTTTGCTGCCACAGCAAAGGTGCCAGCGGGAAAAAGAAATTCTGGTTCTCACTGCATCCTTGAACCCTTTCAAATGCCCCAGACAATTTGGCCCTCTCTGCTTTCCTGCGGACTCCATCCTCAAAAGCACCTGTTTTCGCTTTCGGCAGCCTCCGGAGCAAAAAAGACAAACGTCCAGCTTTTGCTGCCACAGCAAAGGTGCCAGCGGGGAAAAGTAATGCTGGTTCTCACTACCTCCTGGAACTCTTTCAAATGCCACAGACAATTTGGCCCTCTCTGCTTTCCTGCGGACTCCATCGTCAAAAGCACCTGTTTTCGCTTTCGGCATCCTCAGGAGCAAAAAAGACAAACGTCCAGGTTTTGCTGCCACAGCAGAGGTGCCAGCGGGGAAAAGTAATGCTGGTTCTCACTGCCTCCTGGAACCCTTTCAAATGCCACAGACAATTTGGCCCTCTCTGCTTTCCTGCGGACTCCATCGTCAAAAGCACCTTTTTTCGCTTTCGGCATCCTCCAGAGCAAAAAAGGCAAACGTCCAGCTTTTGCTGCCACAGCAAAGGTGCCAGCGGCGAAAAGTAGTGCTGGTTCTCACTGCCTCGTGGAACCCCTCCAAACCCCAGACCATATGGCCCTCTCTGCTTTCCTGCGGACTCTATCCTCAAAAGCGCCTTTTTTCACTTTCGGCATCCTCCGGTGGTAAAAAGACAAACGTCCAGCTTTTGCTGCCACAGCAAAGGTGCCAGCGGGGAAAAGTGATGCTGGTCCTCATTGCCTCCTGGAACCTCTTCAAATGCCACAGACAATTTGGCACTCTCTGCTTTCCTGCGGACTCCATCCTCAAAAGCACCTGTGTTCGCTTTCGGCAACCTCCGGAGCAAAAAAGACAAACGTCCAGCTTTTGCTGCCACAGCAAAGGTGCCAGCCGGGAAAAGTAATGCTGGTTCTCACTGCCTCCTGGAACCCTTTCAAATGCCCCAGACAATTTCGCCCTCTCTGCTTTCCTGCGGACTCCATCCTCAAAAGCACCTGTTTTCGCTTTCGGCATCCTCAGGAACAAAAAAGACAAACGTCCAGCTTTTGCTGCCACAGCAGAGGTGCCAGCGAGGAAAAGTAATGCTGGTTCTCACTGCCTCCTGGAACCCTTTCAAATGCCCCAGACCATTTGGCCCTCTCTGATTTCCTGTGGACTCCATCCTCAAAAGCACCTGTTTTCGCTTTCGGCAGCCTCCAGAGCAAAAAAGACAAACGTCCAGGTTTTGCTGCCACAGCAAAGGTGCCAGCGGGGAAAAGTAATGCTGGTTCTCACTACCTCCTAGAACTCTTTCAAATGCCACAGACAATTTGGTCCTCTCTGCTTTCCTGCGGACTCCATCCTCAAAAGCACCTGTTTTCGCTTTCGGCAACCTCAGGAGCAAAAAAGAAAAACGTCCAGGTTTTGCTGCCACAGCAAAGATGCCAGCGGGGAAAAGTAATGCTGGTTCTCACTGCGTCCTGGAACGTCTTCTAATGCCACAGACAATTTGGCCCTCTCTGCTTTCCTGCGGACTCCATCCTCAAAAGCACCTGTTTTCGCTTTCGGCAGCCTCCAGAGCAAAAAAGACAAACGTCCAGCTTTTGCTGCCACAGCAAAGGTGCCAGCGGGGAAAAGTAATGCTGGTTCTCACTACCACCTAGAACTCTTTCAAATGCCACAGACAATTTGGCCCTCTCTGCTTTTTTGCGGACTCCATCCTCAAAAGCACCTGTTTTCGCTTTCGGCAACCTCAAGAGCAAAAAAGACAAACGTCCAGGTTTTGCTTCCACAGCAAAGATGCCAGCAGGGAAAAGTAATGCTGGTTCTCACTGCGTCCTGGAACCTCTTCAAATGCCCCAGACAATTTGGCCCTCTCTGCTTTCCTGCGGACTCCATCCTCAAAAGCACCTGTTTTCACTTTCGGCATCCTCAGGAGCAAAAAAGACAAACGTCCAGCTTTTGCTGCCACAGCAAAGGTGCCAGCGGGCAAAAGTAATTCTGGTTCTCACTGCCTCCTGGAACCCTTTCAAATGCCCCAGACAATTTGGCCCTCTCTGCTTTCCTGCGGACTCCATCCTCAAAAGCACCTGTTTTCACTTTCGGCAGCCTCCAGAGCAAAAAAGACAAACGTCCAGCTTTTGCTGCCACAGCAAAGGTGCCAGCGGAGAAAAGTAGTGCTGGTTCTCACTGCCTCGTGGAACCCCTCCAAATGCCCCAGACCATTTGGCCCTCTCTGCTTTCCTGCGGACTCTATCCTCAAAAGCGCCTTTTTTCACTTCGCCGCCCTCCGGTGGTAAAAAGACAAACGTCCAGGTTTTGCTGCCACAGCAAAGGTGCCAGCGGGGAAAAGTGATGCTGGTCCTCATTGCCTCCTGGAACCTCTTCAAATGCCCCAGACAATTTGGCACTCTCTGCTTTCCTGCGGACTCCATCCTCAAAAGCACCTGTTTTCGCTTTCGGCAACCTCCGGAGCAAAAAAGACAAACGTCCAGGTTTTGCTGCCACAGCAAAGGTGCCAGCGGGGAAAAGTAATGCTGGTTCTCACTGCCTCCTGGAACCCTTTCAAATGCCCCAGACAATTTGGCCCTCTCTGCTTTCCTGCGGACTCCATCCTCAAAAGCACCTGTTTTCGCTTTCGGCAGCCTCCAGAGCAAAAAAGACAAACGTCCAGGTTTTGCTGCCACAGCAAAGGTGCCAGCGGGAAAAGTAATGCTGGTTCTCACTACCTCCTAGAACTCTTTCAAATGCCACAGACAATTTGGCCCTCTCTGCTTTCCTGCGGACTCCATCCTCAAAAGCACCTGTTTTCACTTTCGGCATCCTCAGGAGCAAAAAAGACAAACGTCCAGCTTTTGCTGCCACAGCAAAGGTGCCAGCGGGCAAAAGTAATTCTGGTTCTCACTGCCTCCTGGAACCCTTTCAAATGCCCCAGACAATTTGGCCCTCTCTGCTTTCCTGCGGACTCCATCCTCAAAAGCACCTGTTTTCACTTTCGGCAGCCTCCAGAGCAAAAAAGACAAACGTCCAGCTTTTGCTGCCACAGCAAAGGTGCCAGCGGAGAAAAGTAGTGCTGGTTCTCACTGCCTCGTGGAACCCCTCCAAATGCCCCAGACCATTTGGCCCTCTCTGCTTTCCTGCGGACTCTATCCTCAAAAGCGCCTTTTTTCACTTCGCCGCCCTCCGGTGGTAAAAAGACAAACGTCCAGGTTTTGCTGCCACAGCAAAGGTGCCAGCGGGGAAAAGTGATGCTGGTCCTCATTGCCTCCTGGAACCTCTTCAAATGCCCCAGACAATTTGGCACTCTCTGCTTTCCTGCGGACTCCATCCTCAAAAGCACCTGTTTTCGCTTTCGGCAACCTCCGGAGCAAAAAAGACAAACGTCCAGGTTTTGCTGCCACAGCAAAGGTGCCAGCGGGGAAAAGTAATGCTGGTTCTCACTGCCTCCTGGAACCCTTTCAAATGCCCCAGACAATTTGGCCCTCTCTGCTTTCCTGCGGACTCCATCCTCAAAAGCACCTGTTTTCGCTTTCGGCAGCCTCCAGAGCAAAAAAGACAAACGTCCAGGTTTTGCTGCCACAGCAAAGGTGCCAGCGGGAAAAGTAATGCTGGTTCTCACTACCTCCTAGAACTCTTTCAAATGCCACAGACAATTTGGCCCTCTCTGCTTTTTTGCGGACTCCATCCTCAAAAGCACCTGTTTTCGCTTTCGGCAACCTCAAGAGCAAAAAAGACAAACGTCCAGGTTTTGCTTCCACAGCAAAGATGCCAGCAGGGAAAAGTAATGCTGGTTCTCACTGCATCCTGGAACCTCTTCAAATGCCACAGACAATTTGGCTCTCTCTGCTTTCCTGCGGACTCCATCCTCAAAAGTACCTGTTTTCGCTTTCGGCAACCTCCGGAGCAAAAAAGACAAACGTCCAGGTTTTGCTGCAACAGCAAAGGTGCCAGCCGGGAAAAGTAATGCTGGTTCTCACTACCTACTGGAACCCTTTCAAATGCCCCAGACAATTTGGCCCTCTCTGCTTTCCTGCGGACTCCATCCTCAAAAGCACCTGTTTTCGCTTTCGGCATCCTCAGGAGCAAAAGAGACAAACGTCCAGCTTTTGCTGCCACAGCAGAGGTGCCAGCGAGGAAAAGTAATGCTGGTTCTCACTGCCTCCTGGAACCCTTTCAAATGCCCCAGACAATTTGGCCCTCTCTGCTTTCCTGTGGACTCCATCCTCAAAAGCACCTGTTTACGCTTTCGGCATCCTCCAGAGCAAAAAAGACAAACGTCCAGCTTTTGCTGCCACAGCAAAGGTGCCAGCGGGGAAAAGTAATGCTGGTTCTCACTACCACCTAGAACTCTTTCAAATGCCACAGACAATTTGGTCCTCTCTGCTTTCCTGCGGACTCCATCCTCAAAAGCACCTGTTTTCGCTTTCGGCAACCTCAGGAGCAAAAAAGACAAACGTCCAGGTTTTGCTGCCACAGCAAAGGTGCCAGCCGGGAAAAGTAATGCTGGTTCTCACTGCGTCCTGGAACCTCTTCAAATGCCACAGACAATTTGGCCCTCTCTGCTTTCCTGCGGACTCCATCCTCAAAAGCACCTGTTTTCACTTTCGGCATCCTCAGGAGCAAAAAAGACAAACGTCCAGCTTTTGCTGCCACAGCAAAGGTGCCAGCGGGCAAAAGTAATTCTGGTTCTCACTGCCTCCTGGAACCCTTTCAAATGCCCCAGACAATTTGGCCCTCTCTGCTTTCCTGCGGACTCCATCCTCAAAAGCACCTGTTTTCACTTTCGGCAGCCTCCAGAGCAAAAAAGACAAACGTCCAGCTTTTGCTGCCACAGCAAAGGTGCCAGCGGCGAAAAGTAGTGCTGGTTCTCACTGCCTCGTGGAACCCCTCCAAATGCCCCAGACCATTTGGCCCTCTCTGCTTTCCTGCGGACTCTATCCTCAAAAGCGCCTTTTTTCACTTCGCCGCCCTCCGGTGGTAAAAAGACAAACGTCCTGCTTTTGCTGCCACAGCAAAGGTGCCAGCGGGGAAAAGTGATGCTGGTCCTCATTGCCTCCTGGAACCTCTTCAAATGCCCCAGACAATTTGGCACTCTCTGCTTTCCTGCGGACTCCATCCTCAAAAGCACCTGTTTTCGCTTTCGGCAACCTCCGGAGCAAAAAAGACAAACGTCCAGGTTTTGCTGCCACAGCAAAGGTGCCAGCGGGGAAAAGTAATGCTGGTTCTCACTGCCTCCTGGAACCCTTTCAAATGCCCCAGACAATTTGGCCCTCTCTGCTTTCCTGCGGACTCCATCCTCAAAAGCACCTGTTTTCGCTTTCGGCAGCCTCCAGAGCAAAAAAGACAAACGTCCAGCTTTTGCTGCCACAGCAAAGGTGCCAGCGGGGAAAAGTAATGCTGGTCCTCATTGCCTCCTGGAACCTCTTCAAAAGCCACAGACAATTTGGCCCTCTCTGCTTTCCTGCGGACTCCATCCTCAAAAGCACCTGTTTTCGCTTTCGGCAACCTCCGGAGCAAAAAAGACAAACGTCCAGGTTTTGCTGCCACAGCAAAGGTGCCAGCGGGAAAAGTAATGCTGGTTCTCACTGCCTCCTGGAACCCTTTCAAATGCCCCAGACAATTTGGCCCTCTCTGCTTTCCTGTGGACTCCATCCTCAAAAGCACCTGTTTTCGCTTTCGGCAGCCTCCAGAGCAAAAAAGACAAACGTCCAGGTTTTGCTGCCACAGCAAAGGTGCCAGCGGGGAAAAGTAATGCTGGTTCTCACTACCTCCTAGAACTCTTTCAAATGCCACAGACAATTTGGTCCTCTCTGCTTTCCTGCGGACTCCATCCTCAAAAGCACCTGTTTTCGCTTTCGGCAGCCTCAGGAGCAAAAAAGACAAACGTCCAGGTTTTGCTGCCACAGCAAAGATGCCAGCGGGGAAAAGTAATGCTGGTTCTCACTGCGTCCTGGAACCGCTTCAAATGCCACAGACAATTTGGCCCTCTCTGCTTTCCTGCGGACTCCATCCTCAAAAGCACCTGTTTTCGCTTTCGGCAACCTCCGGAGCAAAAAAGACAAACGTCCAGGTTTTGCTGCCACAACAAAGGTGCCAGCCGGGAAAAGTAATGCTGGTTCTCACTGCCTCCTGGAACCCTTTCAAATGCCACAGACAATTTGGCCCTCTCTGCTTTCCTGCGGACTCTATCCTCAAAAGCACCTGTTTACGCTTTCGGCATCCTCAGGAGCAAAAAAGACAAACGTCCAGCTTTTGCTGCCACAGCAAAGGTGCCAGCGGGAAAAAGAAATTCTGGTTCTCACTGCCTCCTTGAACCCTTTCAAATGCCCCAGACAATTTGGCCCTCTCTGCTTTCCTGCGGACTCCATCCTCAAAAGCACCTGTTTTCGCTTTCGGCAGCCTCCGCAGCAAAAAAGACAAACGTCCAGCTTTTGCTGCCACAGCAAAGGTGCCAGCGGGGAAAAGTAATGCTGGTTCTCACTACCTCCTGGAACTCTTTCAAATGCCACAGACAATTTGGCCCTCTCTGCTTTCCTGCGGACTCCATCGTCAAAAGCACCTGTTTTGGCTTTCGGCAACCTCCGGAGCAAAAAAGACAAACGTCCAGCTTTTGCTGCCACAGCAGAGGTGCCAGCGGGGAAAAGTAATGCTGGTTCTCACTGCCTCCTGGAACCCTTTCAAATGCCACAGACAATTTGGCCCTCTCTGCTTTCCTGCGGACTCCATCGTCAAAAGCACCTGTTTTCGCTTTCGGCATCCTCCAGAGCAAAAAAGGCAAACGTCCAGCTTTTGCTGCCACAGCAAAGGTGCCAGCGGCGAAAAGTAGTGCTGGTTCTCACTGCCTCGTGGAACCCCTCCAAACCCCAGACCATATGGCCCTCTCTGCTTTCCTGCGGACTCTATCCTCAAAAGCGCCTTTTTTCACTTTCGGCATCCTCCGGTGGTAAAAAGACAAACGTCCAGCTTTTGCTGCCACAGCAAAGGTGCCAGCGGGGAAAAGTGATGCTGGTCCTCATTGCCTCCTGGAACCTCTTCAAATGCCACAGACAATTTGGCACTCTCTGCTTTCCTGCGGACTCCATCCTCAAAAGCACCTGTTTTCGCTTTCGGCAACCTCCGGAGCAAAAAAGACAAACGTCCAGCTTTTGCTGCCACAGCAAAGGTGCCAGCGGGGAAAAGTAATGCTGGTTCTCACTGCCTCCTGGAACCCTTTCAAATGCCCCAGACAATTTCGCCCTTTCTGCTTTCCTGCGGACTCCATCCTCAAAAGCACCTGTTTTCGCTTTCGGCATCCTCAGGAACAAAAAAGACAAACGTCCAGCTTTTGCTGCCACAGCAGAGGTGCCAGCGAGGAAAAGTAATGCTGGTTCTCACTGCCTCCTGGAACCCTTTCAAATGCCCCAGACCATTTGGCCCTCTCTGCTTTCCTGTGGACTCCATCCTCAAAAGCACCTGTTTTCGCTTTCGGCAGCCTCCAGAGCAAAAAAGACAAACGTCCAGCTTTTGCTGCCACAGCAAAGGTGCCAGCGGGGAAAAGTAATGCTGGTTCTCACTACCTCCTAGAACTCTTTCAAATGCCACAGACAATTTGGCCCTCTCTGCTTTCCTGCGGACTCCATCCTCAAAAGCACCTGTTTTCGCTTTCGGCAACCTCCGGAGCAAAAAAGCCAAACGTCCAGGTTTTGCTGCAACAGCAAAGGTGCCAGCGGGGAAAAGTGATGCTGGTTCTCACTGCCTCCTGGAACTCTTTCAAATGCCCCAGACTATTTGTCCCTCTCTGCTTTCCTGCGGACTCCATCCTCAAAAGCACCTGTTTTCGCTTTCGGCATCCTCAGGAGCAAAAAAGACAAACGTCCAGCTTTTGCTGCCACAGCAAAGGTGCCAGCGGGCAAAAGTAATTCTGGTTCTCACTGCCTCCTGGAACCCTTTCAAATGCCCCAGACCATTTGGCCCTCTCTGCTTTCCTGCGGACTCCATCCTCAAAAGCACCTGTTTTCGCTTTCGGCATCCTCCAGAACAAAAAAGGCAAACGTCCAGCTTTTGCTGCCACAGCAAAGGTGCCAGCGGGGAAAAGTAATGCTGGTTCTCACTGCCTCGTGGAACCCCTCCAAATGCCCCAGACCATTTGGCCCTCTCTGCTTTCCTGCGGACTCTATCCTCAAAAGCGCCTTTTTTCACTTTTGCCGCCCTCCGGTGGTAAAAAGACAAACGTCCAGCTTTTGCTGCCACAGCAAAGGTGCCAGCGGGGAAAAGTGATGCTGGTCCTCATTGCCTCCTGGAACCTCTTCAAATGCCACAGACAATTTGGCCCTCTCTGCTTTCCTGCGGACTCCATCCTCAAAAGCACCTGTTTTCGCTTTCGGCAACCTCCGGAGCAAAAAAGACAAACGTCCAGGTTTTGCTGCCACAACAAAGGTGCCAGCCGGGAAAAGTAATGCTGGTTCTCACTGCCTCATGGAACCCTTTCAAATGCCACAGACAATTTGGCCCTCTCTGCTTTCCTGCGGACTCTATCCTCAAAAGCACCTGTTTTCGCTTTCGGCATCCTCAGGAGCAAAAAAGACAAACGTCCAGCTTTTGCTGCCACAGCAAAGGTGCCAGCGGGAAAATGAAATTCTGGTTCTCACTGCCTCCTTGAACCCTTTCAAATGCCCCAGACAATTTGGCCCTCTCTGCTTTCCTGCGGACTCCATCCTCAAAAGCACCTGTTTTCGCTTTCGGCAGCCTCCGCAGCAAAAAAGACAAACGTCCAGCTTTTGCTGCCACAGCAAAGGTGCCAGCGGGGAAAAGTAATGCTGGTTCTCACTACCTCCTGGAACTCTTTCAAATGCCACAGACAATTTGGCCCTCTCTGCTTTCCTGCGGACTCCATCGTCAAAAGCACCTGTTTTCGCTTTCGGCATCCTCAGGAGCAAAAAAGACAAACGTCCAGCTTTTGCTGCCACAGCAGAGGTGCCAGCGGGGAAAAGTAATGCTGGTTCTCACTGCCTCCTGGAACCCTTTCAAATGCCACAGACAATTTGGCCCTCTCTGCTTTCCTGCGGACTCCATCGTCAAAAGCACCTTTTTTCGCTTTCGGCATCCTCCAGAGCAAAAAAGGCAAACGTCCAGCTTTTGCTGCCACAGCAAAGGTGCCAGCGGCGAAAAGTAGTGCTGGTTCTCACTGCCTCGTGGAACCCCTCCAAACCCCAGACCATATGGCCCTCTCTGCTTTCCTGCGGACTCTATCCTCAAAAGCGCCTTTTTTCACTTTCGGCATCCTCCGGTGGTAAAAAGACAAACGTCCAGCTTTTGCTGCCACAGCAAAGGTGCCAGCGGGGAAAAGTGATGCTGGTCCTCATTGCCTCCTGGAACCTCTTCAAATGCCACAGACAATTTGGCACTCTCTGCTTTCCTGCGGACTCCATCCTCAAAAGCACCTGTTTTCGCTTTCGGCAACCTCCGGAGCAAAAAAGACAAACGTCCAGCTTTTGCTGCCACAGCAAAGGTGCCAGCGGGGAAAAGTAATGCTGGTTCTCACTGCCTCCTGGAACCCTTTCAAATGCCCCAGACAATTTCGCCCTTTCTGCTTTCCTGCGGACTCCATCCTCAAAAGCACCTGTTTTCGCTTTCGGCATCCTCAGGAACAAAAAAGACAAACGTCCAGCTTTTGCTGCCACAGCAGAGGTGCCAGCGAGGAAAAGTAATGCTGGTTCTCACTGCCTCCTGGAACCCTTTCAAATGCCCCAGACCATTTGGCCCTCTCTGCTTTCCTGTGGACTCCATCCTCAAAAGCACCTGTTTTCGCTTTCGGCAGCCTCCAGAGCAAAAAAGACAAACGTCCAGCTTTTGCTGCCACAGCAAAGGTGCCAGCGGGGAAAAGTAATGCTGGTTCTCACTACCTCCTAGAACTCTTTCAAATGCCACAGACAATTTGGTCCTCTCTGCTTTCCTGCGGACTCCATCCTCAAAAGCACCTGTTTTCGCTTTCGGCAACCTCAGGAGCAAAAAAGACAAACGTCCAGGTTTTGCTGCCACAGCAAAGATGCCAGCGGGGAAAAGTAATGCTGGTTCTCACTGCGTCCTGGAACGTCTTCAAATGCCACAGACAATTTGGCCCTCTCTGCTTTCCTGCGGACTCCATCCTCAAAAGCACCTGTTTTCGCTTTCGGCAACCTCCGGAGCAAAAAAGCCAAACGTCCAGGTTTTGCTGCAACAGCAAAGGTGCCAGCGGGGAAAAGTGATGCTGGTTCTCACTGCCTCCTGGAACTCTTTCAAATGCCCCAGACTATTTGTCCCTCTCTGCTTTCCTGCGGACTCCATCCTCAAAAGCACCTGTTTTCGCTTTCGGCATCCTCAGGAGCAAAAAAGACAAACGTCCAGCTTTTGCTGCCACAGCAAAGGTGCCAGCGGGCAAAAGTAATTCTGGTTCTCACTGCCTCCTGGAACCCTTTCAAATGCCCCAGACAATTTGGCCCTCTCTGCTTTCCTGCGGACTCCATCCTCAAAAGCACCTGTTTTCGCTTTCGGCATCCTCCAGAACAAAAAAGGCAAACGTCCAGCTTTTGCTGCCACAGCAAAGGTGCCAGCGGGGAAAAGTAATGCTGGTTCTCACTGCCTCGTGGAACCCCTCCAAATGCCCCAGACCATTTGGCCCTCTCTGCTTTTCTGCGGACTCTATCCTCAAAAGCGCCTTTTTTCACTTTTGCCGCCCTCCGGTGGTAAAAAGACAAACGTCCAGCTTTTGCTGCCACAGCAAAGGTGCCAGCGGGGAAAAGTGATGCTGGTCCTCATTGCCTCCTGGAACCTCTTCAAATGCCACAGACAATTTGGCACTCTCTGCTTTCCTGCGGACTCCATCCTCAAAAGCACCTGTTTTCGCTTTCGGCAACCTCCGGAGCAAAAAAGACAAACGTCCAGGTTTTGCTGCCACAGCAAAGGTGCCAGCCGGGAAAAGTAATGCTGGTTCTCACTGCCTCCTGGAACCCTTTCAAATGCCCCAGACAATTTGGCCCTCTCTGCTTTCCTGCGGACTCTATCCTCAAAAGCACCTGTTTTCGCTTTCGGCATCCTCAGGAGCAAAAAAGACAAACGTCCAGCTTTTGCTGCCACAGCAGAGGTGCCAGCGAGGAAAAGTAATGCTGGTTCTCACTGCCTCCTGGAACCCTTTCAAATGCCCCAGACAATTTGGCCCTCTCTGCTTTCCTGCGGACTCCATCCTCAAAAGCACCTGTTTTCGCTTTCGGCATCCTCAGGAGCAAAAAAGACAAACGTCCAGCTTTTGCTGCCACAGCAAAGGTGCCAGCGTGAAAAAGAAATTCTGGTTCTCACTGCCTCCTTGAACCCTTTCAAATGCCCCAGACAATTTGGCCCTCTCTGCTTTCCTGCGGACTCCATCCTCAAAAGCACCTGTTTTCGCTTTCGGCAGCCTCCAGAGCAAAAAAGACAAACGTCCAGCTTTTGCTGCCACAGCAAAGGTGCCAGCGGGGAAAAGTAATGCTGGTTCTCACTACCTCCTGGAACTCTTTCAAATGCCACAGACAATTTGGCCCTCTCTGCTTTCCTGCGGACTCCATCGTCAAAAGCACCTGTTTTCGCTTTCGGCATCCTCAGGAGCAAAAAAGACAAACGTCCAGCTTTTGCTGCCACAGCAGAGGTGCCAGCGGGGAAAAGTAATGCTGGTTCTCACTGCCTCCTGGAACCCTTTCAAATGCCACAGACAATTTGGCCCTCTCTGCTTTCCTGCGGACTCCATCGTCAAAAGCACCTTTTTTCGCTTTCGGCATCCTCCAGAGCAAAAAAGGCAAACGTCCAGGTTTTGCTGCAACAGCAAAGGTGCCAGCGGCGAAAAGTAGTGCTGGTTCTCACTGCCTCGTGGAACCCCTCCAAACCCCAGACCATATGGCCCTCTCTGCTATCCTGCGGACTCTATCCTCAAAAGCGCCTTTTTTCACTTTCGGCATCCTCCGGTGGTAAAAAGACAAACGTCCAGCTTTTGCTGCCACAGCAAAGGTGCCAGCGGGGAAAAGTGATGCTGGTCCTCATTGCCTCCTGGAACCTCTTCAAATGCCACAGACAATTTGGCACTCTCTGCTTTCCTGCGGACTCCATCCTCAAAAGCACCTGTTTTCGCTTTCGGCAACCTCCGGAGCAAAAAAGACAAACGTCCAGCTTTTGCTGCCACAGCAAAGGTGCCAGCCGGGAAAAGTAATGCTGGTTCTCACTGCCTCCTGGAACCCTTTCAAATGCCCCAGACAATTTCGCCCTCTCTGCTTTCCTGCGGACTCCATCCTCAAAAGCACCTGTTTTCGCTTTCGGCATCCTCAGGAACAAAAAAGACAAACGTCCAGCTTTTGCTGCCACAGCAAAGGTGCCAGCGGGGAAAAGTAATGCTGGTTCTCACTGCCTCCTGGAACCCTTTCAAATGCCCCAGACCATTTGGCCCTCTCTGCTTTCCTGTGGACTCCATCCTCAAAAGCACCTGTTTTCGCTTTCGGCATCCTCAGGAGCAAAAAAGACAAACGTCCAGCTTTTGCTGCAACAGCAAAGGTGCCAGCGGGGAAAAGTAATGCTGGTTCTCACTACCTCCTAGAACTCTTTCAAATGCCACAGACAATTTTGTCCTCTCTGCTTTCCTGCGGACTCCATCCTCAAAAGCACCTGTTTTCGCTTTCGGCAACCTCAGGAGCAAAAAAGACAAACGTCCAGGTTTTGCTGCCACAGCAAAGATGCCAGCGGGGAAAAGTAATGCTGGTTCTCACTGCGTCCTGGAACGTCTTCAAATGCCACAGACAATTTGGCCCTCTCTGCTTTCCTGCGGACTCCATCCTCAAAAGCACCTGTTTTCGCTTTCGGCAACCTCCGGAGCAAAAAAGCCAAACGTCCAGGTTTTGCTGCAACAGCAAAGGTGCCAGCGGGGAAAAGTGATGCTGGTTCTCACTGCCTCCTGGAACTCTTTCAAATGCCCCAGACTATTTGTCCCTCTCTGCTTTCCTGCGGACTCCATCCTCAAAAGCACCTGTTTTCGCTTTCGGCATCCTCAGGAGCAAAAAAGACAAACGTCCAGCTTTTGCTGCCACAGCAAAGGTGCCAGCGGGCAAAAGTAATTCTGGTTCTCACTGCCTCCTGGAACCCTTTCAAATGCCCCAGACAATTTGGCCCTCTCTGCTTTCCTGCGGACTCCATCCTCAAAAGCACCTGTTTTCGCTTTCGGCATCCTCCAGAACAAAAAAGGCAAACGTCCAGCTTTTGCTGCCACAGCAAAGGTGCCAGCGGGGAAAAGGAATGCTGGTTCTCACTGCCTCGTGGAACCCCTCCAAATGCCCCAGACCATTTGGCCCTCTCTGCTTTCCTGCGGACTCCATCCTCAAAAGCACCTGTTTTCGCTTTCGGCATCCTCCAGAGCAAAAAAGACAAACGTCCAGCTTTTGCTGCCACAGCAAAGGTGCCAGCGGGGAAAAGTAATGCTGGTTCTCACTACCTCCTAGAACTCTTTCAAATGCCACAGACAATTTGGTCCTCTCTGCTTTCCTGCGGACTCCATCCTCAAAAGCACCTGTTTTCGCTTTCGGCAACCTCAGGAGCAAAAAAGACAAACGTCCAGGTTTTGCTGCCACAGCAAAGATGCCAGCGGGGAAAAGTAATGCTGGTTCTCACTGCGTCCTGGAACCTCTTCAAATGCCACAGACAATTTGGCCCTCTCTGCTTTCCTGCGGACTCCATCCTCAAAAGCACCTGTTTTCGCTTTCGGCAACCTCCGGAGCAAAAAAGACAAACGTCCAGGTTTTGCTGCCACAACAAAGGTGCCAGCCGGGAAAAGTAATGCTGGTTCTCACTGCCTCCTGGAACCCTTTCAAATGCCACAGACAATTTGGCCCTCTCTGCTTTCCTGCGGACTCCATCCTCAAAAGCACCTGTTTTCGCTTTCGGCATCCTCAGGAGCAAAAAAGACAAACGTCCAGCTTTTGCTGCCACAGCAAAGGTGCCAGCGGGAAAAAGAAATTCTGGTTCTCACTGCCTCCTTGAACCCTTTCAAATGCCCCAGACAATTTGGCCCTCTCTGCTTTCCTGCGGACTCCATCCTCAAAAGCACCTGTTTTCGCTTTCGGCAGCCTCCGGAGCAAAAAAGACAAACGTCCAGCTTTTGCTGCCACAGCAAAGGTGCCAGCGGGGAAAAGTAATGCTGGTTCTCACTACCTCCTGGAACTCTTTCAAATGCCCCAGACAATTTGGCCCTCTCTGCTTTCCTGCGGACTCCATCGTCAAAAGCACCTGTTTTCGCTTTCGGCATCCTCAGGAGCAAAAAAGACAAACGTCCAGGTTTTGCTGCCACAGCAAAGATGCCAGCGGGGAAAAGTAATGCTGGTTCTCACTGCGTCCTGGAACGTCTTCAAATGCCACAGACAATTTGGCCCTCTCTGCTTTCCTGCGGACTCCATCCTCAAAAGCACCTGTTTTCGCTTTCGGCAACCTCCGGAGCAAAAAAGCCAAACGTCCAGGTTTTGCTGCAACAGCAAAGGTGCCAGCGGGGAAAAGTGATGCTGGTTCTCACTGCCTCCTGGAACTCTTTCAAATGCCCCAGACTATTTGTCCCTCTCTGCTTTCCTGCGGACTCCATCCTCAAAAGCACCTGTTTTCGCTTTCGGCATCCTCAGGAGCAAAAAAGACAAACGTCCAGCTTTTGCTGCCACAGCAAAGGTGCCAGCGGGCAAAAGTAATTCTGGTTCTCACTGCCTCCTGGAACCCTTTCAAATGCCCCAGACAATTTGGCCCTCTCTGCTTTCCTGCGGACTCCATCCTCAAAAGCACCTGTTTTCGCTTTCGGCATCCTCCAGAACAAAAAAGGCAAACGTCCAGCTTTTGCTGCCACAGCAAAGGTGCCAGCGGGGAAAAGTAATGCTGGTTCTCACTGCCTCGTGGAACCCCTCCAAATGCCCCAGACCATTTGGCCCTCTCTGCTTTCCTGCGGACTCTATCCTCAAAAGCGCCTTTTTTCACTTTTGCCGCCCTCCGGTGGTAAAAAGACAAACGTCCAGCTTTTGCTGCCACAGCAAAGGTGCCAGCGGGGAAAAGTGATGCTGGTTCTCACTGCCTCCTGGAACTCTTTCAAATGCCCCAGACTATTTGTCCCTCTCTGCTTTCCTGCGGACTCCATCCTCAAAAGCACCTGTTTTCGCTTTCGGCATCCTCAGGAGCAAAAAAGACAAACGTCCAGCTTTTGCTGCCACAGCAAAGGTGCCAGCGGGCAAAAGTAATTCTGGTTCTCACTGCCTCATGGAACCCTTTCAAATGCCCCAGACAATTTGGCCCTCTCTGCTTTCCTGCGGACTCCATCCTCAAAGCACCTGTTTTCGCTTTCGGCATCCTCCAGAACAAAAAAGGCAAACGTCCAGCTTTTGCTGCCACAGCAAAGGTGCCAGCGGGGAAAAGTAATGCTGGTTCTCACTGCCTCGTGGAACCCCTCCAAATGCCCCAGACCATTTAGCCCTCTCTGCTTTCCTGCGGACTCTATCCTCAAAAGCGCCTTTTTTCACTTTTGCCGCCCTCCGGTGGTAAAAAGACAAACGTCCAGCTTTTTGCTGCCACAGCAAAGGTGCCAGCGGGGAAAAGTGATGCTGGTCCTCATTGCCTCCTGGAACCTCTTCAAATGCCACCAGACAATTTGGCACTCTCTGCTTTCCTGCGGACTCCATCCTCAAAAGCACCTGTTTTCGCTTTCGGCAAACCTCCGGAGCAAAAAAGACAAACGTCCAGGTTTTGCTGCCACAGCCAAAGGTGCCAGCCGGGAAAAGTAATGCTGGTTCTCACTGCCTCCTGGAACCCTTTCAAATGCCCCAGACAATTTTGGCCCTCTCTGCTTTCCTGCGGACTCCATCCTCAAAAGCACCTGTTTTCGCTTTCGGCATCCTCAGGAGCAAAAAAGACAAACGTCCAGCTTTTGCTGCCACAGCAGAGGTGCCAGCGAGGAAAAGTAATGGCTGGTTCTCACTGCCTCCTGGAACCCTTTCAAATTGCCCCAGACAATTTGCCCTCTCTGCTTTCCTGTGGACTCCCATCCTCAAAAGCACCTGTTTTCGCTTTCGGCAGCCTCCAGAGCAAAAAAGACAAACGGTCAGGTTTGGCTGCCACAGCAAAGGTGCCAGCGGGGGAAAAGTAATGCTGGTTCTCACTACCTCCTAGAAACTCTTTCAAATGCCACAGACAATTTGGTCCTCTCTGCTTTCCTGCGGACTCCATCCTCAAAAGCACCTGTTTTCGCTTTCGGCAACCTCAGGAGCAAAAAAGACAAACGTCCAGGTTTTGCTGCCACAGCAAAGATGCCAGCGGGGAAAAGTAATGCTGGTTCCCACTGCGTCCTGGAACCTTCTTCAAATGCCACAGACAATTTGGCCCCTCTCTGCTTTCCTGCGGACTCCATCCTCAAAAGCACCTGTTTTCGCTTCGGCTCCAGCAAAAAGACAAACGTCCAGTTTTGCTGCACAACAAAGGTGCCAGCCGGGAAAAGTAATGCTGTCTCACTGCCTCCTGGAAACCCTTTCAAATGCCACAGACAATTTGGCCCTCTCTGCTTTCCTGCGGACTCCATCCTCAAAAGCACCTGTTTTCGCTTTCGGCATCCTCAGGAGCAAAAAGACACAACGCCCAGCTTTGCTGCCACAGCAAAGGTGCCAGCGGGAAAAAGAAATTCTGGTTCTCACTGCCTCCTGGAACCCTTTCAATGCCACAGACAATTTGGCCCTCTCTGCTTTCCTGCGGACTCCATCCTCAAAAGCACCTGTTTTCGCTTTCGGCAGCCTCCCGGAGCAAAAAAGACAAACGTCCAGCTTTTGCTGCCACAGCAAAGGTGCCAGCGGGGAAAAGTAATGCTGGTTCTCACTACCTCCTGGAACTCTTTCAAATGCCCCAGACAATTTGGCCCTCTCTGCTTTCCTGCGGACTCCATCGTCAAAAGCCCTGTTTTCGCTTTCGGCATCCTCAGGAGCAAAAAAGACAAACGTACAGGTTTTGCTGCCACAGCAAAAGCTGGCCAGCGGGGAAAAAGTAATGCTGGGTTCTCACTGCGTCCTGGAAACGTTGCCACAGACAATTTGGCCCTCTCTGCTTTCCTGCGGACTCCATCCTCAAAAGCACCTGTTTTCGCTTTCGGCAACCTCCGGAGCAAAAAAGCCAAACGTCCAGGTTTTGCTGCAACAGCAAAGCTGCCAGCGGGGAAAAGTGATGCTGGTTCTCACTGCCTCCTGGAACTCTTTCAAATGCCCCAGACTATTTGTCCCTCTCTGCTTTCCTGCGGACTCCATCCTCAAAAGCACCTGTTTTCGCTTTCGGCATCCTCAGGAGCAAAAAAGACAAACGTCCAGCTTTTGCTGCCACAGCAAAGGTGCCAGCGGGCAAAAGTAATTCTGGTTCTCACTGCCTCCTGGAACCCTTTCAAATGCCCCAGACAATTTGGCCCTCTCTGCTTTCCTGCGGACTCCATCCTCAAAAGCACCTGTTTTCGCTTTCGGCATCCTCCAGAACAAAAAAGGCAAACGTCCAGCTTTTGCTGCCACAGCAAAGGTGCCAGCAGGGAAAAGTAATGCTGGTTCTCACTGCCTCGTGGAACCCCTCCAAATGCCCCAGACCATTTGGCCCTCTCTGCTTTCCTGCGGACTCTATCCTCAAAAGCGCCTTTTTTCACTTTTGCCGCCCTCCGGTGGTAAAAAGACAAACGTCCAGCTTTTGCTGCCACAGCAAAGGTGCCAGCGGGGAAAAGTGATGCTGGTCCTCATTGCCTCCTGGAACCTCTTCAAATGCCACAGACAATTTGGCACTCTCTGCTTTCCTGCGGACTCCATCCTCAAAAGCACCTGTTTTCGCTTTCGGCAACCTCCGGAGCAAAAAAGACAAACGTCCAGGTTTTGCTGCCACAGCAAAGGTGCCAGCCGGGAAAAGTAATGCTGGTTCTCACTGCGTCCTGGAACGTCTTCAAATGCCACAGACAATTTGGCCCTCTCTGCTTTCCTGCGGACTCCATCCTCAAAAGCACCTGTTTTCGCTTTCGGCATCCTCAGGAGCAAAAAAGACAAACGTCCAGCTTTTGCTGCCACAGCAGAGGTGCCAGCGAGGAAAAGTAATGCTGGTTCTCACTGCCTCCTGGAACCCTTTCAAATGCCCCAGACAATTTGGCCCTCTCTGCTTTCCTGTGGACTCCATCCTCAAAAGCACCTGTTTTCGCTTTCGGCAGCCTCCAGAGCAAAAAAGACAAACGTCCAGCTTTTGCTGCCACAGCAAAGGTGCCAGCGGGGAAAAGTAATGCTGGTTCTCACTACCTCCTAGAACTCTTTCAAATGCCACAGACAATTTGGTCCTCTCTGCTTTCCTGCGGACTCCATCCTCAAAAGCACCTGTTTTCGCTTTCGGCAACCTCAGGAGCAAAAAAGACAAACGTCCAGGTTTTGCTGCCACAGCAAAGATGCCAGCGGGGAAAAGTAATGCTGGTTCTCACTGCGTCCTGGAACCTCTTCAAATGCCACAGACAATTTGGCCCTCTCTGCTTTCCTGCGGACTCCATCCTCAAAAGCACCTGTTTTCGCTTTCGGCAACCTCCGGAGCAAAAAAGACAAACGTCCAGGTTTTGCTGCCACAACAAAGGTGCCAGCCGGGAAAAGTAATGCTGGTTCTCACTGCCTCCTGGAACCCTTTCAAATGCCCCAGACAATTTGGCCCTCTCTGCTTTCCTGCGGACTCCATCCTCAAAAGCACCTGTTTTCGCTTTCGGCATCCTCAGGAGCAAAAAAGACAAACGTCCAGCTTTTGCTGCCACAGCAAAGGTGCCAGCGGGAAAAAGAAATTCTGGTTCTCACTGCCTCCTTGAACCCTTTCAAATGCCACAGACAATTTGGCCCTCTCTGCTTTCCTGCGGACTCCATCCTCAAAAGCACCTGTTTTCGCTTTCGGCAGCCTCCGGAGCAAAAAAGACAAACGTCCAGCTTTTGCTGCCACAGCAAAGGTGCCAGCGGGGAAAAGTAATGCTGGTTCTCACTACCTCCTGGAACTCTTTCAAATGCCCCAGACAATTTGGCCCTCTCTGCTTTCCTGCGGACTCCATCGTCAAAAGCACCTGTTTTCGCTTTCGGCATCCTCAGGAGCAAAAAAGACAAACGTCCAGCTTTTGCTGCCACAGCAGAGGTGCCAGCGGGGAAAAGTAATGCTGGTTCTCACTGCCTCCTGGAACTCTTTCAAATGCCCCAGACAATTTGGCCCTCTCTGCTTTCCTGCGGACTCCATCGTCAAAAGCACCTGTTTTCGCTTTCGGCATCCTCCAGAGCAAAAAAGGCAAACGTCCAGCTTTTGCTGCCACAGCAAAGGTGCCAGCGGCGAAAAGTAGTGCTGGTTCTCACTGCCTCGTGGAACCCCTCCAAACCCCAGACCATATGGCCCTCTCTGCTTTCCTGCGGACTCTATCCTCAAAAGCGCCTTTTTTCACTTTCGGCATCCTCCGGTGGTAAAAAGACAAACGTCCAGCTTTTGCTGCCACAGCAAAGGTGCCAGCGGGGAAAAGTGATGCTGGTCCTCATTGCCTCCTGGAACCTCTTCAAATGCCACAGACAATTTGGCACTCTCTGCTTTCCTGCGGACTCCATCCTCAAAAGCACCTGTTTTCGCTTTCGGCAACCTCCGGAGCAAAAAAGACAAACGTCCAGCTTTTGCTGCCACAGCAAAGGTGCCAGCCGGGAAAAGTAATGCTGGTTCTCACTGCCTCCTGGAACCCTTTCAAATGCCCCAGACAATTTCGCCCTCTCTGCTTTCCTGCGGACTCCATCCTCAAAAGCACCTGTTTTCGCTTTCGGCATCCTCAGGAACAAAAAAGACAAACGTCCAGCTTTTGCTGCCACAGCAGAGGTGCCAGCGAGGAAAAGTAATGCTGGTTCTCACTGCCTCCTGGAACCCTTTCAAATGCCCCAGACCATTTGGCCCTCTCTGCTTTCCTGTGGACTCCATCCTCAAAAGCACCTGTTTTCGCTTTCGGCAGCCTCCAGAGCAAAAAAGACAAACGTCCAGCTTTTGCTGCCACAGCAAAGGTGCCAGCGGGGAAAAGTAATGCTGGTTCTCACTACCTCCTAGAACTCTTTCAAATGCCACAGACAATTTGGTCCTCTCTGCTTTCCTGCGGACTCCATCCTCAAAAGCACCTGTTTTCGCTTTCGGCAACCTCAGGAGCAAAAAAGACAAACGTCCAGGTTTTGCTGCCACAGCAAAGATGCCAGCGGGGAAAAGTAATGCTGGTTCTCACTGCGTCCTGGAACGTCTTCAAATGCCACAGACAATTTGGCCCTCTCTGCTTTCCTGCGGACTCCATCCTCAAAAGCACCTGTTTTCGCTTTCGGCAACCTCCGGAGCAAAAAAGCCAAACGTCCAGGTTTTGCTGCAACAGCAAAGGTGCCAGCGGGGAAAAGTAATGCTGGTTCTCACTGCCTCCTGGAACCCTTTCAAATGCCCCAGACTATTTGGCCCTCTCTGCTTTCCTGCGGACTCCATCCTCAAAAGCACCTGTTTTCGCTTTCGGCATCCTCAGGAGCAAAAAAGACAAACGTCCAGCTTTTGCTGCCACAGCAAAGGTGCCAGCGGGCAAAAGTAATTCTGGTTCTCACTGCCTCCTGGAACCCTTTCAAATGCCCCAGACAATTTGGCCCTCTCTGCTTTCCTGCGGACTCCATCCTCAAAAGCACCTGTTTTCGCTTTCGGCATCCTCCAGAACAAAAAAGGCAAACGTCCAGCTTTTGCTGCCACAGCAAAGGTGCCAGCGGGGAAAAGTAATGCTGGTTCTCACTGCCTCGTGGAACCCCTCCAAATGCCCCAGACCATTTGGCCCTCTCTGCTTTCCTGCGGACTCTATCCTCAAAAGCGCCTTTTTTCACTTTTGCCGCCCTCCGGTGGTAAAAAGACAAACGTCCAGCTTTTGCTGCCACAGCAAAGGTGCCAGCGGGGAAAAGTGATGCTGGTCCTCATTGCCTCCTGGAACCTCTTCAAATGCCACAGACAATTTGGCACTCTCTGCTTTCCTGCGGACTCCATCCTCAAAAGCACCTGTTTTCGCTTTCGGCAACCTCCGGAGCAAAAAAGACAAACGTCCAGCTTTTGCTGCCACAGCAAAGGTGCCAGCGGGCAAAAGTAATGCTGGTTCTCACTGCCTCCTGGAACTCTTTCAAATGCCCCAGACAATTTGGCCCTCTCTGCTTTCCTGCGGACTCCATCGTCAAAAGCACCTGTTTTCACTTTCGGCATCCTCAGGAGCAAAAAAAGACAAACGTCCAGCTTTTGCTGCCACAGCAAAGGTGCCAGCGGGGAAAAGTAATGCTGGTTCTCACTACCTCCTGGAACTCTTTCAAATGCCCAGGACAATTTGGCCCTCTCTGCTTTCCTGCGGACTCCATCCTCAAAAGCACCTGTTTTCGCTTTCGGCAACCTCAGGAGCAAAAAAGACAAACGTCCAGCTTTTGCTGCCACAGCAGAGGTGCCAGCGGGGAAAAGTAATGCTGGTTCTCACTGCCTCCTGGAACCCTTTCAAATGCCCCAGACAATTTGGCCCTCTCTGCTTTCCTGCGGACTCCATCCTCAAAAGCACCTGTTTTCGCTTTCGGCAGCCTCAGGAGCAAAAAAGACAAACGTCCAGCTTTTGCTGCCACAGCAAAGGTGCCAGCCGGGAAAAGTAATGCTGGTTCTCACTACCTCCTGGAACTCTTTCAAATGCCCCAGACAATTTGGCCCTCTCTGCTTTCCTGCGGACTCCATCCTCAAAAGCACCTTTTTTCGCTTTCGGCAGCCTCCAGAGCAAAAAAGACAAACGTCCAGGTTTTGCTGCCACAGCAAAGATGCCAGCGGGGAAAAGTAATGCTGGTTCTCACTGCCTCCTGGAACCTCTTCAAATGCCACAGACAATTTGGCCCTCTCTGCTTTCCTGCGGACTCCATCCTCAAAAGCACCTGTTTTCGGTTTCGGCAACCTCAGGAGCAAAAAAGACAAACGTCCAGGTTTTACTGCCACAGCAAAGGTGCCAGCGGGGAAAAGTAATGCTGGTTCTCACTGCCTCCTGGAATCCTTTCAAATGCCCCAGACAATTTGTCCCTCTCTGCTTTCCTGCGGACTCCATCCTCAAAAGCACCTGTTTTCGCTTTCGGCAGCCTCCGGAGCAAAAAAGACAAACGTCCAGCTTTTGCTGCCACAGCAAAGGTGCCACCGGGCAAAAGTAATGCTGGTTCTCACTGCCTCCTGGAACCCTTTCAAATGCCACAGACAATTTGGCCCTCTCTGCTTTCCTGCGGACTCCATCCTCAAAAGCACCTGTTTTCGCTTTCGGCAACCTCCGGAGCAAAAAAGCCAAACGTCCAGGTTTTGCTGCAACAGCAAAGGTGCCAGCGGGGAAAAGTAATGCTGGTTCTCACTGCCTCCTGGAACCCTTTCAAATGCCCCAGACAATTTGGCCCTCTCTGCTTTCCTGCGGACTCCATCCTCAAAAGCACCTGTTTTCGCTTTCGGCATCCTCCAGAGCAAAAAAGACAAACGTCCAGCTTTTGCTGCCACAGCAAAGGTGCCAGCGGCGAAAAGTAATGCTGGTTCTCACTGCCTCGTGGAACCCCTCCAAATGCCCCAGACCATTTGGCCCTCTCTGCTTTCCTGCGGACTCTATCCTCAAAAGCGCCTTTTTTCACTTTCGCCGCCCTCCGGTGGTAAAAAGACAAACGTCCAGCTTTTGCTGCCACAGCAAAGGTGCCAGCTGGGAAAAGTAATGCTGGTCCTAATTGCCTCCTGGAACCTCTTCAAATGCCCCAGACAATTTGGCCCTCTCTGCTTTCCTGCGGACTCCATCCTCAAAAGCACCTGTTTTCGCTTTCGGCAGCCTCCGGAGCAAAAAAGACAAACGTCCAGGTTTTGCTGCCACAGCAAAGGTGCCAGCCAAGAAAAGTAATGCTGGTTCTCACTGCCTCCTGGAACCCTTTCAAATGCCCCAGACAATTTGGCCCTCTCTGCTTTCCTGCGGACTCCATCCTCAAAAGCACCTGTTTTCGCTTTCGGCATCCTCAGGAGCAAAAAAGACAAACGTCCAGCTTTTGCTGCCACAGCAAAGGTGCCAGCGAGGAAAAGTAATGCTGGTTCTCACTGCCTCCTGGAACCCTTTCAAATGCCACAGACAATTTGGCCCTCTCTGCTTTCCTGCGGACTCCATCCTCAAAAGCACCTGTTTTCGCTTTCGGCAACCTCCGGAGCAAAAAAGCCAAACGTCCAGGTTTTGCTGCAACAGCAAAGGTGCCAGCGGGGAAAAGTAATGCTGGTTCTCACTGCCTCCTGGAACCCTTTCAAATGCCCCAGACTATTTGTCCCTCTCTGCTTTCCTGCGGACTCCATCCTCAAAAGCACCTGTTTTCGCTTTCGGCATCCTCAGGAGCAAAAAAGACAAACGTCCAGCTTTTGCTGCCACAGCAAAGGTGCCAGCGGGCAAAAGTAATTCTGGTTCTCACTGCCTCCTGGAACCCTTTCAAATGCCCCAGACAATTTGGCCCTCTCTGCTTTCCTGCGGACTCCATCCTCAAAAGCACCTGTTTTCGCTTTCGGCAACCTCCGGAGCAAAAAAGACAAACGTCCAGCTTTTGCTGCCACAGCAAAGGTGCCAGCGGGGAAAAGTAATGCTGGTTCTCACTGCCTCCTGGAACCCTTTCAAATGCCCCAGACAATTTGGCCCTCTCTGCTTTCCTGCGGACTCCATCCTCAAAAGCACCTGTTTTCGCTTTCGGCAGCCTCCAGAGCAAAAAGACAAACGTCCAGCTTTTGCTGCCACAGCAAAGGTGCCAGCGGGGAAAAGTAATGCTGGTCCTCATTGCCTCCTGGAACCTCTTCAAAAGCCACAGACAATTTGGCCCTCTCTGCTTTCCTGCGGACTCCATCCTCAAAAGCACCTGTTTTCGCTTTCGGCAACCTCCGGAGCAAAAAAGACAAACGTCCAGGTTTTGCTGCCACAGCAAAGGTGCCAGCGGGAAAAGTAATGCTGGTTCTCACTGCCTCCTGGAACCCTTTCAAATGCCCCAGACAATTTGGCCCTCTCTGCTTTCCTGCGGACTCCATCCTCAAAAGCACCTGTTTTCGCTTTCGGCATCCTCCGGAGCAAAAAAGACAAACGTCCAGGTTTTGCTGCCACAGCAAAGGTGCCAGCCGGGAAAAGTAATGCTGGTTCTCACTGCCTCCTGGAACCCTTTCAAATGCCCAGACAATTTGGCCCTCTCTGCTTTCCTGCGGACTCCATCCTCAAAAGCACCTGTTTTCGCTTTCGGCATCCTCAGGAGCAAAAAAGACAAACGTCCAGCTTTTGCTGCCACAGCAGAGGTGCCAGCGAGGAAAAGTAATGCTGGTTCTCACTGCCTCCTGGAACCCTTTCAAATGCCCCAGACAATTTGGCCCTCTCTGCTTTCCTGCGGACTCCATCCTCAAAAGCACCTGTTTTCGCTTTCGGCATCCTCAGGAGCAAAAAAGACAAACGTCCAGCTTTTGCTGCCACAGCAAAGGTGCCAGCGGGAAAAAGAAATTCTGGTTCTCACTGCCTCCTTGAACCCTTTCAAATGCCACAGACAATTTGGCCCTCTCTGCTTTCCTGCGGACTCCATCCTCAAAAGCACCTGTTTTCGCTTTCGGCAGCCTCCGGAGCAAAAAAGACAAACGTCCAGCTTTTGCTGCCACAGCAAAGGTGCCACCGGGCAAAAGTAATGCTGGTTCTCACTGCCTCCTGGAACCCTTTCAAATGCCACAGACAATTTGGCCCTCTCTGCTTTCCTGCGGACTCCATCCTCAAAAGCACCTGTTTTCGCTTTCGGCAACCTCCGGAGCAAAAAAGCCAAACGTCCAGGTTTTGCTGCAACAGCAAAGGTGCCAGCGGGGAAAAGTAATGCTGGTTCTCACTGCCTCCTGGAACCCTTTCAAATGCCCCAGACAATTTGGCCCTCTCTGCTTTCCTGCGGACTCCATCCTCAAAAGCACCTGTTTTCGCTTTCGGCATCCTCCAGAGCAAAAAAGACAAACGTCCAGCTTTTGCTGCCACAGCAAAGGTGCCAGCGGCGAAAAGTAATGCTGGTTCTCACTGCCTCGTGGAACCCCTCCAAATGCCCCAGACCATTTGGCCCTCTCTGCTTTCCTGCGGACTCTATCCTCAAAAGCGCCTTTTTTCACTTTCGCCGCCCTCCGGTGGTAAAAAGACAAACGTCCAGCTTTTGCTGCCACAGCAAAGGTGCCAGCTGGGAAAAGTAATGCTGGTCCTAATTGCCTCCTGGAACCTCTTCAAATGCCCCAGACAATTTGGCCCTCTCTGCTTTCCTGCGGACTCCATCCTCAAAAGCACCTGTTTTCGCTTTCGGCAGCCTCCGGAGCAAAAAAGACAAACGTCCAGGTTTTGCTGCCACAGCAAAGGTGCCAGCCAAGAAAAGTAATGCTGGTTCTCACTGCCTCCTGGAACCCTTTCAAATGCCCCAGACAATTTGGCCCTCTCTGCTTTCCTGCGGACTCCATCCTCAAAAGCACCTGTTTTCGCTTTCGGCATCCTCAGGAGCAAAAAAGACAAACGTCCAGCTTTTGCTGCCACAGCAAAGGTGCCAGCGAGGAAAAGTAATGCTGGTTCTCACTGCCTCCTGGAACCCTTTCAAATGCCACAGACAATTTGGCCCTCTCTGCTTTCCTGCGGACTCCATCCTCAAAAGCACCTGTTTTCGCTTTCGGCAACCTCCGGAGCAAAAAAGCCAAACGTCCAGGTTTTGCTGCAACAGCAAAGGTGCCAGCGGGGAAAAGTAATGCTGGTTCTCACTGCCTCCTGGAACCCTTTCAAATGCCCCAGACTATTTGTCCCTCTCTGCTTTCCTGCGGACTCCATCCTCAAAAGCACCTGTTTTCGCTTTCGGCATCCTCAGGAGCAAAAAAGACAAACGTCCAGCTTTTGCTGCCACAGCAAAGGTGCCAGCGGGCAAAAGTAATTCTGGTTCTCACTGCCCTCCTGGAACCCTTTCAAATGCCCCAGACAATTTGGCCCTCTCTGCTTTCCTGCGGACTCCATCCTCAAAAGCACCTGTTTTCGCTTTCGGCAACCTCCGGAGCAAAAAAGACAAACGTCCAGCTTTTGCTGCCACAGCAAAGGTGCCAGCGGGGAAAAGTAATGCTGGTTCTCACTGCCTCCTGGAACCCTTTCAAATGCCCCAGACAATTTGGCCCTCTCTGCTTTCCTGCGGACTCCATCCTCAAAAGCACCTGTTTTCGCTTTCGGCAGCCTCCAGAGCAAAAAAGACAAACGTCCAGCTTTTGCTGCCACAGCAAAGGTGCCAGCGGGGAAAAGTAATGCTGGTCCTCATTGCCTCCTGGAACCTCTTCAAAAGCCACAGACAATTTGGCCCTCTCTGCTTTCCTGCGGACTCCATC